>NC_056738.1:185634821-185965435 GCF_019279795.1 Protopterus annectens
GATAGCTGGGGTGCTCTCAGGAGCCTTGAACCAGGTTTCTGTCACAGCACAGACATCGATGTTCTCCATACTGAGAAGGGCCTCGAAAAGTGCATTTTGAGATTTAGACTTCTGGCATTGAGCAGCATTACCCTTAGTTTTTTCCTTTTTGTGTTCTAGGTGGTAGGTTTAGAATTTGAGCCTTGCCTAAAAAGGCACTATGGGGTGGCAAGAGCCTTTGCCAATATCCGAATCCCAGGGTGACAGGTGCAAGCCGCCCCTCATAAGCAGCTGGCTTGTCCAGCATGTCATCCCAGGCAGACAGATACTGGATCCCCTTTGAATGACACCAGTGTTTAAGCCAATTGTTAAAGCTGATCATCTTATCTCTGTATTGTGGCATCATTCTTGGTGAAGGTAGGATACTGCTCAAGGTCAGGGTCATACCTGCCTGGGCTACATAATCAGAGAGCTCCTCAATGTCTCTTTCATGTAGTCCAAGGAGGTACGCCTCAGGTCGCTTACACCAGCGTGGACAATGACTGAGTCATATTTGTACCTGCTGTTGAGAGACCTGAGTGCTTATGCTATGTGGCGGATTCTAGCTCCGACAGGCAGCTTACTGTGACCTTCTCCTTACTCAGTCTGGTGAGCTGGACGACAGTGTGTCTGACTATGGAGTCACCAATGACTAGTGTGTCTGGCATTGTGTTTGGCCTTAAGGGCTGTGACTGTTTGACACTCTGACTGTGAGGTCTATGTGTTGCAGGTGTTGTGTTCTGAGGTGGTGGTTGTTTGGGTGTCTGCTTTGGTGGCCTCTGCTGTTTTGGTAGATTTTGATCAGAGCCTCGAGTATGTCTTTGTGTGTTTATGTGTATGATTTGAGGTTGTAATGGTACTATGTGAGACTGGGTCTATAGTGTGTGTGTGGTAACCTTCTCCTCCTGACTGGTCTTGCCAGTCCTATGTTGAGAGAGCTCAGCCTCCAGTTTGGTCCGTGATAGTTGCATCTCGCATGTATTTGTGTTTTGTGGGAGGAGGAGAGGGTTGTCTGTGTACATGAGGCAATTGTAACATTGCCTCAATATTCCCAGGTTCACCAGCTGAGCAGGAGAGGACACTAGCAACTGATCCTCGACATGCTAGAAGGAATAGACAAAAAACTTTAAAAAAGATTCCTGGGGACGGGTGACCGAGAAATGGGGTTGCCTTTTGGGTACTATCTATGACAAGAGTGCCGTATCAAGGTAATAAGTACTGTAGGAGCAAGTGCTAGGTTTAACAGATAGAGAATAGTCTACTTGGAGTCAAGTAGAGATGATCTTTTAGTTATAGGATACTGATTAGATCAGTAGTATAGTTCGAGGAAGGTAGTTTTAAGGGAAAATTTGAAGAGTGGACTTTAGGTAGCCCGAATAGTTTAAACCTGCTTAACCGGCGCTGCCCTAGTGTGCAACAGTGGCAACTCCGTAATTTCAAGGCTTAAATCGCTTAATGCAACGCTGCTTTATAGCAGGGGGCTGGAAAAGACAGGAAATGACCCAAATGGCCAATAGACTACAAGTTACTGCCTTAAACCATCTCTAAGGACAAACTGGCAGTTCAGTATTTCCCACTCTCACTTGTGAGTAAAGCAAACTTCCCCTGACCAAACAAGGAAAAATGGAGAGAAACACAGGCACCAAGACAAAAGCCCAGTTCAGCAAAATCTGGTCTATGGAACACTAGTTAGGAAAGTATGGAAAAAACATGATTATTTTTTTGTTTTTCCAAGTTTTACAGAAAGAAACACAATAAATGCCATGATCTTCGACCAAATTGCCATCAAAAGCCAGTACACTTGAGTGCATTAGCCCTGTAGTTTGAACCTTTGAGGGCAAAACCTTAAACCAGCAAGTGCAGTAAACTAGCCTTAGCTTATAAACAGCAAAACAGTGCAGACCTTGATAAAACAAGAAACATGGTCGAAAGGCACAAAAAAGTCCTAAAAAAGCCAAGAAAACACTTAAAATCCTTGAAAAGGTAGTCTTTCCTGTCCTGCCTAGATCTGTCACACCAACGAGGAGCTGTACAGCTGAGTCCCATATATGATATCCATATCTTATATTATCCATACATCCATATGACACATACACATCCATCATGAGACCCCTGACATCATATATATAGACAGAAAGACATGACATACACATACATATACATACACATACACATATCCATATCACATACATACATGACATACACACAGACACATAATCACATACATCACGACAGAGACATACACATACATCATATCACACATGAGATCACACATCACGAGAGACCAGAGAGAGACCGAGAGACCACATGAGACAGAGAGAGACTGAGAGAGAGAGAAAGAGACTGAGAGACATGAGACAAGACAGAGAGAGACCATGAGAGAGAGAGAGACAGAGAGAGAGAGAGACAGAGAGAGAGAGACCCAGAGACACGAGAGAGAGAGACAGACAGACAGAGAGACAGACACACACAGGCAGGCAGGCAGAGAGACAGACAGAGAGACAAGAGACAGAGAGAGAGACAGCACAGAGACAGACAGACAGGAGACAGAGACAGAGACAGACACACAGGCACACAGAGAAAGACAGGCACTGAGACAGGAGACACACACACAGCAGGCAGGCAGAGACAGCAGCAGACACAGAGACAGCAGAGCACATATGTGAGACAGAGAGACAGACAGACATGTAGACATGGATCCCACCGACCAGGAGGCACAGGAGACAGACAGGGACCAACACAGTGGCCAACCCAGAATGTACAATGCATGTAAATACACAGCAGGGTCCCAGCTCCCACCGGATGAATGATGGATAACTGGACACATGACCCAGAAGGATAGACACTGACACGGATCCCATGAGACAGACAAAGATCAGGAGTCCACAAGGACACAAGGAAAAGGAAGAACAAGGAGGTATATATCGAGAACAGACAGCATGGACTTGGAGGAATACATGGAGACCAGAATGAGACCACACAGGACGAGCCGAGACACATGGAGGACACGAAGAACATCCCCAGGATGGACACAGAGGACCGACCAGACAAGGACCACACTGGATTGAGGACCAGACCTGACACACAAGGAATGGACACACAGACATGTGAGCATGGAAATGGAGGAATCGAACTGGAACACAGACAGACCCAGACATAGGTGGGGACAAACACAGAGGTGACAATGTGTGGTGGAGGACAACCCCAGAAAAGAACCACTGAATCCCAAATGGTAGGAGGAAAGCAGACGAGAGGAAACAGAAGTGGACAAATGGAATATTATAAACGGAGGGAATGAAATAGTATGCAGCATAATTAAAGGGTAGAGGTATAAATACGAAAGAGCCCAGAGGTAATGGAAAATAATAATTGGAGAAAGGAGCCCTAGTAGTGAAGGAAAGATGGAGACGGATGAACATATTTTAATAGAATAGATAAACACAGAATGAAAAGGTGGTGGAGTTTTATGGACTTTGGTGGAGGGTGGCACGGTATAAATAGATAAATAGAAAATATTTGGAAACTGAGACATGGAAGGAAAGGATGAAAAGAAATAAAGCCAGGACATACAGTAGAATGGATGGACATGGACGGTGGATAGTGGAAATATTTGTGAGGGGGAGGAAGAATAACAGACATATTTGAGGGATGGATATAAATAATGGAGGGAAGGATGAAGGAATGAATGGAAAGAATAATGGATGGTGGAATGGATGGAGGATGAAAAGGTATATGAAGGAAGGAAATAGGAACATATAGTGAAAGGAAATACATGGAATGAAATGGTGGAAGGAAATAAATATAGGAAGAAAGATGGATGAAGAAATGCTAGCAGTGATAAATGCTATTACAGCTTTCAAGGACCTTCTACAACCAGGTCAGCTATTGATAAGAACAGACAACACCACAGTTATGTGGTACATAAACAAGCAGGGAGGAACACATTCCTACCCCTTATGCAGACTGGCCATGTCGCTTTGGAACATGGCCATGGACTTACAAATGGAACTACAAGCACAGTACTTGCCAGGCAAGGAAAACATGCTGGCAGACAACCTAAGCAGGGATATGACAGATCCGCACTAATGGAAGTTGCATCCAAAAGTTTTTACAGAAATAATCCAAGAATGGGGAAGGCCAGACATAGATCTCTTTGCCTCCCACAAAAATCATCAATTGACAAAATTCTGCTCAAGGATCTTCCATCCAAAGGCCTGGAGAGTGGACGCTCTCTCTTTCAGTTGGACATCAATGACAGTTTATGCCTTCCCACCTCTTCCTCTGCTGCCCAAAGTCCTATTGAAGACCAGAGCAGACAGACCAAAGATGATCCTCATTGCTCGACTGGCCAAGGCAACACTGGTACCCACTCCTTAGGAGCCTGACGCATTCCCCACCATGGACCCTGCCTCTAATGCCGCTTCTTCTGACTCAGCACAGCTTCAAAACTCTTCACAGTCAGCTGAAAACACTCAATCTAGCCACATGGAAGATTCCTTAGCATCGCAGCAGGCCCTGCTCTCCAAGGAGGTGCAGGATGTCATTTTGGAGGCCAGAAGGCCATCAACTAGAAAAGCTTACTCTGCAAAATGGAAACGTTTTTGTGTTTGGAATGAGAAAAAGGGCCAGTGCCCTGGATAACTGAATTTACCTCAAATACTACAATATTTGGCTGAACTGCTAAGCAGTGGACTTTCGTTCTCCTCCATCAAAATCCATGCCTCAGCCATTTCTGCAGAATACAACACTGATCCATCTTTATTCTCTCACCCTCTCTTAAGACAGTTCCTCAGAGGGGCTAAGAATTTAAGACCTCCAAGAAAACAACCAATATCTGCTTGGGATCTCAGCCTTTTATCATCTTCCATCAGGACAGAGTTTCATTACGTACCAACCCGTCCTTTATGCCTAAAGTGGTATCCAGGGTAGCTCAGGCCATACATTTACCTACTTTTTATCCTAATCCTCAAAACAAAGGGGAGAGATTACTGCATTCCTTGGACATCCACAGACAACTGCGTTATTATTTGGACAGAACAAAGCCTTTCAGAAAATCAGAACAGCTTTTTGTGGCCTATACGGTAGGAGCTCAAGGAAAGTCAATATCCAAACAGACAATCTCAAAATGGATAGCCCACTGCATATGCTTTTGCTATTCCTTTCATGGCAAAACTGTACCTACAGGCATTAGAACTCATTCTACCAGGGCCACAGCCACCTCTGCAGCCTTCCTCAGAGGAGTTCCTACCAAGGATATTTTAGAAGCAGCCACTTGGAGTTCTGTGCATCTAAGCACTACAACCTACCATTATACTCCAAATCTAGAGCAGGCTTTGCCACTGCAGTCTTGCAGGGCATTTTGGCTCCACCTAGTGCCTTTCACCCCTTTCTTAGCTTTGGGATTCTACCCATCTGTTATGACTGCAGCTGTATGCACGATGAACATAGTATAGTTTTGTACCTACCATAAATGTAGATGTTCGAGTGCTAATGCAGCTGCAGTCCAGGTTTCCCTCCCTCCTTCCCCTTTAGGGGTATTCTTTTATGGTGTATTTGCTTGCAGCTACTGGTCTTTGATTATATTGCATTGCTTTATTACATCATTTTATGTATTGCCTTCTTTCTGGGGGCACCTGACATCTGGGGCAAGAAAAACTGAAGAAAATGGCGTCGGCTGGTTCTTTTATACCCCTGTCGCACTGACGTCAGGGAAGAAGCGACGACAACCGACGCCGGACCTAGACTTTGGAATTCGGCCGACCGAGGACCCACCTGACGGCAGGAGAACCCATCTGTTATGACTGCAGCTGTATTAGCACTCGAACATATACATTTATGGTAGGTACAAAACTGTACTTTGCTTAATCTGCAGATGAAAATGACCTGAAAGTGAAATAGACAAGGCAGGGAACTGCATACGGCAGATGCTGAGTTGGAGCATATCCATCAGAGCAGAGTTGGTCTTTTTTTGGAGAACTAAATATTATTTGTGTGCTTCACTGTTGTAGTCATAAGCAAAGGGGTTTCAACTACAGGCTTAATCTGACATCTGGCTTAACTTTCTGGTCTTGGCATCCTTTTTCCTCCTCATGCCAGATTGATAATGGCTTCCCTTGGATGTTGGCACATCTGGTAAAAAGACGCTACCTGCCAGCACCATCGTATGTCCACCAGTTAAAAAAGAACGTGCCTCTCATCAGCCTAGTCCAAGAGACACATCGGACTGGAGTGGTTATGACCCCATTGAGGTTATTCACTTGTGATTTTTTAGCAATGGTATCTTCCTGAGGTTAAGATATAGTCAGCATTTTTATGTATGAGGCTCCTGTATGGTCTGTCTAGTCCAGTGAAGAATAAACAGCACCTTTTGGGAGACATTTCAAATAGGGGCTACATTATCACTTCTTATACCACCTTAGTTCAGATCATGCTGTCCTGTACTGTAGAATCTGCCAGTGATTTTGTCCAGGGCATTTTAAGAGTAAGGGGAATTTGCATTGCAGATGTACCAGAATAAAAATGACTAGCTGCCCTAGTAAAATACCGGTGTTGACTGTGGAGTGACACAGCAGTTAGGGGCCTGTGGTTGTCCAACCATGAAGGAAATGGATTGAAAAGAAGCACACCTAGAAAAGAGCAGGAAAAAGACTGTGGAACTAGCCAGTTCCAGAGGCTCTGTAGATGCGTAAGCCTTGTGTCCACAGAAGTGCCTGTGCAGCCAGTAGCCCTATCACCACCTACTTTTATTAAAGCCTCTGGCAAAGCATGTGATGATGTGAGGCATTGCCAGCTGTGCTAGGAGAAGTAGGGCAATGGATGTTTAACATATGCCAGCACAGCTAGCTGGAATTTTGTAAAGAATATTATGTCATTTGTATATCAAACTGATTGATTTGTACACATGCTTTTTATTTAACATTTGTTTACTGGAAAGTCCGACTTGTAACCAAGCCAATTTTCAGCAGAGGCCCGGGGAGAAATGCTCCAGACGCATGTCGTTGTGACGTGGGAGGAAACTGAGTACCCGGAGTAAACCCACACAAACCTAGGGAGGACATGCAGACTCCACACATAACGCACTCCAGCTGAGAATTGTACAGAAGAACCTCTTGCTGTGAGGTGACAATGCAACTGCTGCACCACTGCACGGTTCATTGAAAAATGTATTTGTAAAGCTACTTGTGTTTAAAAATGTACTAACAGTGTGCCCTGCTGGACAGAAAAAGAAATATACATGTATTATTGTAACTTTACTTTGAGAGCAGGTTAATCTCAATCCACCAAACTTTGAAAATAGTTTGAAATTAAATTACTTGGCTTAGGCCGTAAAGATTGTATCTTACAGTTCTCAATGCAGCCAGAGACAAAAAGTCTGTACTAGGTAGCTTTCTCCATTCTCTTTGGGGTAAACTAATTGCTGCTGTAGAAGGGTGGAGGTTTGAAATTGTTTTATGACTTTCAGGAGCTGTAGCAGATCTTAGCAAGTGTGTGTGTGTTTGTTGTCACATATGTGCTAAAACCTGGAAGCTTCTAGTCAAGCGGGAGCAGCATGGGAACCAGAAGTCATACGACCAGATGTATGTGATATCATTCTGTAATCCATCACTAAAAATTATATTTTAATACTAGATGAGACTGTAGTCTCATGACAGTCTGTTTTTGGAGCCTAACAAGGAAGGACCCCCTCACCCACTTCACCTTGCTTTGCTCTAGTAAATGACCAGGGAATAGTAATTGTTTAGATCATTCAGGAAAATATAGTGAGAGTTTTTTCTGTATCTGTGTGAATCTGTTTGTCTGTGTTATCTTAATATTTCCTGTTATAGTGAGATTAGTTAAGTACTGTTTTTCTGTATCTGTGTGAATATATCAGTCTGTGTTATTTTAATATTTCCTGTGATTGAAACACTGGTGTTTACTGTAAATAAATATTTAGTATTGTTATATTCTATTCTTATTTATTAGTAAATATATTTAAACTTTTCATTCTGACTGGTCTTGTAGACAATGTTTTAATCTCAGAGTGGTTGTATATATTTGGTGACAGCTCTGACCACTCCTGAAAGCCTTGCTGTTGGTCAAACTACCATTTCTATTAATATTAAATCTGATGTTGTTAATCTTCATTCATTCCTTACTGATGCGTCTTGGTTCCGCCCTTGGAACCAACTTGGCCAATATAACAAGCTCACACCAGCCAAAAACTCTCGAGTTAAGTCTTACCATTAGTGCCCCTCTCCTTATATTCTCGGATCTCGTTTGCCACGTAGTATATAAGACGTGTCAAGCCAGCTCTCGGCTAAGTAGTTGTAATTTTTCTATTTTTTTTTTTTTTAATATTCTTGCCTTTCTTCAAATAGTCTTTCTTTAGCAGTCGTTGATATCTTCACTTACCCTTTGTCTCTACTAGAGTGTTTTTTTCTCCCTTTTCTTACTAGTTTGGTATTCTTTGTACGTACTGTTGTTGCTGCAGGCCCCTCCCTTACTACTGTGGTAATTGTCATACCATTGTTGGTATTCCTCCCTTTTCTCCCCCTTCTTTATCCTTTACTTGACACTTTGTAAAAAAAATTCAGCTCTCGTACTTTAGCAGAGCGTAAAAATAAATTACTTTTAAAAGGACTGTTGAAAACTCTTTTTCAGATGCACAACCTGAAGCGGTGGTTTCTACACTTCCTAAGAAAGACCTAAAAAAGAGAAGTCATTTGGTTCCAACATCTCTTAGTTCTGCATAACTAAAGCCTTCTAAGACTCATACTGAACCGAAGACAAAACTTCTTAAATTGTCAGCACCGACACTCAGCACAAGAGCCTAAGGCTCCCTTCATGGTGCCGCCGACAACCTCTTCTATGGAACTGAGAGCCATAACTTAATTTCCTAGGTACCAGACACCCTTTCAGCACCAACAATAGCATCTCCTCTAATCTGGTCACTCCCTCCCCTTCACAATGCTCGGGTCCTTCAACCTCGCTGCAGAAAGGTGAAATTTTAGCCAGGACATAATACTCCCCATCCATCAAACCCTTTTTTGGACAACTCATTCCTTTTCTTGAAAGGTCTGACTCTCCTTCAGGGTTATCCATCCGTTCAACCAGTAGTCTTTTGGAACTGGTTGTAGTGAAACTTGTTGATCAGCTCCTAGCAGCCAGAGGCATCCCACCCCATCCTCTCTCCCATCTGGAGCTGAGGGATTTTCTCCACAGACTCCAACATATGATCCTCCTTCAATCTCCTCTCAGGCTTTGGAGCACTCCGTACTGATGCCTGTCCTGGTGCCAACTCCTTTGGTTCCTGCATTGCACCCATCCATAGTTCTGGAGCCTACCCTGTGGACCATGGTTCAGTCGGAGCCGATCCACCCACGAGACCGTGACTGGCATGTCAGCACAGTGACCCCCATTTCGGCGTAGATTTTTTTCTACGGCTCTGTCTACGGTTCTGGCTGATTCTACGGTCCTGGCTGATTTGACAGCTCTGAGTCCTCTTGGGGGTCAAACCCTGGAGGCAGACTTGTCGGAGCGGGTGTGACCCCGGTTCCGAGGTTGTCCTTCTTGGTTCCAGGCTCCCATCTCTCTTCAGGTGGGTCTGCCTTCCAGGTGATGGAGAGGGCTTCCGCAAGCATGCAGTTGGCCACTTCGACATCGGAATCAGACTTTATCTCTTTTGGTATGCAGCTGACTCAGCCCACGACATTGGGTATGGGAGCAGCGAGACACACCAGGGAACCCACTCTTCGGTGTCCTCTTCAGATATTCCCCCTGAAAAGCTGCCCCGAAAGAGAACATGCAAGAGGAAGCATGTCGATTCCCCTGAGGAATCCCTCATCGAAGATACATGGTCACTCCCTGAGGATGTCTTATTTGGAGACATACTGGAGATCCTGAAACAGAGGGGTGACTGGAAGTCCATCAACCCTTCTGCTGAGGAATCTGTATTCTTGCAGACTTTCTGTGCGTGACTCTCTACTTCCTGGGTGACCCCACCTGCGGATGAGCTTGTCAAGCCCATCATGCAGCATGCTTGGAAGGCCCCTGATACTGTTGAGCCAATTCCCGATGACCTGATAAAATTCTCTCTCTCCTCCACAAGATCAGGCCCAGTTGTAAATTCTCTCTCTCCTCCACAAGATTAGGCCCAGTTGTCCAGAGGCTTGGCAGTAGATTCTGGGGTGGTGGCAGCGGCCACTAGAAAAGAACCTGCTGAGGAAAGTTTGGCTGTCTATCCTCTGAACAGGGAGTCCTGGACAATAGACAGACTAGGGAAGCAGACTTAAGCTTCAACGACCTTCGCCATATGGTCACTGAACTATCTGGCACATTTTACCTTTCTTCAGAGGAACCTGATTACAGACCTTTCAGGAACCTTGGCAGGGATATTTCCTGATGAGATACATGACAAAGTTGCCTCTCAGCTTGCCACCTTGTAGTCCATTTCTAACTCCTCCACGTGGTTAATCACCTATACAACTGAGGGGGCAGCCAGAGCAGCTGGTACAGGCATTGTCATGAGACGTCGCACCTGGATGCGCTTGTGTGACTTTGTGGACCCTTTCTATTTTCCATCAGCGCTCTTGTTGATGAGTCCTCCTTGTTTGGCCCAAAAGTTAAAGGCACTTTAGGCAGTTGTGAGAAGGACGGAAAGACCCTGTCTGCCGTGGGCGTATGCTTTTCCACCCCTCAACAATCTTATACCAGGAATCAGAGAAGCGGGAAAATGTGGTTCAAAAATTTCTATGGGCCTTTTCATGACACGCGCAGTGAGTTCTCTCCCCGGGGCAGAGGGGGCAACTCATTGGGAAGACCCCCCCCACCTGTGGCAGAGGGGTTTTGCGAAACCAGGGCTGCAGGGATTCCTTCTCTGGGCAGCCCTATCAGCACTCCTGAAGAGCGGTCTGATTGCTTTCCTCTGGAAGCAGTTGGACATTTTTCTCTGCAGCACTTGACCTGGCACTCAACATCAGATTCCTGAGTGCAGACTATAATAACCAGAGGTTACCATATCCCCTTAGACCTTTACCCCAGAGCACTGAGGCAAGTCCCCGATGTTCCACCCAGTCAGTGGGATGCAGCAGTACAAGAAATTCTAAAGCTGCTAGAAAGAGTCATCCAAACAGTCCCTTCAGACAAAATAGGATCCGGATTTTACTCAAGATTCTTTTTAGTGCCAAAAAAGACGGGACTGGAAGCCAATTTTGGACCTCGGCATTCTGAACAAGTTCTTCAGACAAACAAAATTCCACACGGTCACTGTTCAGTCTATCCTTCCATTTCTGGAAAAAGACAATTGGATGTGCTCCATAGATCTTCAGGATGTGTAATACCACATAAAAATGGACACACGATCCAGAAGATATCGGCACTTCTGGCTGGGAGCCAGTCACTGCTAATTTCAAGTACTGCCCTTTGGTCTCTCCACAGCCACAGGGTGTTCACCAAATGCATAGCAGTAGTAGCCGCTCACTTAAGACAGCAAAGATTCCACGTGTTTCCATATTTAGATGATTGGCTCCTTACCGCTCTAACCAAGAGTCTACTGCTTCAAGCCGTATTCTGTACTTTGAAACTGGCAGACATGCTAGGAATCTCAATAAACAAGGAAAAGTCAAAGCTGGTACCGGTTCAAAGCTTAGAGTTCATTGAGGTGACTTTCGACACAAAATCCTGCTTAGTCGCTTTACCTCATCACAGGTTACAAAGGTTGAGATCTCAACTCCAAATGATACTCTCTCAAGACCTAGTCCCAGCCCGATTGGTCTTACAACTTCTGAGTTCCAGGGTGGCAACTATCACTCTGGTCCCACTAGCAAGATTCCATATGAGGCTGCTTCAATGGCTCCTAGCATCCCAGTGATGTCTAATGACACACCCAGTGTCTTACCCAATCCGCATAATAAACTGATGCAAACAAGATCTGAATTGGTGGATGAAGCCATAAGAGGAGTTATGGTGTTGTCCTTTTTTCACCCCCCTCAACCCAAAGCCACAGTGACCATGGAGGCCTCCCTGATGGGGTGGGGGGAGAATTTTCAGGGAAGAACTGTCCAAGGCACTTGGTCCCCTTGGAGGCCAATTTGCATTTCAATGTCTTAGAACTGAGGGCGGTGCTCCTAGCGTTGCAAGCATTCCAAGCAACCCTCCCGTCAGGGACAGTTGCTATCCAGTCAGACAGTGTGTCAGTAGTCTGGTACATCGGCAAGCAAGGAGGAACCAGATCCTACCCATTATGTTGGGAAGCCCTGAGAGTGTGACAATGGGCAGTAGATTCCAACTGCCTTCTCTTAGCAACACACATTCCACGAGAACTCCAATGTTTCTGCTCAGTTTGTCTGCATTCTGATGGCTCTTGAGCGGTCTCTCATTCCCGTAGTAGCAACACAAATATTTCGTCATTGGGGCCAGCCTTGCTGCGATCTCTTTGCTTCCCCATCGAACCTCAAATGCAGCAGCTCCTTTGCCATGATCACCCCTTAGGGAGAGTCACCAAGAGATGCTTTGATACACAATTGGCCCTCGGATCTACTGTATGCTTTTCCTCCCTTTCCCCTCATTCCACAGTTCTTAAAGAAGGCACAACGGTTGAGAAGCAAAGTAATCCTCATTGCACCCTATTGGTTCTGTCAAGTCTGGTCCCCCTTCCTGTGGCCTCACCTGGTTCACCACCCATGGACTCTGGATCCAACCCCAGGACTCTTGTCTCATCCACAGGGGCTGGTCCATCCTGACCCTTCCGAGTCTCAAGCTGACTGCTTGGTTTCTCCATTTCCACTGATTGCCTGGCAGAATAGTCTACCTTCCCCAGTGCGAAAATACTTCTGGCCTCTCATAAACCATCCACCAGGAAACTTTATCATAGTAAATGGGATAAGTTTGTGATGTGGGCTAAAGAACAAGAACTAGACTCCTTCTCAGCCCCGGTCCATAAGGTCGTGGAATACTTGTCAACTTTAATCCAATCAGGATCCTCAGCCTCTACCATCACAGTTCATTTAGCAGCTGTCTACAGTTTTCATAATGGCTGTAATGATTCTTCATTAATGTCTCAATGTCTTTGCAAAACCTTCCTAAAAGGAGTCCTGCATTTGAGACCACCTCTTAAAGATCCTGCTGAACCTTGGAATTTGATGCTAGTCTTACAAACTAACTTTTCCTCCATGTGAGCCTTCAGCCACCTGTGATATAAAGTTTTTGTCCTGAAAACCTTGTTACTGGTAGCCATCACCTCAGCCAGGAGAATATCAGAGTTACAAGCTTTGTGTGTAAATCGCCCATACATGATTTTCCACAAAGAGAGTATCACTTCGGACTAACCACTCCTTTGTGCCCAAGGTTATTTCAGATTCAAATTTCAACCAGTCCATTGATTCGCCAGTTTTTTCCTAAAATTTTCTTACAAAGGTGAATACAGTTTTCACTTGCTAGATGTACATAGACAATTACGTTTGTACTTGAACAGAACTGAATCATTCAGGAAATCGAACCAGCAGTTCCTATCCTTTTCAGGTTCAAGATTGGGCAAGTCTGTTTCCAAACTCACTTTATCAAAATGGTTAAGGGATTACATTACCTTTGTCTATCAACAGAACAAAATAACTGTACAAACTAAAGTCAAGGCTCATTCTACCAGGTCAGTGTCCACTTCAGTGGCCTTTCTTTCTAGGGCCTCTATGGATAACATTTGCACAGCAGCTACCTGGGCAACACCTCACACCTTTATTACTCATTGCAAATTGGATATGGTCTCCAGGGGAAGAGCATCCTTTGGCTCAATGGTGCTCAGGGATATCCTTCCATAAGGCCTCCCAGGACATAAAGTAGCTAGAGACTGTTTCCCATCAGTAAGGAATGAATGAAGATTAGCAACATCAGATAAAGAACTTATGTTCTTACCATTAAGTTCCATTTGTGTTGTTGATTTTCATTCATTCATTCATTCATTATGTCCCACCCTCCTACCCCCCTCTGAAAGACTTCTGGAGGTTCGGATTTAGTCCTGGTTACCTGATAGGACATTTGCTCAGATAACGCCTCCACTTTCTTCTATCCTTACAAGCAAACTCGATCTGAGGAGATAAGGAGAGGGGCACTATGGGTAAGACTTAGCTCGAGAGTATTTGGCTGGCGCGAGCTTGTTATATTGGCAGAGTCTGTTCAGAGGATGGACTCGAGACCCATCAGTTATGAATGAATGAAGCTCAACAACACAGGTGAAACATTATGGTAAGAATATAACTTCTTTTTTCACTCAGTATAATTGGGTACCCTTGCAAGAGCCTTAGTGTAGCTGGCTTTAGAGTGTCTGGTGTCGGTGTAACTACCTTATAGTCTGGGCAGAAGATGGCATAACGCATAACTAGTAAATCTGTGCTAGCCTTTCCCGTGTGTGTGTGAGACAAAATCAAATCTCAGAGTATCTGTCAGCTGTTTGGAGCAGGGAAACAAAGCACTGGTTTCACAGAGAGGGTGCTGGAGGACTTGGCTTGGACACTCAGCTGAGGACTCTGCTCTACAGCTTGCCAATGGGGGAGTCTTATTGGGGACCTGGAAAGAGACAGAGAAACCCAGACCCCAGACTGTTTTGTGTTCTCTTAAGTGAAATTGTGATTGATACAGAGAGCTGCATCTGGAATTACTGGGTGCATCCTTTTTGTTCCAAGTGAACATCCCTCTCCAGTGTCAGTGGTGTGGAGTCAGGCTCCTTGAGCACCAGTCCAGAGAGGAGACGTCACAAAGCCCTTTTGGAGGCCACCACACCTTTGGTTTTTGGCATGTTGTCCAGACTGAAACTGTTATAACTGAAGGAGATGTCTCTCTCTATTTGACTTGCAGAGCTGCTTATTGAATTATGGAAGAAGAGGGCAACAGTCCCCACCATGTTTGTTGAAGTTGTCTGCACCCGTAAATCGGAGTCTACGAATGACTTACCTAAGGCTGCCAAACAGGTGGACAACATCAAACAAAGATTTCTACAACTAACGTTAGGAAGTTGACCATACCCCAGCAACTGCCATCAGGTGGGTCTGCCCTTCACCCTCTCTACCTGAACTGTCTTAAGTGGTTTAGGATTTTTATGAGCTTTATATGAAAGGCAGCCAGACCCTGAGTAACCCTAACATTGTCCATTTGAAGTTTCTCCTGTAAAATGGAAAAAGGCACTTCTCTCTAGAGAGGCTTTAATTCCAGAAACTCTGAGGAGGTGCAGGATTATAGATCCCCACTTTTTTTCCCTCTAAACTGTGGCACAATGAAAGAGTACTCTTCTTCCTCTGGGAGGTCTTATTTGACATTTTATTTGTTGATGCCTTCTGAACTGCGAGAGCATTACATGTGGCAGCCTAGAGAGGTTTGTGGGTCCTAGTAAAAAAGCCTATTGCTATACCTTCAGTACTGGAAAACTTAATTTGGGTGCCTTTGAGGCACCTTCTTTGGAGCTAGACTACTAGACCTCCTCTTCAAAGAAATCGGACTGTTTTTGTAGTGGACATGAGCCTCCCTGATTCCCAACAAAAAAATCCAGTGGCAGATTCTGATACAGTGTTCCTGTATACTGCTAATTGAACTAAACTGGCTCCATGGAGCAGCACAATTCCCAATGTGAGCGGAAAAGTAGGTGTATAGGCTGGTTTAGGAAGAATGTATGCATTAGAGCAAGCCCTGCCTTCAGATCCCTGAGATAGCAGATGGATGTGATCAAGTATTAGGATTAACCTGTGTAGAAACTCTTGTTCCACTTGTGTGTGGGAGTAAATGATAAGCCACTGAACGCAGACATAGACAGTCTGCTCCAAGCCATCGTGCAGGCTGAGAGGCACAAGATAAAATGTGGATGTTGTGCTGTGGATGTAGCATCTTGAGCTTCTGCTGTTAGGGTGCTCTTTGGTCCCCTCCATTGGGGAATGCCCTTTAGACAGCTGCCAGCTATCCCAGTGTTGACCTTTGATGCCTGATGGGCAGATTCCAATGTATGCAGGTATTAGAACAAAGTGGAACAGAAAAGGCATAACCTAAACAATTGTCATAATTTCTGCTGTGTTGATATCTGGGCTTTCAAGCATATATTGAAGGCAGGGGTCTTGCATGTGATTGCAGGCAGTACAGTGATAATGTGGTACATAAATAGTAAGGGAATGCATATTCGAGTCCTAATGCAGGTTAGACATAAAGGCTCGGGAGGAAGCTCAAGCAGCACAGATGTCCTTGAGAGCTTTCTGAGTTTCCCCTGGCAAGACAGAACAGGTCAATAAACGATCCCTACAAGTAGATGCCTGACCGAGCTACATTTCCATACCTTAGTGAGCTTGGGGTTACCAGATGTAGACCTTGTTTCCCTGGAGAATATACTGAGGAACTTCTACCCCTGAGTCTTATGAAGACCGTCTTTGGCAGGAAGTGCCTTGTCACTGAATTGGCAGTTCTGTTTCAGTATGCCTTTTGTCTAGTACCCTTACTTGCCTGAGTGTTTTACAAGGTAAAATAAGGCAAGCTAGAAATTATTTTGAGAATCATTCCTGACTTTCCAAGAATGCGGCAGACATTGTGCAAATGTGAAATGAGAAACATTGGTTGTTGCCTCAGGATGTGGGGCTTTGAAGCAATTCAGGAGGTCAGTGGTACACCTAGACTTCACTGTGCTGTGATTAACTTCATGTAATTTTGACCTTATTACTCCTAGGGCACATTTGTTTTGAGGTTGTGCAAAATGTCATGAGAGTGGCCAGGAAAGTTCTTGAAAATCTTATCTAGCGGAGTGTGATATTTTCTCTCGGGTGCCAAAGGAGGAATCAGGCCCAAAGGGAACATGAGTGATGTTCTTCGTGTTTCACTGTTATAGTCATTACATTTGGGTAATCTGCTGGCAGGTTGCCCTCAGTCGGTCTGATTAACAAAGTCTTGGGTCCTGCGTCGGTTGCTGTCCCTTCTTCCATGAGGTCAGGTCGTCAGGGGTATAAAACATGCAGCTGAAGCCATTATATCAGTCTTTCTTGCCATGCGGTGCCTGAAGCAGAAGCAGTTCGCAAGTGCCGGTCGGCCGACTCCTGAAATTTTCGTTTTTGAGTTTCAGAACCAAAGTTTCAACTTGAAGCTAAGTACCCCGTTGGGGAAACTTTTTCTTGCTCCTTACCGATGTCAGTAAAAGTTAATAATTGCATTACTTGTGGAAAGCAAATACCTCATAAAGATTTTCATTCGTACTGTATTCCTTGCCTAGGCCCTGACCACAAAATACCTTGCTGTCGGTTTTGTGCTTTATTTAGTCAACGCACTATCCGTCGTTGGTATATTTTTGCCTCTAAATATTTCGGTTCACGGTTTAATTATCCAGAAATGTCATCGGTTAGCCATCCGACTACTGGGATTCTGAAAAAACGCAAAGATAAAGACATCGACAGGCCGCCGAGGTCCAAAACCGATGACGCCACTTCTCCTAAGCCAGTCGCCAGTTCGCTAGTACTCAGTGAAGTGCTTTTGCAGCCCCTGATACCCGCTACTTCTGATTCGCAGGCCTCTACTGAGACCCATTCAGAGTCTGGTATGCCGCGAGATACCTATGGAACCCGCAGATGTCTCTACCTTGGATGGGTCTGGAGCCGCTGTGCAGGCACCGGCTTCTGAGGGTGTATTCAGGCCTACAGACTTGCATATTAAAATGACACCTCCTTCACTACTACGACCTAAATCTCGATCCATGTCTAAAAAAACGACACTCAGACCACATGCTCAGGCTCCTATGCCTAAAAAATAAATGATAAAAATGGCTGAAGATCTAATAACTCTAATCAGGGGTAGTCAACCCCCCCCCCCCCTCTCTAAGAGGCCTAGGGCTGAGCTTGATTATGAATCTTCTGATCAGGATTCTGTTTCTTCTGACTCTTCTGATGACCTGGATTTGTCTATACCTACTTAGGAGGATTCTGATGCAGAGGATTCCATTCCCTCTGCTTCCCCTCCTGAGGATTTTTCTTTTGGGGAAACTTGCATACTTTAAGGGAGCATTTTCACTGGGAAAGCCAGGAATTTTCTGATTCAAAAAAAGTGGCTTAGGGATTTCCTTCTTCTGCCTCAGCATAAGTCTTTGGCTATACCTCTTGTACTAGACATTTGTTGATCATGTTTACTCAGAATCCAGTTTGGCCCCTGAATCCCTGCCTCCTGCTCCTAGTAAACCTGATAAATACTACAGGGTTACTGAGTCCCACAAGTTCCTTTTCAAAAGTCATGTTGCAGATCCAGTGACTATTTCTCAGGAGCCCAAGGGCATTAAGGCTTCTACTGCTAAAAATCCTACCCCTTCTGATAGAGACTCCAGGGCGCTGGATAGATGAGGTAAAAAGGTTTATACTTCTGCAACCTTGGCAATCAGAGCTTTAAACTGCCAATTTCATATGTTAAAATATCAGCAACATGTTATTGGACTGCTTAAATAGAAAATTATGTTGATTCCTGACTGTGAAAAATAAAGATTTACAGGACTTAATGCATTCTGCTGAACAAGTTGGAAAACATACTTTGCAATGTGGTTTTGATTCTTTAGATGCCTCTTACAGGGCTGCTGTTACTAGGTCTGTGCTTAGAAGGCATGCTTGGCTTAAGGAGCAGTCTTTGCCTGATCATGTTAAAGCTAAATTGTTGGATGCTCCTTTAAATCAGGACCGCCTGTTTGGCAACAAGACTGAAGAATTTCTTAAAAAGATGGAAGATGAAGCTAAATCTATGCAAACTGTTAAAGATTTTTTTACAAGTGCAACCTCCTAGATTTAGTAGGCACTGGCCTAATAAGAATTGGTTCTTTCCAGTCCCTTCCAGGTCTTCTCCAGCCAAACCCAGACACAGCAAAACCCCCAGGTTTCAGTCCCAGGGGACTCTCAGAACCAAGCAATGAGGGCCTCCACTTCCAAATCTGGAAATAACAAGACACCCCCTATGGTAAACAGTCTCAATGACTTCCTTTTACAAGTACCAAGCACTTATCTTTTGACCGCCCCTCTGGGGGGAAAGATTGCTCTTCATACAAAGAACTGGGAACTCCTAACCCAGGACAAATGGGTTTTAAATAGTGTCCCAGGGATACAGATTTCATTTCCACATTTTGCCAACACCAAATGGGTGGCCAGACCTGCCCCCAAATCAGTGGGCAGAGGCTCGAAAACAAGTACTTTCCCTCTTAAGCATGGGCGCTATTCAACTGGTACCAGAAGAGGAAAAGGGACAAGGTTTCTACTCCAGACTTTTTCTGATACCCTGAAAAGACATCATGGCACCCAATCCTGGGCCTGTCTATTCTAAATACCTTTCTGGAGATTCCAAAATTCAAGATGCTGACTCTTCATCAATTACTTCCAATGCTAGGCCAGGACACCTGGTTGGCAACACTAGATTTAAAAGAAGCATACCTGCACATCCCAATCAGGGAATCTTGCAGATGATACCTATGCTTCAAAGCAGGCTACACGCATTATCAGTTCTCTGCACTGCCCTTTGGCTTGTCTACTGCGCTCAGGGTTTTCACAAAGTGCCTGGCTCCAGTTATTGCTTTTTGCAGGCAATGAAGTATTCAAATATACCCATACCTGGATGATTGTCTAATTCAGGCAGAAAGCCAGGACATACTTTTAAAGCATCTGGTGTTTGTAAAAAGGGTTCTAACTTGTCTGGGGTACACCATAAATGAAAAGTGGTATCTAAAAAGCCTATGGAGTCAACATTCTCACAGTCTGGAAACCATTCCTATCATACCTTGCCTACGCCTAGAGTTCCTTTGGTGGGCAGAGGCCTGCCACTAAAACAAGGGACTACCATTTACACTACCCCCTGCTGCCCAAACCCTAACAAATGCATCAGACTATGCTGGGTGGGCTCACCTGGCAGGGAAGTGCATTCAGGGCAAATGGAACCCAAGTGAAATGCACCTACATATCAATCAAAAAGAAATGTTAGCTGTACAGAATGCTGTGACAGCCTTCAAGGACTACATTCTTCCAGGACAACTAATGGTAAAGACGGACAACACCACCGTTATGTGGTACATAAACAAGCGGGGGGGGGGGTACACATTCCTACTCCCTCTGCAGACTAGCCATGGCATTGTGGAACACAGCCTTGAGCTACCAAGTGCACATACAAGCTCAATTACTGCCAGGAAAATTAAATACACTGGCAGATGGACTAAGCAGAAACCTCATGGACCCACACGAGTGGAAACTGGAACCATGGATTTTCAACATGTTGACAAGCGAATGGGGGAGCCCAGACATAGGTCTATTCACCTCCCCCCAGAACTACCAGTTGGACAAGTTTTGTACAAGGACTCCCCACAAACAAGCCTGGAAAGTGGATGCTCTGTCCTTCAGCTGGAAAAATCTATCAGTCTGTGCCTTTCCGCTGCCTCTGCTCTCCAAAGTACTACTAAAAGCCAGGCAGGACAAACCAAGGATGATCTTGATTGCTCCAGACTGGCCGCGCCAACACTGGTACCCCGTCCTGCGCAGTGTGTCGCAGTTACCTCCATGGCACCAACCTCAGACCCCTTCCCTGCTGTCCAAGCAGGAGAATCCATTTCTGCACCCTCAGCTTCCAACACTGAACCTTGCAGCCTGGCTAATCACTTAAATTCAGCCTTTTCATCCCTCAGCAAACCTGTGATGGATGTCATCAAGGAAACCTAGTACTAGAAAATGTTATGCTGACAAATGGAAAAGATTCTGTGCCTGGAACTAGTCTCAAGGGATGAGCACAGCAGCACCCAACTTACCTCAGATTCTGCAATACTTAACTGAGATGATTCACAAGGGCCTGTCTTTTTTCTCCATCAAAATCCACGCCTCAGCCATTTCAGCTCATTATAACACAGAACCTCTCCTCTTCTCTCATCCTGTGCTCAAGCAGTATCTCAGAGGGACAAAATACTTGAGACCACCCAGGAGAGCTTCAACCCCTGCCTGGGACCTTAACTTTGTATTGGAGAAACTCTCTCTACCTCCTTTCGAGCCAGCTGCTACTGCATACTTAAAATTTCTTTCTTGGAAAACAGCCTTCCTTTTAGCAATCACTTCAGCTAGAAGGGTATCTGAATTACAGGCCCTTATGGCAGTGGAGCCTTTCATCATCTTTCATGAGGACAGGGTGTCACTCAGGATCAATCCATCCTTCATGCCCAAGGTGGTATCCATTGTGGCTCTTAATCAGTCCATTCATTTTCCAGCATTCTTTCCCAATCCACAGAACAAAGGGGGACGGATTCTGCATTCCTTGGATGTGCACAGACAACTTAATCTGAACTGCTGGTAGCATTTGCTGCAGGGACAGAGGGGAAGGCTATTTCAAAACAAACAATTTCTAAATGGATAAGCCATTGCATTAATTTCTGCTATAAGCACCATGGAAAACCTATCCCCCAGGGGATCAGATCTCACTCCACCAGGGCTGCATCTACTACTGCAGCCTTTCTCAGAGGCGTTCCTACCTGGGACATCCTAGAAGCTGCTACCTGGAGTTCTGTACATACTTTCACCAAGCATTATCATTTTCCAATTTTCTGTAAATCCAGAGCTGGCTTTGCCACTGCTGTCTTTCTGGGCCTTATAGCTGGCCCTAATGCTATGTAAACTCCTCCTCCTAACCATAGCTATGGGAATCTACCCAAATGTGATGACTGCAGCAGTGAAACACGAAGAACATAGTACAGTTATGTACACTTACCATAAATGTAGATTTTTGAGTGTATTCACTGTTGCAGCCCTGGTTAGCCTCCCTCCTGCCCCCTAATTTCTTCTGGCTATACCTCTACTTTCCTTTACTATACTTAAAAGCCTTTTTGGTGTATTTGCTTTTTGTTGGAGGTATACCTTTTGTGTTTTTCTGTTTATTTGCTCCCCTTTAGGGTGGCACCTGACATCTGGGGCAAGAAAAACTGATGTAATGGCATCAGCTGCATGTTTTATACCCCTGACGACCTGACGTCATGGACGAAGGGCCAACGCAGGACCCAAGACTTTGTTAATCAGGCTGACTGGGGGCAACCTGCCAGTAGGTTACCCTAATGTAATGACTGCAACAGTGAATACACTCATCTACATTTATGGTAAGTGTACACAACTGTACTTTCCTTGTTCTACAGTTACTTGTCTGAGCTTCTTGCCTTAGGTCTAGCGTATGTTTCTACTAAAGTGGGGTCTCTGCTGTTTCCTGCTTGGCTTGGAAGCATTAACCTTACTTCTTTTGAACCAGCTGCTAATGCACTTCTCAGTTTCCTTGTCTGGAAAGCTATGCTACTTGTAGCCATTATATTTTGCTGGAGGAACTCCGAGCCTCAAGCCTTGATGTGCAAAGAGCCCTTCTTGTATTCAGTAAGTACAGTGGGACTCTGAGACCTAATCTTCCTTTCATACTTATGGTAGTGACAGCGGTTTCCTTGAATAAAGCTATGCATCTCCCGGTTTTTTTTTTCTCCTCCACTGAACACTTTTAAAGGCCAAAGGATTGTAGTCCTTTGATTTGCATGTAGTCAGTTGAAATTTTACCTGGGCCGAAACAAAGGAATCAGAAAATCTGACCAATGGTTCCTGGCTTTTGCTGCAAAGAAAGAGGGCTTTGTTTCAAAGCAGTGTGTTTCTAAGTGTCTGGCAAATTGTATTACCTTTGCTGCAAATATTATTAACAGGTTTTTCTGGGAATGTAAGGGCTCAGTCTATCAGGGACACTACTACCTTTGCAGCTTTCCTTAGAGGGATAAGTGCACAGAACATTTTAGAAACTGCTGCCTGGTCCCCACTGGGTAGATATTTTCCAGTTGAAACAGGCTGAACTTGATTTCTGTGGCTAGGGCTGAATTTGTGCTGTTTTTGAGGGGCATTTCCAGTCCTTCTCTGCATCTTGACCAACCTCCCCTTCCCTTCTCTGTTGAGGGGAATAACTTTGGGAGTCTTCCCTTTTCTTATGACTGCATCAGTGAAGTATGTAAACATAGTGCAGTTTGTAGGTAACTCGGTATAACAGAAAGTGTTAGTGTGTCCACAGTCACACTCCTGCTTCTCTCCATCAGCCCTTCTTGCTATAGGGTTAGTACTGGCTGGAATGGGGTATCAAAATACTTTTCCCTCCCTTCCTTCCTCCTCTATTCATCCTAGACCAGCCTCCCCCCTTTTTTTCTCCATGATCTCTGGGAGGACTGCTTTCTGCTGCCTGCCTGAGCCTTACAAGGCAAATGGGTTAGAGGAGGTACCTCTTTAGGTTATAATGCTTAGGTGTCCGGTGTGGTGGAATGAGCTAAAGATGGCTAGACAGATGGCCTCTATACCATGATGTACTGATATCTTGGGGAAGGCAGCATCAGTCCAGTATTGGGGGGGGGGGAGGTATAGAAGGAAGCTCATCTTGAATGATGAATTGAACATTGGACTTAGCCTAGTGGCAGAGATCCCTTTGCTAATGACTGCAACAGTATGCCACTGGAATGTCTATTAAAATAGTGTGTTACCTGCACAGTTATACTTTCTTTTGGTAATATATCAGTTACTCGTGACAAAAAAATTTAAGTTTTAAAGATCTACTGACACTTATTTAAAAATGCATTTATTGAAAGAAGTCAAATATGCAGATTTGCATTGCTTGCAGTCCCTTGAACACATCATTACAACCTGCTCAAGACTTTCAACATACCTCCTTGGTGCACTGATATACAAGTTGTAAGTGGAAGGCTAGTTCCCCCTTTTGAAGAGAAGTCCCTCTCGGACAACAGACATACTCCCTAACAACTGGTCAAGAACGTTACATGTCATGAAGTAGACCATGTTTTAAAACAGCAATAGAAGAATGTGTCTTTTCCAAAATTAGGCAGTGTTGTATGGAACAGCCTCCCTCCTTAGATGAGACAAAACATCCTGCAGTGGTTTAAATGGTCAGTAATCTACACAGTAAAAAAACATGCAAGTGCTTCAGGGATAATGGTTAGCAGCAAGTCAGATTAAACAAAAATCTTTCCAGAACTGTAACTTTAACATATGCACTGAACAGTGTGTCACCAATATTGTAATGTAATTCCTTAGCAGCCCCACTGGATAACAATATCGTGTGTGTGTGTGTGTATGTATATGTATATGTATATGTATATATATATATATATATATATATATATATATATATATATATATATATATACATATATATATATATATATATATATATATATATATATAAAATATAAAAATATATTTTAAGTTTTGCTTATCTTGTATGTAATGCATATAGGTGGTAAGGTTTACTAGGAATGCCTTAACTTGCTCTGTGTAACTTTGTTAATGTTACCTATACCCTGCTCTCTTAGTCTTAACTGTTTTATTTGAATATAATGTATACTCAATTTTTTCAAGTGTATAGCGCAAATGTGCAGTCTTAAACAAGTGTATATTTATATAACACTGCTGTCAGGTTGAAATATCTGTACTCCTGTTTAATAGGCCTTGGTCTTGACTGAAAAGTGTCTTCGGACCAGTTCAATCACCTGGTTAAATAAATAAAATAACTCTTTAAATAAATGGCCCTCTAGTAATGGTACAGCAAGGTTTTACAGTAGTAGTATACATTCTTATGACTTCTCTTTAGAATACATGTAGAGGCACTTCATTAGAACCATCTGGTAAGTCTTTGAATCGCAGATTGGGTAAGAACTACCTCATTATCACAGAAAATACGCTTTTTTACTTTAAATACTGTGAGGTAGAAGTAGATTCTGATCAAAACTAAATTGTCAGGAGGCCTGCTTTGCGAGTGATGGCATGCATGTGCACTCACATATACACACCCCATTGCATATGCACAGATTTAGATGAATACAGCCACAGAAGAGACTGCTATACCTTACGATGATGTAAGTTCAAAGCAGAACTTCATGTGTAGCACATTACATAGACCTCCCTCTGACCACAGGGAATCACAGGCTTACAGGATTTGTGTTGATAGATTGACCGCTCTTTTACCAAGTGACAGCGCTCCAAAACCAACCTACTGAAAACACTTTCAGTTAACTTTGGAGCAAGGCTCACCCAGTCCTACTCCGGACTTGTATAAATCCAATTCAAGGTAGTCATTAGTGGAGAAAAGTGAAACTTTCTACCATCAATGGAAGTAGTTTCAGTAGGTTTGACTATGGAATAATGGGATTTACTGAAGTAGTGCTCAATGCAATGAGTGATATATTTCCATAATAAAATACCTAGTGTTAAAACTGTGGCAAGTCAGACTTGATAGTGAATAATGCAGACAGTATGACCTGGCAACCTGAAAATGAATCCCAGTAACTGGCCATACCATGGTATGTAAAACAGACACATATCTCATTGGGCTAGAGTTTGTGTCTTTCCCTTAAATTTAGCTGTAAAAGGGCATCTCTTAACTAGGTTAAAAAGGATTTATGTGAGTTTCTGATATTGTCCTTTTCATTCTTCTTCACCAATGGATCTCTCATACAACATCAGATCCGATTTGGCTGCTTTTTCCAGACTTAGGCTCTGAGTTTCAAGCTCCTCCCTCTTCCCATAATGTACAACACCTTCTCTACCTCCCCAGATCTCATTTGCCACGCTTTGCATACAGACGTGGTTCCAGAGTCTCAGGACTCTTGGTGGTTTGAGATAACTTGTTTCAAAGAATAATACACTTTTTTATAGTTGTTTTCTAATTTTCCTCCCCTTCCTGTTGATAGATTTTGTGGGCTTTGGGGACTGTTAGATCTTTTCTTCCCTTTCCTTCTTTTCGTACTGTTGGCACTTTTTCACGAATATATATATAATAAACAACTTGTAGAATTATTCTCTAAAATATTGCTGTTGCTGTTGTGGTTGTTTTTTTGTGGTGTTTCTTCTGTTGGGTGCAGTCTTTTACGATGGCCGACAAACCTACAGGATTCAAATGATGCACTTGTCGGCATAAGATCCTAAATTCAGATGCCAGTAAGGAGTGCATCTATTGCCTAGGACCAGGGCATTTGGACACGGATTGCCTAGTGTGTGTGTGGCCTTTAACCCTCTGGCCTTGGCTAACTGCCAAAATAAATTGATTTTGAAAGGCCCCTTACCTGTGTCTTCATCAGGGGCTCACTCAAACCCCATCCAAACATGCTGCTCCAAAAGAACCTGTTCTGCCTCTTCTAGGGACTCTTCAGAGCTGAGTCATAAAAGATGCAGGCCCTCGGAACCGACTACCCCTGGTTCTAGTGGGACCAGAAAAGCGCAGGATTCTAAAGAATCTTTGGATCCATCAGCTGTGGATCTTAGTGCAAATCCCCTTCTTTGGATCCTATTGTTTTGGCCCTAAGTGGATTAAAGTTGGTCTTGGATCAGGAACTGATCCTGGTTTCCAGTTCTCCTATTCCAGGGACAGTTTATTTGGATCCAAAACCCTTGGATCCTGCTATAAGGACTCTCCTACCAACCTTCCAAATAGAATCGGTCTCTCCAGCCCTTCCAGTAAAAGTCTTTCAGACACCAACTAAATCCAGATGCATCCTTGACATCCTCCTGCAGATCCTCCCAAAGTCTCACTGAGGCCACTATGGATGATGAAGTTACTCAGCGCACTGATCCAGATGGGGGTCTTGTCATCTCCTTCTCATGTAGCATCCATGAGTGCTCCATCTAATACTTTGCAGACTTCTTTTCCAATCCATCCCTCAGTTTCAGAAACCCAAGACATTGGTTTCTCGAGAGAGTTGAGGTCTGATCCGAGGATGCTCCCTTTCTCGACTCTAAGCCTTTGACCAGCCCTGCTCTTCTCCTTTCATACCAGAGTGGGTACGGGATCCAAGACATTGGAGCAGACTCTGGTGATGGCTTTCAGCTCCGACTTTGTCGGATCCATCGCTTACCCTAGGAGCTTCGGCCCTTGACAGCTTGAGTCTGGTTCTGCCAGGAGGCGTCGGATCCTTGGCTGGCTCTGCTCTCTCTCCTTCGGTAACTTTGGCTCTGAGAGAAAGGGTGTCCTCTGGTCCATCAGCCTTCCAGGCTGCATAAAGGGCTGTCTCCAGTATTAGTGAAGCGACTCTTCTTTCCTAGGCTCTGCCTTGTCCTTCATCGGATCTGAGCACTGAACCCATCATACCTGCTGTAGGTCAGCCTGGCTGGAGGAGTTTCCAGACCACTCTCCCCCCTTTCTTCCGATACCTGTCTGGAGCACCCCAGTGAGGAGGTCCCTCAGAAGAAAAAGTGTAAAAAGAGGCACATAGACTTCCCTTCACAGAGGACACATTGTTCGATGATGAAGAATCCTCCTGATCACCACCTGACAGTGTCTCCTTTGGGAGACATCCTGGAACTCCTTGGGCATAAAGGTGGCTGGTTCTCCCAGTTTCCGTCTTCTGAGGAATTGGTGTTCCTGGAGGGTTTTGGGGCAGGCCTGTCTATGTACTGGGTGTTTCCCTTGGCAGAAGCCCTGACTGTCTCCTGCCGGGCCTGGAAGGAACCGGACATGGTTGAGCCTATTCCCAAGCTCCCTGATAAGATTGTCAGCCCACCTTCCAGTCATCCACATTGGTACAAAGCTATCCTGGTAGATGCTGAAAGGTATCCTGGTAAATGCTGTTGTTGCAGCAACCACAAAAAGGGAGCTTTCCGAACAAAGCTCCACTATCCAACCTCCAAACAAGGAGTCTCAGGTGATGGACAGAAATGGAAAGTGCAATGTACAGCTCAGCTACTTTCTCTGAGGTCATTAAAACAGTTTGACACACTTTACCCGTTTGCAGAGAGATCTGGTTAAGAAGTTAACCAACTCTGTTGCAGAGACCATGTTGGAGGAGGACTTGAAGGTTTCTACCCAACTGGGTATTCTCTCCTCCCTTGCAAATTTCTTGTTGAGGTTTATTTCACACGTGGCGGAAGGTACCTTGTGAGCAGCCGGTGCAGGCGTAGGCATTAGGCAACAGGCCTAGATGTGGCTTTGTGACTTTGTGGAGCCCTTCAAGGCATCATTCATTAATGCCCCTTTTGGTGGTTCCTCTTTGTTTGGACTGTCATTGAAAGATGCACTAACCCACAGTGAGCTCGAAGGGAAGACCTTGTCTGCTATGGGAATCAAGTTGTCTACTCCTCAGAGGACCTTTTCAAGGAATCCTCGAGAAGGGAAGAAAACTTGGTTGAGAAAGTCTCAAGGATCTTTCCAGGACCTGCATGGGAACAACTCCTCCAGAGACAGAGGAGGAGGTTTTAATGGCAGATGCCATCCTAGAGGCATAGTCCACCTGAAAAATCAGGGTTTCAGGGAGCCCTTTCCTGACAGACCCTATCAGCGCTCCTGAAACGCTGCCGGACTGTTCTACTCTGGAGGCAGTTGGGGGTCATCTATCCTTGCACCTAGACACCTGGACAAACATAAACCCTTGGGTGCTAACATTATATCCAGAGGCTATTACATTTCCCTTTTTCCTTCATCCTGCAGGCCCCAGGAGGAAACTCCCAAAGTACCACCCAGTCAGAGTGCACTATTCAAGAAGTCCAAAAACTTCTACAAAAATGAGTCCTCCAGGAGTTCCCGACCAGGCAAAGAGGATTCGGAACTTATTCTCGCTTCTTTTTAGTGCCAAAGAAAAGAAGGCACCTGAGACCTGTATTAGACTTCAGCAATCTGAATCAGTTCATCAAGATGTCAAAGTTCTGAATGGTTACGGTTCAGTCCATTCTGCCATTTCTGCACAAGGATGATTGGATGTGCTGCATATATCTTCATGATGCGTAGTATCCTATCAAACTTCTGGCACTCCAGAAGGCACTTGTGCTTTCAGCTGGGAGCCAGTCACTACCAGTTCAGAGCACTGCCCTTTGGACTCACCACAATCCCCCCCAAATGTTTGGCAGTGGTATCGGCTCACCTGAGGCTAAAAGGATTCCAGGTGTTTCCCTGTATAGACTATTGACTCCTCACTGCTCCAACAAGGCATTGACTGCTTCAGTCAAGAAACTATCTAGTAAAGATCTTCAAACATCTGGACATCACGCTAAATCTGACAAAATCCAACTTGATTCCTGTCCAGAAACTAGAATTCATAGGGACATAGTTCACACACATGGCTTCCTTACTGAGACCTCGTATAATGTCTCTAAAACAACAAGCCCAGGGATTATTAGATATACCTTCTCCACCAGCAAAATTAATGCTTCAGGCTATGGGTTCAATGGCAGCGGCAATCGTTCTTCTCCCACTAGCAAGATTCTTTTTGAGAGTACTTTAATCAATAATAGAGTTCATTTGTCCATCCTCTACCAAACACTTTACCATAAAACTATCTTCGATCTGCAAGAATCATCTACAGTGGTGGATGCAATCGGACGACCTGTTTCTAGGCAGACTTTTTCTCTCCCTGCTCCAATAGCCACTGTGACCATGGACATTTCCCAATGTGGGTGGAGGGGGGCATTACCAAGGAAAAATGTTCCAAGGTATGTGGTTCTCAATCGAGACCAATCTGCATATCAGTGTCCTAGAGGTGAGAGCAGTCCTTCTAATGTTGCAAGCCTTTCGGGACATTCTCCCTCTCAGGATGATTGCAGGTCATACATACAACATGTTAGTAGTCTGGTACATCAACGAACATGGAGGAAACCAGTTTGTACCTGGTGTGCAGGGAGGCCATGACAGTTTGGGAGTGGGCGATCTCTTCAGACTGCTTTCTAATTGCAACGCACATTCTCTGGAAAACCAGCATCCTAGCAGACAGGCTCAGCAGATCTATTTCGTATCTTCACTAGTGGTCCCTCAACTAGTCAGTAGCAGACAGGATTTTCGGCCATTGGAGCCAGCCTTGTTGCGACCTTTCTGCTTCTCCCCAGAACGTCAAGTGCAGCAACTGCTTTGCTTTGATTCCCCTTGAAGGGGGAGTCACTGAGGGTACTGTAGTCCATGATTGGCCCCTGGGTCTCTCTTATGCTTACCTTCTCTGGTCCCAAAATTTCTACAGAAAGCCAGCAGGTTGAAGAGCTCAGTAATCCTCATTGCCTCTTTCTGGCCTTGTCGGGTATGGTTCCCCTTTCTTAGGTCTCAGCTGAAGTATCTGCCTTGGATACTGGATCCCAGATAGGAGCTCATATCCCATCCATCAGACATCCAGCCCCCCAATCTCCACACCCTAAGGCTTACTACATGGTTTCGCCACTTCCAGTAATTATAAGAAAGTGCTGGCTCTCACCTTCTGTTCACAATGTAATCCTGGGCTCTAGGTGAGCTTCCACTAAAAGGGTCTATAACAGTAAGTGGTAAGAGATTTTGTATTTAGGCCTCTAAAGAGAATATTAATACTTTCCCAGCTCCCACTTTAGCTGTTCTCTTTTTTCTTAGTAGCCTTTTTCAAAAAGGGGCCAGAGTCAGATTCCAGAGCAGCTTAGGGAGCTCTCTAAATGGGGGATGGGTACAAGACGTGTAGACTGCCAGGGCCACACATTTACATATCAACTTGAAGGAGATTTGCAGTCCAGTTCTGATGATAAGCTTTCAAAAGGATTTTTTAAAGGTGCTTCAGGCAGGTGGTGATTCAGCAGACAACACAACTGTCAACATACATCAACAAGCAGGGGGGCCCATTCATATCCTCTGCAGCAGACAAATGATGACGATGTGGGGAGACTGCTCTCTCAGTTTCGGCCCCCAAATCTTCAGGCAAGGTTCTGCCAGGAGCACTGCAGAGAATAGCAGATGTGTTGAGCAGACAAATTATGGATCCCCACGAGTGGAAATTGGATCCTCATGTATTTCAGAAATTGACAGTGTTATGTGGATCTTCGAACATCTACATTTATGGTAGGTACAAAACTGTACTTTTCTCTACCATTAAGTTTCAGCTGGCTGCCATGTCCAATTTTCATGCTGGAAAAGGATATTCCTCTCTTTCTTTTTTTCTTCCAGGCTATGCAAGGCTTTCTTGAAGGGCATTTTTCTTCTTCAACCTCCAGTTAAAGACCCTTCTCCTCCTTGGGATCTCATGTTAGTGCTGCAAGGCCTTACCCAGAAGCCTTTTGAACTAGCAGATAGTTGTGACATAAAATTTCTCTCGTGGAAAACCATTTTCCTAGTAGCGATTACTTCTGCTAAGAGAATATTGGAGCTTCAAGCCTGGTCAGTGAAACCCCATTGCATCATTTTTCATAACGACAGGGTATCATTAAGAATAAGTCCCCCTTTTTATGCCTAAGGTAGCCACGGATTCAAACATTAACCAATCTATTCAGTTGTCAGTCTTTTTCCCCAGTTTTTCCAACAAACGAGAATATATTTTGCATCTTCGAGATGTTCACAGGCAATTATGTTTTCATCTCCACCAAATAAAAAAGTGTAGGAAATCCTAATCCGTTATTTGTATCCTTCTCAGCAAACCTTACAGGTCAGGCAGTTCCATGGATTACTTTTTCGTAGTGGATCACGGATTGTATTTCCTTCATTTATTTGCAAAAAGGTATTCCATTACCTCAACTACCCAAGGTTCATTCTACGAGATCTATGGCTACATCGTTCTCTTCCAGAGCTTCAGTTGAGGAGATTTGTGTGCAGCCTTTTGGTCTAAGACTCACAGCTTTGTCTCTCATTGTAAATTGAATATTATTTCTAGGAAAAAAACATCCTTTGGTTTGTCCATGCTCTAGCACATCCTTCCTTGAGGACCGCCCAGGAGTTACATAGCTGGGGACTCTGACCCATCAGTGAGGAAGAATGAAACGGGCAACATCAGATTTAAAATTTATGTACTTACTATAACTCAGTATCTGTGTTGTCCATTTTCATTCATCCTCACATTCCTCTCAGCCATCACCCCAGCCTTGTGCCTTCGAGAAGATGTCCTTCTCTTCCTATGTTTCGGTATTCATAACGTGGGATTCCCTGCTTAGGTGACTCAAAGGTTTGGCCAGTAGACCAAAGGCTTAAACTACGGCTAGGTATGTCTGATGCACATAAGATGCAGCCGACGTGGGCCATAAAAATGACATCTGCACGTACCATTCTCAGAACTTCTCTGCCACCAATCCGAATGTCAGCCTATTCTGTTCATCTGATTGCCAAAGTTTTTTCTTCATTCATATAAGTGCCCCATTGAGAAAAATGTATTTGTGCGTTTGCTGCTGCATGTTTGGTTGAGGTTAATGTCATCCAAGAAGGGCAAGTACGAGGGGCGTGGCCAGGATGGTGATCTGGTAGCAGCACTTTCTTTCAGCTCTCTTACCTCAATACCATTTCTGACAGGAATTGTATGAAATAAGGAACAATTTGAGGAAATGTCTACTACTATCTAATTTTTAATACTTTGGAGCATCTACAGAAGAAATTTTACTGCCTGTCTTTGGATAATTCCAGTCAAATCAACTACTGGAAAGGCAACACCACCATCAGCTATACATCATGAGTCATCTTAAGAACTCATCTCAGGGCTCTTCCATCAAAAAGGATTTGCACTCACTTATTTCAAATATATCGGAACTCACAATTAAAATAGACAAGATGGATAACAAAATAGATACTTTCAAAGAAAAGTGCTCTCAACAACTTGAACAACTCCAGGAAATGCTTACACAGCAGAAAGGGCAAGTTTCACTTATGGAACAGTCATTAAATTACATTGACTGTAGGCTTCTAATAGAGGAACAACAAACAGAATTTTTCTTACAACAGAACACATACTTGTTGGAAAAGCTTGATGATACCGAAAACCGAACAAGAAGAAACAACATCCTGGTATATGGTTTACCAGAAAATGCTGAAGGGGACAACATAATAAACTTTCTCACCACCTGGATACCAACTATAGTGAAATTAACCTGAAGCCCTTTCATATGCGTAGAACGTGCACACAGGTCATTAACAGCCTCTGGAAATACCTCTTCAATCAAAAATAAGCCGAGATCCATAATTGAGATCTTTCTCTGCACAAGACAAAGATCTTATCTTATCCCAAGAAACACCTGGATAAATTCACCCATCAAATATAATAATGCTTTAATGAGATTTGACAATGACTACTCTGTAAAAGTGTTTTTCAAAAGAAAAGAATATCTGCCAGTAATAAAATTCCTAAAAAAGAAGCAACTGAAAACTCGTCTTTTGTTTCCAGCAAGATTGAGAATCTTCCTGCCAGAGGGAATAAAAATCTTTGAAACGGTGGATTCAGCAATAAAATATCTTTCCAACAACAACATCCTAACACAAGAATCTATAGACTGGACAAACAGTACACCAAAAAGAAATGCAGAAGTAAACAACTAGAGGACTGTTGAACAAAGGAAAAAAAAACTGAAGGACAAATAAATATACATGGTTTATATACTGTAAAAGTAACAATGATATAGAAGCCAAAAAAAAAAAAAAGAAAACGATGTTCTTCATCTCACATTGCTGCAGTCCTTACACTTGGGTAGTCCGCTGTCCTCGGTCGGCCCGAATATCAAAGTATTAGGCTGACGTCGGTCAAGGCGCATAAGACTGACATCAGGACATCAGGGTACATATGCGCATGACCGACGTCATATCCTCAGTCTTTTTTGCCACATGGTCCGATGCAGAAGCAGCGTTGTGTGCTGGATTCGGCGTTCTGAAATTTTGGTCCGGAGTTCAGACCCGAGTCAAAGTTGGCTAAGTACCCGTTTAGAATATTTTAGTTTTTCTTGCCTCAGTGGTTTACCGGATGTCAGAAAAAGTGAATAACTGTATTTCTTGTGGGAAACAGATACCGCATAGAGATTATCATACTTTGTGTATTCCTTGTTTAGGGCCTGAGCACGTTGTTGGGTGTCGCTTTTGTGCTAGATTCATAAGCGCACTATTAAGAGAAGGTTAGATTGTGCCAGGTTAGTCTTCGGAAGCGGTGCAATTATAATATGCCGCCGGATGCTCTCCGCTTCTTCAAGAAGCGCAAGGATAAAGCAGCTAAGCCCAGGCAAGACGAGTCATCCGCATCGCGGACGACGCCGTTTTAGAGGTGTCGGTGGAGCGGTGGTTCCACCGGAGGTTTCTCTGGAGTCCTAGGGGAGACCTTGTTATTGCAGGATGTGGCCTCTCAGGAGGCAGGTCAGGCTGAAGGGGCTTCTCAGGTTACTGTACTCCTCCCTTCCTAGGGTGGTTAGGCCTTCTCCTTCTGTTTCCAAGGCTTCTCCCAGAGGCAGGCCAGGTTTAGCTTCAGTTGGTGTCACTCCTAGTTCTTCAGGATCTGTGCCCAAGAAGCATATGCTTAAAATGGCAGAAGATTTGATTACTTTGATTAGAGGTTCTTTGCCCCCTCCTGATAAGAGGCCTAGGGTGGAACCTGAGTTGGGGAGTTTTGAGCAGGCTTCAGATGTTTCAGAGTCTTCGGCTGAAGACTTGCAGGAGTATTCTCCTTATTCTGATTCTGATGTGGATGATTCTACTCCTTCTCCTCCTGAGGATTTTTCTTTTTCAGAGACTCTTCATTCCATGAGGGAGCATTTTAAGTGGGAAGGTCAGGACTTCTCTGATTCCAGGAAAAGGCTTAGGGAATTTTTGTTTTTACCCCAGCATAGGCCTTTGGCTATACCTCCTGTTCTGGATGTTGTGGAGGATGTGTTTGCAGTGGCTTCTCTTAATCCTGATTCTTTGCCTCCTGCTCCTGTTAAACCGGATAGGTATTATAGGGTGCCTGAAGCTCATAAGTATCTTTTTAAGAGTCCTAGGGCGGACCCAGAAACTGTTAGTCAGGGGCCTAAGGCTTCTGTTGTTAAAATCGGTTCCTCCAGATAAAGAGGCCAGGGCTTTGGATAGATGGGGAAAGAAAGTCTATACTTCTTCCACCCTAGCTATGAGGGCTCTGAATTGCCAGTTTCACATGTTGAAATACCAAAACTATCTACTTTCTCAGTTGAAGTCTAAGGTAGATGCTCTGGAAGGTATTGAGTGTAAAGAGTTACAAGATTTGGTACATGTCTCTGAACAAGTGGGTAAGCATTCTTTGCAATGTGGTTTTGATGCTGTACAGGCCTCGCTAGGGTGGCTGTCAGTGGGTCAGTTCTTCGCAGGCACGCCTGGCTGAGGGATCAGAATTTATCTGACCATGTTAAGACAAGGATTTTAGATGCTCCTTTACAATCTGATGTGTTGTTTGGTTCACCTGTTGAGGCAGTCTTAAAGAAAATGGAAGACAAGGCTAAGTCTATGCAGACTGTTAAAGATTTTTGCAGGTTCAGCCTCCAAGTTTAGCAGAAATTGGCCTACCAAGGGGTGGACGATCCTTCTTATGATTCCCAGTCTAGGGGTAGGTCTAGACGTGGTAGGGGCAGAGCTCAGGGCTCTTTCAGGCCTAGAACAGGAGTTCACCTGCACAGTCTTGGTGAGGGCAGGGGTCAGTCCTTTCGTAAACAGACCCAATGACCTACCTTTTCAGCTGCCAGAGCCTTCTCGTCTGGCAGCACCTTTGGGAGGAAGGTTGGCACTTTTCAAGGAAAATTGGAGTTTAATTACCCAAGACAGATGGGTATTGGATATCATACACCAAGGTTACAGGTTTTATTTCCATACCTTGCCTCCTTTCAAAGGCATGCCAGACGTTCCTCCTCAGCAAAGAATAGAGGCTCACAAACAGATTTCTCTGCTGCTCCAAATAGAGGCCATACAACCGGTCCCTCTGTCAGAAGTGGGCCTAGGATTTTATTCTCGACTGTTCCTAGTACCAAAGAAGGGGAACACGTGGAGACCAATTTTGGATTTATCTATCCTCAACACTTATCTGGACATTCCCAAGTTCAAAATGTTGACGTTACAACAGCTTTTACCTCTGCTGGGCAAAGATCACTGGATGGTGACTCTGGATCTCAAGGAGGCTTACCTTCATGTTCCTGTCAGGCTAAGTTGCAGGAAGTATCTACGCTGGCTGGGACTTCTCATTATCAGTTCTCTGCATTGCCCTTTGGCTTATCTACTGCCCAGAGTGTTCACGAAGGTTCTGGCTCCAGTGATAGCTTTCTTCAGGCTAAGAGGAATACAGATCTATCCTTATTTGGACGATTGCCTGATTCTGGCTCAAGGAAAGGACGAACTTCTTCTTCATCTACATTATGTGATAGCAGTGCTAAGATGCCTGGGGTATTCTGTGAACGAAATAAAGTCCAGTCTAGTACCCTCTCAGGACATGTGCTTTCTGGGTGTGAGACTGAATACAGCATCCCAGATGGCCTTTTTGACCCCGGACAAACAAAAGAATCTTTCTCTTTACTTCCATCAATTGTCTCATCAGTCCAGGCTGACTGCAAGGACAGTCCTTCAAGCCTTTGGGTTCATGGCATCTTGTATTCTGGTGCTTTCCAATGCCAAACTGCATATGAGGAAGCTACAATGGTATCTCAAAAATGTATGGACACAGCACTGCCAAGATATGGACACTGTCATTCAGATAATACCTTGCATTCAAAAGGAATTTTTGTGGTGGGCTCACGAATGTCACCTAAACAAGGGACTCTGTGACCCGGCCAGAGGCGAGTCAGATTCTAACGACAGATGCCTCAGACAAAGCTTGGGGAGCTCATCTAAACGGAAAGTGGATACAAGACATGTGGCCTGCCAGACTTCTACATCTACATATCAACTTGAAGGAGATGTTAGCAGTCCAATTTGCATTAATAGCTTTCAAGGATTTACTTCTTCCAGGGCAGGTGTTGGTTCTAACAGACAACAAAACTGTCATGTGGTACATCAACAAGCAAGGGGGAACACATTCTTATCCTCTGTGCAGACAAGCAATGATTTTGTGGGAGACTGCTCTCAGTTTACAGCTAAATCTTCAGGCAAGGTTTCTGCCGGGAGCACAGAACTCCTTAGTAGATGTGTTGAGCAGACAAATAATGGATCCCCACGAGTGGAAATTGGATCCTCAAGTTTTTCAGAAATTGACAGTGTCATGGGGAACTCCAGACATAGATCTGTTCGCTTCTCCACTAAACTACCAGCTGCCAAAGTTTTGCACAAAAAGTTTTCATCCCACAGCCTGGAAAGTGGATGCTCTTTCATTCAGTTGGAGCAATCTTCATGTGTATGCCTTTCCACCTCTGCCTCTCCTCCCAAAGGTACTTCTGAAGGTCAGACAGGACAAGCCAAAGATGATTTTAATAGCTCCAGATTGGCCTCGACAGCACTGGTACCCACTACTGAGAAGTCTGGTACAGGAGCCTCCATGGCCTTTACCTTCGATTCCACACCTGCTGTCTCAGGAGAACAGTCATTTACTCAATGTCAAACTTCACTCTCTTCACCTGACAGCCTGGCATATTCTGTTTTAAACCCTGGAGGGTCTCAGCTTCCACAGCAAGTTTTGAATGTTATTTTGGAGGCCAGAAGGCCTAGTACAAGGAAAGTGTACGCAGATAAATGGAAGAGATTTTTATTTTGGAGTGCAGCAAAAGCATTTGATGTTTCTAAGCCTAATTTAAGTGTGGCTCTTCAATATCTTGCTGAGTTATTGGACAAAGGCTTGTCCTTCTCTTCTATTAAGATTCATGCTGCAGCAATTTCTGCTCACTATGACTGTGACCCACCATTGTTTTCTCATCCTTTGTTTAAGCAATTCCTTAGAGGGGCAAAGAATATAAGACCCCCACGGAGAGCTCCTACTCCTGCTTGGGATCTCAATTTTGTGTTGGAGAAACTCACTCTACAACCTTTTGAGCCTGCAGCTACTGCTGAGTTGAAATATTTATCATGGAAGACTGCTTTTTTGTTGGCCATTACCTCTGCGAGAAGGGTTTCTGAATTACAGGCCCTTATGGCAGTTGAGCCTTTCTTAATTTTCCATAAGGATAGGGTATCTTTGCATACTAATCCTTCCTTTATGCCTAAAGTGGTTTCTAGTGTGGCTTTAAACCAAACTATTCATTTGCCTACCTTTGCTAACGAACCCCAAAATAAAGGGATGCGAACCCCCAAAAAAAAGGGGGAAAGATTTTTCACACTTTGGATATACACAGGCAGTTGCGATATTATTTGAGCAGAACTAAAGGGTTCAGGCAGTCTCAGCAGTTATTTGTTTCTTTTGCTTTGAGTTCTCAGGGCAAGCCTGTGTCAAAACAAACTATTTCTAAGTGGATTGGGTTGTGTATTGCTTTCTGTTATTCCCATCATGGTAAGGAGATTCCAGCTGGGATTAGGCCTCATTCCACTAGGGCTGCTGCCACTTCTACAGCCTTTCTAAGGGGGGTAGCAACTAAAGATATTTTGGAGGCTGCTACTTGGAGTTCAGTGCATACTTTCTCTAAGCATTATCACCTTCCTCTTTACTCTAAATCGAGGGCTGGTTTTGCCACTGCAATTTTACAGGGCATTTTGGCAGCTCCTACTGCTTTTAGTTGTGCCATCCTCCTTTCTCTGCTTTCGGCTTCTACCCAAGTGTAAGGACGGCAGCAGTGTGAGATGTAGAACGTAGTACAGTTTTGTACCTACCGTCAATGTAGATGTTGATCCACATTGCTCTCCTTCCCCTCTGTAGTTAGAGGCGGTTGTGTGGTTTGGGTTGTACATATTGTGAATTTTGTATATATTGTACATATAGTTAGTACACAGGTGTTTGGCTGTTTTTGGTTGTCTTTTGGTTTTGACCTTTTTGTTTAGGGTCTCCTGACATCTGGGGCAAGAAAAGACTGAGGATATGACGTCGGTCATGCGCATATGTACCCTGACGTCCTGATGTCAGTCTTATGCGCCTTGACCGACGTCAGCCTAATACTTTGATATTCGGGCCGACCGAGGACAGCGGACTACCCAAGTGTAAGGACTGCAGCAATGTGGATCTTCGAACATCTACATTTATGGTAGGTACAAAACTGTATTTTCTTGACTTCAAACCAACTTAAAAACAGGTATCTCTTTACATTTATTCTTTAACATTGTTAGTTATTAACATTTGAGCAAATTCACTTTAATCACTCTAATTTATAAAACATGCTTTTACATAACTTCACTTTTCATTATATAGTCATTTAATTACTTATATATTCATTTGGTTAAACATACAAGTCAACATGTAATGATTTCCATATAGCTTACATATAGACCATTAACAAATAGAAGTGTCTTTTTTATTTCACTGGCATGTAAATGCTTGACTAGTCCTTGATTTGATAAATTAATGGGGCTACAAAAAGTGTTTAGAGTTTGTTACTAAATGCGGTCTTAAACTAAATGTTCAGTTCCAGGTAATAGGTGCTCTAAATTAAATGGATTATTTACAGGAGCGATCAGTAAATGTTTCTTTTTTACTGTGCTTTACTGCATCTCAAAGTTGCCATAGACGCAGTTTCACTGGCATGTAAATGCTCGACTAGTCCTTGATTTGATAAATTAATTTGGCTGCAAAAAGTGTTTAGAGTTTATTATTAAATGCACTCTTAAACCCGTGGTAGTGGTGCTGCGGTAGCGTTGTTGCCTCACAGCAAGACGTTGTTGCGTTCGATTCTCAGCTAGAGCGTCTTCTGTGTGGAGGCATGCGTGAATGGGCGTGCCTTCATTGAAGGTTGTGCATCAGGGCTGGTAACTCGGCACGTAAAAATCCACTACCAAACATTAGCGGACCGGAGTTCTGCTGTCACGACCCCTAACCAGGATAAGCCGAAAGACGCAACAACATTAAATGCACTCTTAAACTAGATGTTCAGTTGCAGGTAATGGGAGCTTTGAATTAAGTAGATTTACAGGAGCGATCAGTTAGTGTTTTGTTTTTATTGTGCTTTACTGCATTTCAGAGTTGCCTTAGAAGCAGTTTTATCTATCACTTGACTCTTTTTTTCAGTTAGTGCTTGCTAGATTTTATTGCCTGTTAGAATTCTTGCATAGACAGTAATTGCAGTCGGGGGTAGTCTCATTCATTGATATTTTGTTACTGCCTACTTAAGTGGTATGTTTTGGAATACTTTCTGCTTAAAACCTGAGCTTTGGCCGGCTAAGATCTAGCTGTATTCAACTGGACGTGTAAGAGAATTTAAGTACCTTTTATCTGCACTTTTTTCAAATACAGCATTTTAATTGATGTATTTGTGTTGCATTGAATATTAAATGAGCTGGAAGTTTTGAGTCTGTTTTTTCAGTTAGTTCCCCACCCACCCTGGTTTTGTTTTGGTGTTTATCTTGGTGGCTTTGAAACTGCCCACCCCTCTTGTAAATTTGTGTTTGGATACTCCTGGGCCCATCCCATTTGCTCACTCAACTGAGTGCAGTGAGATCATATTCTGATTTCAGGCACTCCAACTGTGTACAAAGAGAGCATCTGGGAAAAACAAATGTTTTTAAGCTTGTTTCCTGCCTTTCCTGTAAGTGGTCTAGACTGTTTGTAGGCATCTGAGCCCCCAAGCCTTTCTGTGTTGGAGGGAAGCCTTCTAGCTTAGTTGTGTTTATTAGAACTAGCCAGTTTTCTAGTTTCAGCACTCAAATCTGTTTCTTTGAACTCAGCACTTGTTCAGAACTCGTAAGCACTAAATAAGCTGCAAATTACTACAGCACTCTACTTTCCTCACTTGTCTAGAGAAAAGCAGTTTTTAGTACTTAATAAGTAAGCACATATCCAGGCATGTCTAAGGGTCAGCTCCCGGTGATTTCTCCTGTCTACCTGATGAATCTGGGCATATTCGGGCAATGCAGCAATTGCCTCATGTACACAGACAACCCTCTCCTCCTACCACCCAACACTACAACCTGTGAGAGATGCACTTATATAGCCAAATTGGAAGCAAAGCACTCTTCACCCAAGGCTGGACTAGACAGTCAAGTGGAGAAGGTAAACACTTGCACCACACCGCACTCATCACATAGTCCCTCAAAACCTAGACCACCAAAACACACACATAGAAACACAAAACACACACCTACATTCATGGAGGCTCTCAAGAAAAACCTGCCCAAGCATCAGGGACCTCCAAAGCAGAAACGCAAACAAACTCCACTCCCCCAACACAACCCAAATGACACACAGCCCACAAACTCAGTGTGCCACTCAACCACAGCCCGTAAGGCATAACAACGTACCCAATACTCTAGTCATAGGTGACTCTATAGTCAGGCACACTGATGTTCCACTCACCAGGCTAAACAAGGAGAAAGTTACTGTCAGGTGCCAGGATCCGCCACATAACACACTCACTCGGGTCACCTCACAAAAAGTGCAAATATGACACTGTCATTGTCCATGTTGGTGTGAATGACCTGAGACGTACCTCCCTGGACTACATGAAAAGAGACATGGAGGAGCTCTCCGATATTGTAGCCCAGGCAGGTATGACCCTAGCCCTGAGTAGCATCCTGCCATCACCCAGAATGATACCAAAGTACAAGGACAAAATGATTGACTTAAACAATTGGCTTAGCTTCTGGTGTCATTCTAAGAGGATCGAATATTTGTCTGCTTGGGACGACATGATCGACAGACCACGATGCTTTGCCAGAGATGGCCTGCACCCGTCACCCTTGGGATTCCGGATACTGGCTAAGGCTCTTGCCACCCCTATAGTGCCTTTTTTAGGCACAGTTCAAATGACAAATTCACCACCGTAACAGGTACAAGCAAGCAAAATCTGAGGGTAATGCTACTCAATACTAGAAGTTTAAACCTCAAAATGCACTCACTCGAGACACTCCTTAAAATGGAGAACATCGACATTTGTGCAGTGACAGAGACGTGGTTCAAAGCTCCAGAGAGCGCCCCTGCGTTACCAGGCTATAATTTATACCACACCTTTCGGCTACCTAACCCGGAACGAAGCACTAAAGGTGGAGACATGTCCATATTCATTAAGGATATCCACACCTTCGGGCTAGTTGCACAGCATAATGCATCCGATGGTATCCAAGTGCAACTAACTCTGGGAAAGACCGCAATCCAAATTGTAGCTTACTACAGACCCCCCACCATGTCCCAGGATTCCCACTCTTCATTTCTCGATACACTGGAAAGTATTGAAAACAAAACTAAAATCATGCCCTGTAATTGTAAAAAGAAATGTATAAGTAAAAGATTCTCTAAATACATAGTAACAGATAATAGAATGCTATACTTAGGAATAAATCTTCTTGATGAATTAACTGATTCTCTGATATTTAATTATAATAAAACACTAGACAAAATAGAACAAATAATTTTTCAATGAATAAATACATGTTTACAATAGGTGATAGATTATATCTTATTAAATCAATAATATTTTCCAAAATATTATACTTAATACACAGATGTTATGTAGTCCTATCTCGCCTACATTCTTAACCGTGGGTTCGGAGCCGAATATTGGCTCCGACTCAGCCAAACTTTTCTAGCTCGAAGTCTTCTAAGCAGGTATCCCATGGTGCACTGCTCCATATCCCCAGATCTCATTTGCCGCTCGTGTAGCTCGGACGTGGTCTCGCTCTTGGCTGTGGCTAAGTACCATTTTCTTGTCTTGAGAAAAAATTTTGTTCATAAACAAAAAGCTATTTTCATAGCTATTGTCTTTAGCGTTTAGGTTTTTGGTAGTGTGCTTGTTTTTGTGGTATCCCACTAACTGTTCCCTCGGGCTAGGCCTGTTTCAGTTTGAGGACTTAGTCCTTTCGTCTTGTCTGTTCATCAAACCGTTTAAGTTAGAGGTTTGGTTTCTGTTCCCTTACCTTGTGGTCATTAACCGTTTTAGTTAGAGGTTTTTGACATAGTTTGTCTCAGTGTGTGCCTCTAGTGTGGGTGTACTGTTTCAATTTATAACTGGTTCCGGCGTTTTTGTGATGTTGAGCGTTTGTGAGTTTTCTTGTCAGACTTCTATTAGGTTGCGTTGTTGGTGTTTGTTGTGAAGAATGTGCAAAGATTCCAAGGAGCACAAACCTTTGGGTTTCAAAAAGTGCTCTAAATGCAGGTACAAAATGTCCATCTCCGATGGGCATTCTATTTGTGTCTCTTGCCTGGGAGCCATTCATCTGCAGGAGTCCTGCAGTTTTTGCCATGCGTTCATTCCCAGAGTGCTCCAAGAGAGAAAGAATAAGCTGATCATAAAGGGACTTTTGAAACCCTCTTTCGAAGAGGCCTTGGATTCTTCTCCCAGTGCTAAGTCTAAGTCATCCAAGTCTAAAAAGAGATCTCTGGCTCCGTCAGCTTCACCGGAGCCTCCAGAGAAAGTCTCAAAAATGGCATCAACCTCCTCGGCTCTACTGTCCTTGGGGCCGCAGGAGGTGTCGATGTTGATGGAACCGGCGTCGGCTCCAATTATATTGGAACCTCTTCAGAGCCAATCGCCAGTCTCTCCTGAGAGGAGATCTCAATCTCCCTCCCTGTCCTCCAAATCCTCCAGGACCCTTTTGGATGTGGATGTTGATAGGGTGGTCCAGAGGCTCCTCCAGTCACCGGTTTTGGCAAAATTGTTTTCTGCTCCGGCCCAGTCAGCTCCGGAGCCCGTCCCGACCCCTTCGATCATTCCTCCTCCGAGTGCATCTCTGTCTTTGGAACCGGAGTGTTCCCCGTCGTGTGATGTTCCTAGGCCGGTTCCGATGGCCCCTCCAGCTCCATTGGTACCGACATCGGCTCCGACCCTGTCGGCTCCGTCCTCGGGGTTCGGGACTCCGAGGGGGACATCTCGGGACAGATTTCGGTTCTGAGTCTCCCTCTCGGTGCCTCGGCTCGGGGAATTCCGACTCCTGTCATGGTCTCAGAGGATGGCCGGTCCTTGGACTTGGGGGGGGGGGCATGTGGACTGCGCTGGCCAGATAGTCCGCTACATCAGGCGGATCAGTCACTCTGTCCCCTACAACTCCGGTGAGAGCCTCTGATCACCACCTATCCATGGACAGCAGAGCACCAAGGCCTAGGGATTACCTCCACGAGTGGTCCCCAACTTTCTGAGGGTCCTTTCAGGGTTCGTGCCTGAGGAGCCCCCTCGAAAGAAAACGTGCAATAGGAAGCACATAGACTCCCAGGATGAGTCCCTCACCTCTGATACTGATCTCGAGGAATCGGAGGGGTCCCCCAAGTCATCCTCTGATGTTTCCTTCTCCAACATCCTGGAGATACTGAAGCAAAGAGGTGACTGGCCGTCCAAAGCCCCTTCCGAGGAGGAGTCTGTCTTCCTTAAGGCCTTTGGTGCTCAGCCCTCTGCCTCCTGGATGTCCCCACCCTTCGATGAGCTCTTTGATCTGATCAGTGGAAGGGTGTGGGAAAACCCTGATTCTGTGGAGCCCGTACCCAGGCGTCCCAACAAGTTTCTTTCCGCTCCCCAGGGTAAGGAGTTTTTGTCCAAAGGAGTTCCTGTAGATGCCATGGTGGTGGTGGCAGCCACTCAGAAGGAAGTAGCAGAGACCTCTTCCTCTGTCCATCCTCCTAACAAGGAGTCTAGGACCATGGACCAGTACGGGAAGCATACCCTCTCGTCAGCAACCTTTACCTTACGATCACTGAACTATCCATCTCATTTCACTCTGCTCCAGAGAGATCTCCTCAAGGAGTTAGGAGATACTCTTGCGGGTAACGTCCCTGAGGCGGTGGCCCAGACGGTTACGCCCAGGTCTCTACCCTCAATTCCATTGTCAACTCCTTCATGCGGCTCATTTCGTATGCACCGAGGGAGCGAGTAGGGCAGCAAGCTCAGGAGTTGCCCTTAGAAGGCAAGCCTGGCTGCGCCTGTGTCACTTCGTGGAGGCCTTCAAGTCTTCCTTCACTGACGCCCCCTTTGATGGTTCTTCTTTGTTCGGAACCAAAGTGAAAGACACCCTCACCAGGTGCGAGCAAGAGGGAAAGACCCTGTCTACCATAAGGGTCTGTTTTTCCCTTCCTTCTAGGCCTTACCCCAAGGCTCAGCGGGGTGGGAAGATGTGGTTCAAGAAATCAGAGTTTTTTTCTTGCCGCAGAAGGTGAGTCCCCCTCCAGAGGCAGAGGAGGGGGCGGTTATTCAGGGAGACGCCGCCCTAGAGGCAGAGGGGGCCCCCGCAATTCCGGAGACCATGATTCCTTTCGCAGCTCTCCCTACTCTCGTTCCTGTGGGAGTGCCCGGTTGTGCTTATCCGGAGCCAGATGGGGGTCGAATTTAGTTATATCGGAAGCCTGGAAAAGCATCACCCAGGACAGATGGGTATTACGAATAATTTCCGGAGGTTACCTCATTCCGTTTACATCAAACCCCCCCTTAATCAGAAAAATCCCAGACGTTCCACCCAGTCAAAGGGATCAAGCAGCCTCAGAGGTTTCAAAGCTGCTAGGAAAAGGAGCCATCCAGCGTGTCCCCTCAGACCAAATCGGAGTAGGGACTTACTCGAGATTCTTTTTGGTGCCAAAAAGAACAGGGGACCTGAGACCCATATTAGATCTCAGCCAACTGAACAACTATGTACAGAAGTCCAAGTTCCATATGGTCACACTACAATCGATTCTCCCATTGTTGGGAGAGGAGGTATGGATGTGCTCCATCGACCTCAAGGATGCTTACTACCATGTAAAAATGGGCAGGGCATCCAGGAGTCACCTACGCTTCCTGCTGGGAGCCCATATTAGATCTCAGCCAACTGAACAACTATGTACAGAAGTTCAAGTTCCGTATGGTCACACTACAATCGATTCTCCCATTGTTGGGAGAGGAGGTATGGATATGCTCCATCGACCTCAATGATGCTTACTACCATGTAAAAATGGGCAGGGCATCCAGGAGTCACCTACGCTTCCTGCTGGGAGCCAGTCATTTAAAGTTTCGAGCCCTGCCCTTTGGTCTCACCGCAGCCCCCAGGGTGTTCACCAAGTGTATGCCGGTGGTGACGGCCCACTTGAGACATCAGGGATTCCAAGTGTTTCCGTATCTGGACGACTGGCTCCTTACCGCCCCCACCAGGCATCAACTAGTCCAAACCAGGGACGCTACCATCACTCTATGTCAACAGTTGGGCATAACACTAAATTGGGAAAAATCTGCTTTTTGCCCTCGCAGCGTGTCACCTTTATAAGCGCAGAATTAGACACCATTTGAATCCGAGCATTTTTACTGCAGGAGAGGATCAGAGTCTTACAACAACAAATACACATCCTGATGCCCCTGAGGAAAGCGAAGGCAAGATGGGTTCTCCAACTCCTGGGGACCATGGCAGCAATAATTATGTTTCTCCCTCTAGCGAGATTGCACATGAGACTTCTCCAATGGCTCCTCTTTGTTCAATGGTCTCTCCAAAAATTTCCACTTTCTCACCCCATTTTGCTCCTGGACAGATGCAAACAGGACCTCAGTTGGTGGCTTTGCACCAACAATTTGGATGGGGGAAGGCCCTTCGTTCCACCCATCCCATTTGCCACAGTGACCACGGACGCCTCCCAGATTGGGGGGGGGGGCATTATCTTGGCAGGACAGTCCAAGACGCGTGGCAAGATCACGAGATACATCTGCATATCAACATCTTAGAGATGAGAGCAGTGCTACTTGCGTTGCAGGCACTTCAGAGCTTTCTACCTCTAGTGACGATTGCAATACACTCGGACAACATGTCAGTAGTGTGGTATCTAAACAAGCAAGGGGAAACCAGGTCTTACCCCCTGTGCAGAGAGGCCATGCAAGTGTGGCAATGGGCAGTAACTTCCCAACGGTTTGTGGTGGCGACACACATTCCGGGAAGTCCAGCATGATTGCGGACAGGCTTAGCAGAGCTATTCTGATGCCTTACGAGTGGTCCCTGAATCGTCTAATTGCAGAATGAATCTTCAGCAGATGGGGTCAGCCTTGCTGCAACCTTTTTGCCAGCTCCCTCAATGCCAAATGCAGCAACTACTTCACGCTGATCCCCCCAAAGGGGGAGTCACCCAGGGATGCTCTGGTTCACGATTGGCCCTCCGATCTGCTTTATGCTTTCCCTCTGTTTCCCTTGCTGTCAAAGGTGATTCAGAAAGCGCAATCCTTGGGAAGCAGAATGATTCTGATTGCTCCACACTGGCCTCGTCAAGTCTGGTTCCCTTTTCTTCAACCATACATTGTGGACACTCCTTGGATTCTGGACTCTCAACCAGATTTGCTGACACACATGGGACAGTTCCACCCCTCTCTGATGACCCTCCGGTTGACAGACTGGCTACTCCACTTCCATCGTTAATTAGGCTTCATAAATTTTCATCGGAAGTGGTTCACATTTTATCTTCCTCTCATTAGCCAAGTACTAGGAAGATTTATTACAGCAAATAGAAGAGGTTTTCTATTTGGGCGCATACCCAAGAAATTGACCCTTACACAGCTCCAATTGCTTCAGTCTTGGAGTTTTTGTCTATGCTTTTCCATCAGGGTCCCGCATCAGCTACCATCAAAGTTCAGTTGGCAGCGATCTCTAATTTTCATGTGGCTAATGAACCTAGTCTCATGGCTCATAGACTCTGCAAGGCTTTCTTGAAGGATACTCTGTTACTCTGTCCCACGGTCTCCGAACCTGTCATGCCCTGGGATCTCAATTTTGTTCTACAAGCCCATACTTCACCACCTTTCGAGCCTGCAGCTACCTGTGAATTGAAATTCTTGACCTGGAAAACAGCCTTCTTAACGGCAATCACTTCAGCAAAGCGAGTTTCAGAAATTCAAGCCCTCTCTATCAAACCTCCATATTTAATCTTCCATAAGGACAGTGTTTCTCTTCGACCAAACCCTTCTTTTCTTCCTAAAGTGGCTTCCGTGTCTAATCTTAATCAATCCATTGAGTTGCCTGTATTCTTTCCTCAATTTTCAAACAAGGTAGAATTTAAATTTCATCAATTGGATGTACACAGACAGTTACGCTTCGATCTGCACCGAACAAAAGATATCCGGAAGTCTGATCAACTATTTATCTCCTTTTCGGAAAACAAAATTGGGTCCCCGGTCTCCAAGATCACCATATCCAGATGGATATCTAGTTGCATCTCTTTCGCCTACCAAGCAGGAGGAAAAGATCTGCCATTTCCGGTCAAGGCTCACTCTACTCGGGCTGTTTCTACATCTACAGCTTATCAAGCCAGATTGTCAATGGATGATATATGTGCTGCAGCTACTTGGGCTTCTCCTCACACATTTGTTTCTCATTACAAATTGGACGTGGTTTCTAGGGGTAGGTCGTTCTTTGGCTCCACAGTACTCGGGAGTATTTTCCTATGAGCCACCCAGGATGTAGGTCTAGGGATGATGTCCCACGGGTAAGAGTGTAGGCGAGATAGGACTACATAACATCAGGAAGTTATGTACTCACCATAACGTTCGATGTATGTAGTCCATCTTGCCTCACATTCTTACTTACCCTCCCACCTTCCCCCTTCCTGGAGGATCTGGAGGTTAGATTATTTACAGAGTTCACTTTACTTTTGCTTATTCTTTTTATCTGGATGTTGTGTATGCATGGGGTATGAATGAGTATTGCAGCAAACTAGATCTGGGGATATGGAGCAGTGCACCATGGGATACCTGCTTAGCCCAGCCGATAGAAGACTTCGAGCTAGAAAAGATTGGCCGAGTCAGAGCAGATATTGGGCTCCGACCCCACGGGTAAGAATGTGAGGCGAGATGGACTACATACATCGAACGTTGTGGTGAGTACATAACTTCCTGTTTTTCATTGCCGCCTCCCAAATATATTAATCAAAGATACAGTAAAGTAATATTACATTTTTTATGGTTCCCAAACAAACCCCGTATTGCCTTAAATAAACGTTTACCAAACTGGGAAGATGGTGGAATTAATTTACCTGATATTGAAATATATATTACTTTCTCTGTTAAAAACAACTCTGTAGTTAAATACTTCTTACATACCTGTATGGAAGCAAATACATGAACAGATTTTTATAGAATTTAATCACAAAAGTATACAAGATTTGACCATTCTACCAGCACCCCTTGTTTGGATGTTAAAAGATTATTTACTTGGGGGGGGATAGTAGACTACCATCAGACTTTATAGGCTCTACGTTATCACCGTTTAAAACATACATAAACAAAATCCCAAATATTAATTCTTAGTTTTTCCTGATTTTTCCTATAGCTTTTACACCTATTTTTGACACATCTCAAATATATAAAATTAATATACCTAAGAAAGAATCCTTATGCTTTTGGCATCAACTCATAGAACAAGAAAAAATATTAACTAATGAACAGATAGTCTGCAGATATAATATACAAGTAAAGATTTTTGGTTGTTGTTGCAAAATCTAAGACAATATCTTATAAATAAAGTAGAACAAATGCAAACAGACTGTTCCAAAATTAATTGATTATTTTATTATAATCGTAAATCAACCTTATCAAGGTGCTGTCTACTTGAGTAACATTTACAAAATTATAAAAAAAAAAAAAAGTCTACCATGAAAAGTCATACTGGGATTATTTCACATCAGTAACCATCATCCAACTAAAGATGAAAAAGATTATTTTAAAATCATCCAAACAATCAACATTATCAATTTACTGGCATTTATTCACTTGGAAATATTTGCGTAGAAGTTTTTATACACCGCACAAATTAGCCAAAATATTTGCTAGTGAAGATCAATGTTGGAGATGTCAGACCAAAATAAGAGCTGACTGGCAACATGTTTTTTATGAATGTGTGTCTCAATTTGTATTGGAATAATAACTGTTTTTTCCAGACTGTCTCTAATGATAAATTTCAATTAACAAAATCTATCATTTTATTTAATTCTCTTATTCCTGATTGTGTTCCAAAAAAAAAATGTTTAAATCTTATGGTCCTTACTGGCAGTATCATGTAAAATCATAACTATTCACTGGAAAAACATTGCTTGTCCTACGTTCAAGGAATTTAAAAACTTAAGCTTAACAGTTGGACATGCCTTCTGTGGAAGGTTGGATGCCGGGCTGGCAACTCGACACCGTTAACTCCACTGCCAATCATGAGCGGACAGGTGATCCGCTCTGGCGACCCCTAACTGGGGAAAAAGCCGAAAGAAGAACCTTAACAGTGGAACACGTGGACATAACACTGAAGAATAGAACTAGCAGACCTACTTCATACTGCTACTCTTGGATGAAAATACTGGAAATATTTAAAAAGATGGTGAAAGATATATGATCTTATGTTTCTGACTCTATATAATATTTAAATTCATTATTATCTTCATAGACACCAATGTATATAGTTAGATAATGTGTTGAAGTTGACAAGTTTTAAGAACGTGTATGTCATCTATTCATATTTCATGTAATGTTTATTAAGATATATTTCAAATAAAAAAAAGGGGGGCAAGTGCCATTGTGAAAGACTGATTCCACAAAAAGACAAATCACGAGCAATGTCTTTTCTGCCTGGGGTCCATTTATGATGACAAGGGTTGCACCATTTGTCAGGCATTCATTCCTAAGAGGCTTCACAGTTGTCTTTTGGCCCTTAATATCTACATAGAGAACCAGAGCTTAAAGAGATTAGCTCTCATTGTGGAAGGTGCCTCAGGTCCGTTGGGTGAGCCTTCGAAGAAGAAGGTGAAAAAGGTAAAGCTTGAATCTTCAGATATGCCTCAGATCCCAGACATCCCTCTCGAGGCCAGTGGAGGCCCGGAGGTCCATATGGTGCCTGGTCAACATCCCTCAGCAGGAACTAATTTAGAAGCCGCTAGAGAGAGTTCCTTAAGCACATCTCTGCAGAGGCCTCCCAGACATCCATTTCAGCTGGTAAGGGGGAACCACGGCTCACTCATTTAGATGTACCTTGCAGTACCTCTCCTCACTTAATGATTGAATACTTGCTGATGTTGGTGTCAGAGCCTAGGCCTACGTCGCCCCTTCCTTCCCAGCCTAGGGCAGATCCTCCACTTAAGAAGAAACAAAAACAGAAACATGGTTTTCCTGTACAGGATTCTTCCTCAGATTGGCAAGTCTTCTCGCAGTGAATTTTGAATGCCTTTTTGCCACTCAGGCCTTCCTCTGTTCAGCCACCTACTCCTGTATCACCTCCACCCCTTTACATAGGAGTGCTGTTGAACAATAGCCCTCTAAAGAAGATGATCCATCTTCAGATGAAACCCTGGCCTGCTCTACATGGATTGATTCCCCCCGGGTTACACTTCCCCTGAGGTTGACTCCAGTGGTGGGGACAACCCTGAGGTCGATATTTCCTTTGGTGAGACAGGATATAAGATGAGGAATTTTTTAAGTGGGAAAGCTCTCCGGTTTCAGAAGTACAATCCTTCCCTTTCTGCTATCCCACCTGTGTTACCAGCCTTTCAGGATGCCTTTCTTTCAGCATCCAAAACCCCTTACTGTTAACTCCTGCGCCCAAAAGGTCAGACAGGTTTTGTAAATTCCCTGAGGGCAGTAAGTTTCTGTTCAGATGCCCTCCTGCAGATCCAGCTGTGATTTCAGTCTCTGCAGATAAAGCTTCTAGATTGCTGCCTTCTACTACCCTTTTGCCCTCGGTTAAGGACAGTAAAATGATGGAGAAGCTTGGGGAAAAAGGTCTACACCTCTTCTACTCTGGCTTTTAGGGCCATTAATTATCAGACACATATGTCGTAAGTATGTACTGGCCCTAATTTCTCAGGCTTTTAAATTGCTGACAGACCTTGCAAGCCACAAGTATCTCCCCTCCTGACACTTTCTTCTCAAGTTACCAGACACTCCATTAAATGTAGTGATGATGCAGGAGAGTTCTCTGCAAGATCAGCAGCATCTGGATCTGTCCTCAGGAGGTATTCCTGGCTGAGACTGCAGCCTTCGCCTGAGGATTTCAAGGCAAAAATAATGGATGCACCCCTTGACAATTCTGCCCTTTTTGGTGCAGATGCTGTCGCCATCCTCAAAAGCAGGAACTGAAACATTTCCTTGTCTCTCCAGTTCCAAAATATCACAGAAATTATCCTTACAAGCCTAAGTTTATAAGTAAAAAGACCCAAGTTTCTTCTCGACCTCACAAGAAGGGCAGACACAGGCAGACTCCACCTAGATCGCAGCCATCTTCTGGCCAAAAGACCCCCTTTCCAGATAAGTCAGATAGTCTGTGACTACCTGACCACACTCACAAAAATTACTCTTTCCCAGCACCATTGTTATTCACTTTCAACCTGGATAAACATTACCACAGAGAGATGGGTTCTGTTCGTAATCCAAAATGGTTACTTCATGATTTGGAGATCCATACCAGGTGGGTCAAGACTTGAGCCCACAGGGGACCATACAGGAAGTTCCCTCCATGGAAAGAGGAAAAGGCTTCTATTCCAGGATGATCTTGGTCCCCAGGAAAGGTGATCCTTGGAGATGAATTTTAGACTTGTCCCAGCTCAGTCTTTTCCTACAAGTTCCCGTCTTCAGGATGCTTACACTACAAACTGTGTTTCTTCTCTTGCTCCCTCAGGCTTTTCTGGTTTCCCTAGACATCAAGGATGCATACCTTCATATTGCCATTCACCCTGTATTCAAGAAGTTCTTACAGTTTTCTGTTGCTTCCTCTCATTTTCAGTTTTGTGCTTCACCCTTTGGACTTTCTATGGCTCCAAGGGTATTCACAAAGTGTTTGGCTGCTGTCATTGTCTTCTATAGACTACAGGAAAGTTTTGTCTACCCTTACCTGGGTGGACCTGCCTATTCAAGCAAAACATCCAGACATGTACCAGAACTTTCAAACCACCATCTCCTTGCTCCTAAGCCTAGGATTCACTATCAACTACAACAAGGTTTTACTAACCCCTTCTCAGGATCAGGTTTTCAGGACTGCAGGTCATGAACAGACCTTATGATGGCCTTTCTGCCTTTACAAAACATGTAGTCTGTGCTATGGTTTTTTCATGTAAAGAAAAATCTTTATAAAAATGTACAAGAAAATATATGCACTTTCAAGGACAGTGCCTATATAGATAAAATTGATATGAATTGTTTTTAATATAGGCTACAAAAGAAATGCTGCTATTGGCTTTTTTAAAAATGTATATTTGTTAATTTTTATAATATAACACATAGATATATACACACATTTTTATATTGCAGAGTTGGTTTGTTAGATTAAATCATTTATAGATTGTTATATATTAAAATGTTGAATTTATATCTGCTTCAAACAGTACATGTTCTGCTTGATAATACATTATGTTACTTGATTTTTGAAGGTTCCAAAAGAAAAGCAACAAGAATTGTTTTTAGGTTACACCCTGTTTGAACTAATTGAATAAGTGAAGAATTAACTGCATTGGTTAATCAGGATGGAATTGAATTAATGTATTGCAGATATAATGAATGAGTTTTTGGTAATGTTCATTGAATCTGAAGAAGCGTGCCTTTGTGGATGCACGCGAAAGCGCTAATTCTGTTGTTTTAATAAAGAAATATTTTTCTACGTGGTGGTGACTTCCAGTTTATCCTACACATTTTCAGTTTTGTGCTTCACCCTTTGGACTTTCTATGGCTCCAAGGGTATTCACAAAGTGTTTGGCTGCTGTCATTGTCTTCTATAGACTACAGGAAAGTTTTGTCTACCCTTACCTGGGTGGACCTGCCTATTCAAGCAAAACATCCAGACATGTACCAGAACTTTCAAACCACCATCTCCTTGCTCCTAAGCCTAGGATTCACTATCAACTACAACAAGTTTTTACTAACCCCTTCTCAGGATCAGGTTTTCAGGACTGCAGGTCATGAACAGACCTTATGATGGCCTTTCTGCCTTTACAAAACATGTAGTCTGTGCTGACTTTCTTCCAGCAGTTGCTTCCTCTTATCTCAGTGACAGCCAGAGAGTTTCTCAGGATGCTAGGGTTCATCGATTCTGTTATACCAATGCTGACCCTAGCCATACTTCACATGTTACGGTTCTAGTGGTACCTGAAAACACTCTGGTCTCAGCATGCTCACCCTCTGGAGTTTGTCCTTCCACTTGTACCATGCCGTAAGAAGGAATTGCTTTGGTGGATTAAACAAATATCTCAGAATTCAGGCCTTCCCCTTCATCCATCACATCCTATTCAGGAGCTGTTTACAGGTGCCTCAGACTTTGGGTGGAGTGTATCTTTGGGGAACCTAAAGGTTTAAGGCTTGCTGTGACCTTTGATAAGAAAACACATAAACATCAAAGAGATGAGAGCTCTGATTTTGTCCCGTCAAGCTTTCCATTCATCACTTCAACAGTGACCCTTGAAACTGTTCACCTACAACACCACAGTTCTTTGATGTGTGAACAAACCGGTGGGGTGGGGGTGGGGGGGCAAAGTCTTACCTACTCTGCAGGTTAGCACTCCAAACTTCGGAGATTGCCTTACAAGCAAAGGTCACATTGACAGCGGTTTAGATTCCCTCAACTCAAAATGTTCTAGCAGACACACACTGAGCAGGTCTGTGGCACAAGCCCATGAATGGATGATTAACAGGGACGTGTTTCTGGACATTCTCCACAGGTGGGGTATGCTTCAAATAGATTTTTCTGCCTCCCCTCTGAAGACAACTTCAAATATTTTGTGCCAGAGCCCCACACCCTCTAGTATGGAAGTGGATGCCCTTTCTTTCTCATGGAAGGGGATGTTTCTCTACGCATTCCTCCCCTTCTCACATATTCAGAAAGTCCTGCTGAAGATTCAGCAAGACAACCCAAAAGTCTTGCTGATGACGCCCTTTTGGCCAAGACAGCATTGATTCCCTGCTCTTGTGCAGTTGGCCAAGGGCAGTCATCACAAGTTACCTCACAGGGTAGATCTTCTCTCACAAGATAAGGAATATCTCATTGACCCACATTTAGCAATGCTGAATTTGACACTGGGTGATAAGTGTCTGAAAGGAATCGGAAGCCTTTTCTCTGAGGATGTGTTTCTAGTACTGCAGTAGGACAGGAAACCCAATACCAGGAGATCCTATTTATCCAGATGGAAGACATTCTGCATCTGGTGTCTTAACAAGCAACTAGATCCATTTTCAGTGGATATTCCCCCTAGTTCTGTCTTACTTGTGTGAGCTGCTGAAGGCTAGATTGGCTTATTCTTCAGTTAAAGCCTACTTATTAGCTATTTCTACATGTTTCCCTTCATCTCCTCCTTTAACTTCTAGGCTAGAAGTTAAGTTCTTTATAAAGGCATCGGGCACATCAGACCTCTCAGGAAAACTGTTCCTTCTCCTTGGAATTTGAATTTTGTTCTGGAAAAACTGACTGAGGCGCCCTTTGAACCTGCAGCTTCTGCTTCCTGAAAAATGTGCACATGGAAAACTGTTTTACTGGTAGCCATCACTTCTGCTAGGAGAGTTTCTGAACTTCAGGCTTTAATGGCTTCACAACCCTTTCTAATTTACAACAGGGATACAGTGTCTGTTCTTACAAATCCTTCTTTCATGCCTAAAGTGGTTAATGACTTGTCCCTTAGCCAGTCTATTCCCTTACCTACCTTTTTCCCTTCCCCTCAAAACTCCATTGAAAAGGTGCTGCACACCTTTGATGTATGTAGACAACTCAGATTTTACCCAGATAAGACTAAGTCCAATAGAAAGTCTGAGCAGTTTTTCTTTTCATCCCAGGGCACTGGGTAAACCTGTATTTAAACAGACTGTTTCCACCTGGATCTCTAAGGCCATTTCTTTCTGCTGCCTGTCTTGGGGAAAACACTCTCTTCCTCAGTTAAGGCTCATTCCTCTAGGGCTCTAGCCTCCTCTGGGACCTTTTTCAAGGGTTTGGGCACTGCCTCTTTCCTTGAAGCAGCTACTTGGTTCTTTGTCAATACCTTCACAGAACACTACAAAAAGTTTGACGCTATCTCCAAATCCAGGGCAGGTTTTGCCAGGGCAATTCTGCATTGTTTTATGGGGACTTCCTGTGCTCCAACCTCCCTTTCCCACTCGTCAGCTTTGGTGCTGTCCCTCATGTTAGAAATACTGCAACATGGGAGTGGAAGAACATAGAGTAGTTGTGTAAAATCTTACTATAACCATAGATGTCCTTCTCTTCCTTGTTGCAGTGTTCTATTCAACCCACTCTCCACCTTGGTTCATGTTTTTCTTTGGATGATATTGGTTTACGTCTTATCCATTGGTCTGGTGTTCTGACTGGGGCATTCAGTTTTGAGGATGTTATGTGCAGACTTCACTTTTATGGCCTGTGTTGGCTGCATCTTATGTGCCACGTCGCACGTACCAAGCAGTAGCTTAAGCCTTTGGTATACTGTCCAGATGTTTGGGTGGCCTAGGCGGGGAATCCCACATGTTATGAATACTCCAACATGGAAGAGAAGGAGATCTGTGGTCATGGAAATATTTTAGACTATTCTTTCCTAGAGGAAATTCAGAACCATTAGAAAATAATCGAGGCTCAATCCCAGAACCTATTTTCTGTACTATTGCTATAACCCATTGAACATTAGAGCAGCAAACTCGATCTGGGGAGTTACAGAAGGTGTGATGTATTGTGGGAAGAGGGAGGAGCATGAGACTTGGAGTGCAAGTCTGGAAAAAGTGGCCTAATCAGGTCTGATGTTGGATCAGAGACCCATGAGTGAGGAAGAATGAAAATGGACAACACAGATATTATGGTAAGTACAGAACTTTTAATTAGTGATCAGTGAAGTTTCTCCCTCTTAGATTTGCAGCAGATGTGGTGAGATTATTAAACTGTCAGGCAAGCACAGGAAAAATCATGTCAGTTTTGGGAAATCCTCCCAACACCAAATGGCTGCTGTGTATTGAGACTAAATTGTGGCACTGAGACAGTTGTTAAGGGCAGGAATTTTTTGTGCATTTAGTGAAAGTGCTTTGCACTCAGAAAACTTCACTTTTGTCCTTGGGGAATAAATGTACCAAATAAGAAATTTTCCATTCAATTCATGGGTTCATAGGTGTTTACTAGGCTAATGACCACAAGGGTCTTTTTAAGCCATGCATCCCAAATCTCTGACAAGATCCGATAGCCTTGATACTTGTAAGCAGGGCTTGGGAGATGAAACATTTACAAGCTAGGGCCTGGGAGATGAACCATTTACAGGTTGCCTCTGTCCCTTAGAGATATAGGTGCCAAATCAGGGATGAATTTCCTGTTTCCCATCCAATTGTCCAGATTGCACTTGAATTGGGTTAGGGAAGAACTCTGCTTCACATGGATGGGGAGCCTGTACCAGAGACTGGATAATCTCTGGGATAAATAACTGTCTCTCCAGCAGGTCCTGTTTATATCACAGGCAAGGTTTAAGTCTTTAGAATGGGTAATTTTGGTGTTGTTTGTTTTGTGGATATGCAGGAGATCCATCAGAGTGGGGTCTGACAATGCCCTATATGTCAAGCATAGATCTCCCCTCAAAATCCTGTAGGAGACAGAATGCAGGGATAGAGACTCGAGGCGGTCTGCATAGGACATTTTACTTGAGGCCTATATTCTTTGTGAGGAATCTCTGTGGATGTTCCAATTGTTGGATATGCCTGGTTAGGTACATACCAAAGGGGGGGGATTGTACTCAATGATAGGTCTGTTGAATATCAAATACAGTGGAACAATGCCTTCCTTGGACTTGGATGTCATACGTACCTCTCAACCATACTGAGTTACTCAGTATTTGCTGTTTTTTAGGGCAAAATAATGGGGTGCCACGAATTACTGAGTGGCCCCTTTAATTCACGTTTTTTTTTTTGCCCTTTTTCTTTATTTTTTGTTACAACTTTAAATTTATAGCTGGCGTCACCTGCATCACTAGCCTACAGGGGCATGCGTGGTGACATCAGCTTCATAGCTTTGTTTTGAAGTGTTTTGCAGGGAATATACAGCAATGGAAGCTGTCCTGTCTGACTGTGCAAATTTTACATTTCAGTCCGCCCAACAGTGCCAGCACCCACCCACAGAAATGGTCTCCTGTCCCAGGTGAGGTAAGAAAAACAAAGAATTTTGCTAACTGGCCCAACTAAGCAGACAGTGGAATGGTTCATTAATTATATGCCGTCTGTGTAGTTCATTATTTGTAGGCAGCAGCTCATGGTTCGGTTTGTAATTGTTAATTCTTTCTGGCCACTTTGTATGTGTGTAGTAATGTACTGATAAAATGTATTAATCTAATCTACGTGGTAGGGGCAGAGCTCAGAGCTCCTTCAGACCTAGAACAGGGAGTTCTCCTGCACAATCTTCGGGTGAGGGCAGGGGCCAGTCCTTTCGTAAACAGGCCCAATGACCTACCCTTTCAGCTGCCAGATCCTTCTTGCCTGGCAGCACCTTTGGGAGGAAGGTTGGCACTCTTCAAGGAAAACTGGAGTTTGATTACCCAAGACAGATGGGTATTGGATATCATACACCAAGGTTACAGGTTTTATTTCCATACCTTGCCTCCTTTCAAAGGCATGCCGGACGTTCCTCCTCAGCAAAGACTAAAGGCTCACAAGCAAATTTCTCTGCTGCTCCAAATAGGGGCCATACAACCGGTCCCTCTGCCAGAAGTGGGCCTGGGATTTTATTCTCGCCTGTTCCTAGTACCAAAGAAGGGGAACACGTGGAGACCAATTTTGGATTTATCTATCGTCAACACTTATCTGGACATTCCCAAGTTCAAAATGTTGACGTTACAACAGCTTTTACCTCTGCTGGGCAAAGATCACTGGATGGTGACTCTGGATCTCAAGGAGGCTTACCTTCATGTTCCTATCAGGCTAAGTTGCAGGAAGTATCTGCGTTTTCGGGCTGGTACTTCTCATTATCAGTTCTCTGCATTGCCCTTTGGCTTATCTACTGCGCCCAGAGTGTTCACGAAGGTTCTGGCTCCAGTGATAGCTTTCTTCAGGCTAAGAGGAATACAGATCTATCCTTATTTGGACGATTGCCTGATTCTGGCTCAAGGAAAGGACGAACTTCTTCATCATTTACAGTATGTGATAGCAGTGCTAAGATGCCTGGGGTATTCTGTGAACGAAATAAAGTCCAGTCTAGTACCCTCTCAGGACATGTGCTTTCTGGGTGTGAGACTGAATACAGCATCCCAGATGGCCTTTTGACCCCGAACAAACAAAAGAATCTTTCTCTTTACTTCCATCAATTGTCTCATCAGTCCAGGCTGACTGCAAGGACAGTCCTTCAAGCCTTGGGGTTCATGGCATCTTGTATTCTGGTGCTTCCCAATGCCAAACTGCATATGAGGAAGCTACAATGGTATCTCAAAATGTATGGACACAGCACTGCCAAGATATGGACACTGTCATTCAGATAATACCTTGCATTCAAAAGGAATTTTTGTGGTGGGCTCAGGAATGTCACCTAAACAAGGGACTCTCTGTGACCCGGCCAGAGGCGAGTCAGATTCTAACGACAGATGCCTCAGACAAAGCTTGGGGAGCTCATCTAAATGGAAAGTGGATACAAGACACGTGGCCTGCCAGACTTCTACATCTACATATCAACTTGAAGGAGATGTTAGCAGTCCAATTTGCATTAATAGCTTTCAAGGATTTACTTCTTCCAGGGCAGGTGTTGGTTCTAACAGACAACACAACTGTCATGTGGTACATCAACAAGCAAGGGGAACACATTCTTATCCTCTATGCAGACAAGCAATGATTTTGTGGGAGACTGCTCTCAGTTTACAGCTAAATCTTCAGACAAGGTTTCTGCCGTGAGCACAGAACTCCTTAGCAGATGTGTTGAGCAGACAAATTATGGATCCCCACGAGTGGAAATTGGATCCTCATGTATTTCAGAAATTGACAGTGTTATGGGGAACTCCAGACATAGATCTGTTCGCTTCTCCACTAAACTACCAGCTGCCAAAGTTTTGCACAAAAAGGTTTCATCACACAGCTTGGAAAGTGGATGCTCTTTCATTCAATTGGAGCAATCTTCATGTGTATGCCTTTCCACCTCTGCCTCTCCTCCCAAAGGTACTTCTGAAGGTCAGACAGGACAAGCCAAAGATGATTTTAATAGCTCCAGATTGGCCTCGACAGCACTGGTACCCACTACTGAGAAGTCTGGTTCAGGAGCCTCCATGGCCTTTACCTTCGATTCCACACCTGCTGTCTCAGGAGAACAGTCATTTACTCAATGTCAAACTTCACTCTCTTCACCTGACAGCCTGGCATATTCTGTTTTAAACCCTGGAGGGTCTCAGCTTCCACAGCAAGTTTTGAATGTTATTTTGGAGGCCAGAAGGCCTAGTACAAGGAAAGTGTACGCAGATAAATGGAAGAGATTTTTATTTTGGAGTGCAGCAAAGGCATTTGATGTTTCTAAGCCTAATTTAAGTGTGGCTCTTCAATATCTTACTGAGTTACTGGACAAGGGTTTGTCCTTCTCTTCTATTAAGGTTCATGCTGCAGCAATTTCTGCTCACTATGACTGTGACCCACCTTTGTTTTCTCATCCTTTGTTTAAGCAATTCCTTAGAGGGGCAAAGAATATAAGACCCCCACGGAGAGCTCCTACTCCTGCTTGGGATCTCAATTTTGTGTTGGAGAAACTTACTCTACAACCTTTTGAGCCTGCAGCTGCTGCTGAGTTGAAATATTTATCATGGAAGACTGCTTTTTTGTTGGCCATTACCTCTGCGAGAAGGGTTTCTGAATTACAGGCCCTTATGGCGGTTGAGCCTTTCTTAATTTTCCATAAGGCTAGGGTATCTTTGCGTACTAATCCTTCCTTTATGCCTAAAGTGGTTTCTAGTGTGGCTTTAAACCAAACTATTCATTTGCCTACTTTTTATGCAAACCCCCAAAATAAAGGGGAAAAGATTTTGTACACCTTGGATATACACAGGCAGTTGCGATATTATTTGAGCAGAACTAAAGGGTTCAGGCAGTCTCAGCAGTTATTTGTTTCATTTGCTTTGGGTTCTCAGGGCAAGCCTGTGTCAAAACAAACTATTTCTAAGTGGATTGGGTTTTGTATTGCTTTCTGTTATTCCCATCATGGTAAGGAGATTCCAGCTGGGATTAGGCCTCATTCCACTAGGGCTACTGCCACTTCTACAGCTTTTTTAAGGGGGGTGGCCACTAAGGATATTTTGGAGGCAGCTACTTGGAGTTCAGTGCATACTGTCTCAAAGCATTACCACCTTCCACTTTACTCTAAATCTAGGGCTGGTTTTGCCACTGCAATTTTACAGGGCATTTTGGCAGCTCCTACTGCTCTATAGTTTTGCCATCCTCCCTTACCTCTGCTTTGGGATTCTACCCAAGTGTAAGGACTGCAGCAATGTGAGATGAAGAACATAGTACAGTTTTGTACCTACCATAAATGTAGATGTTCGAAGATCCACATTGCTGCAGTCCAATTTACCCTCCCTCCTTCCCCTCTGTAGTTAGAGGCGGTTGTGTGGTTTGGGTTGTACATATTGTGGATATTGTATATATTGTACATATGATTAGTACTAGGGTGGTTGGTTGTTTTTTGCTGTCTTTTGGTTTTGACCTTTCCTTTTAGGGTCTTCTGACATCTGGGGCAAGAAAAGACTGAGGATATGACGTTGGTCATGCGCATATGTACCCTGACGTCCTCATGTCAGTCTTATGCGCCTTGACCGACGTCAGCCTAATACTTTGATATTCGGGCCGACCGAGGACAGCGGACTACCCAAGTGTAAGGACTGCAGCAATGTGGATCTTCGAACATCTACATTTATGGTAGGTACAAAACTGTACTTTATGAATTGGGCAGTTTTGTCATTATTGGTTCATGCATTTTGTTCAATTGCTTACTGGAAAAAATGTTCAAAACAAATTTAAAACGCGCTGTAACAAGCGTGTTGTATTATACAAGGAATATAATTTAATACAGTCGGGAAGGTGCATCAAATAACACATGTATGTTTCATGTGCAAGGGGCCTATGATTTGAAAATAGCCCAAAGGTAATATTTATCCGCCACTGACCAGGTGCACTTTCTTTGGATGTGGGTTTCAATGCTGTTTCAATGAATGTGAGTTTCAAGGGCAGAGAAGTTAATGCCAAGTCTATTTTCATTGTGAAACTGTATTGCTTTGTGTAGCAGATGTCTGTTAGTGTTTGTGCTATAAAATGTAAAACTCCAAATAATCATTTTAGAAGTAAAGCAGTATGCACATTAGTGCTTATGGTAAATGGGGCAAACTTGACAAGTAATGGGACATTGGAATGGCTACAGGCCGGGCGACTCTGGGGCCATATTTTGATTGTCTGTTCTTCAGTTTGTATTTGAAAGTTGGTATCCCACAATTCCATTGGAGTGGGCAGGGTTGCATAATTATGTATGCAAATCTTCTGTTACTAAGCATTCAGATTTGTACCTATTTTTCATGGACCTTTGTCCACATTTTTGATGTTTCCAGGTTGAGAGGTATGATGCCATCCCTTTTTGTAAGTTGCACAACATAGAAGGATTTCCTCACTGCAAAGGCTAAATTACTATCTATGCATATTCCTAAGTCCCTGACTACTGGGTCAGCTCTAAGGGGTGTGTTATCAATATGACGGTTATCAGGGGTGGATGACTTCCCGAAGGATACTATTATACATTTCTTGGCATTTAATTTTATTCCATGCCGCTGACACCAGTTGTTTGTCTGTGTCAGCCCCTCCTGGAGAACATTTGTTTCAGTGTGGGATTCAATGACAGCTCCTAATTTGCAATCGTCTGCAAATTTAGTCAGCCAGAGACCACTGACATTGGCCTTTACTTCAGAGAAGTAAATGCCAAAAAGGAACGTTCCAAGGACTGATCCCTGAGGAACTCCACTTGTGACTGGCCTATTTGTACAATTTACCCAAATCTAACTTCCTGGGTCCTGTCTGTGAGCAAGTTGGCTATACATCGGGTGACATACGAGTTTGTACCCAACCTTTTGAGTTTGTCAACAATGCCTGAGTGGGGTATTGTGTTAAAAGCCTTTGCCAGGTCAAGGTAGGCAGTGCGAACCATTTTGCACTCATCCATTGCTTTGGTGACTTTCTTAAAGAAGTCCACCAGGTTGAGTAGGCATGATCTGCCCTTGATGAAACCAAACTAGGTTGGGTCCAGTGTCTGGCTGTTTACTGTATCATTGATGTTCTTCATGTTTCACTGTTGCAGTCATCACATTTGGGTTATCTGCTTGCAGTAGCCCTCAGTCAGCCTGATTATCAAAGTCTTGGGTCCTGCGTCTGTAGCTGTCTCATCTTCCATGACGTCAGGTAGTCAGGGGTATAAAGCATGCAGCCAACGCCATTACCCCAGTCTTTCTTGCCGTGCAGTGCCCGAAGCAGTTCGCAAGTGTGGGTTGTCCGACTCCTGAAATTTTCGTTTCCGATCCGAAGTCTTCAGTTAGGCTAAGTACCCCGTTGGGGATCCTTTTTCTTGCTCTAAACCGATGTCAGTAAAAGTTGACAATTGTATTTATTGTGGAAAGTGAATACCTCATAGAAATTTTCATTCGTACTGCATTCCTTGCTTAGGCCCAGACCACGACGTATCTCGCTTTCGGTTTTGTGCCTTATTCAAACCTCGTACTATTTGTCTTCTGTTCATTTATGCATCTAAATATTTTGGTACTCTGTTCAGTTATCCAGAAATAGCTTCGGTAAGCCACCTGACTACCGACATTCCGAAAAAAACACAAAGGTAAAGACAGAGACCTAGAGCATAGGTCCAAAGCTGCCAACAACGCTTCTCCTAAGCTAGTCGCCAGTTCTCAGTGAGGCGCTTTTGCAGCCCCTGATACCCGCTGCTTCAGATTCACAGGCCTCTACTGAGACCAATTTGGAGTCCAGTATGCCGTGTGATGCTACTTCGACTGTGGAGCCTGTGGATGTCACTACATTGGATGGGTCCGGAGCCGTTGTGCAGGCACTGGCTTCTGAGGGTGTATTAGGCCTACTGACTTGCATATTAAACCAACGCCATCTTCTTCTTCAATGCCCAAAACTCGATCCATGCCTAGAAAACAGAGGCACAGACTGCATGGTCAGGCCCTTATGCCTAAAAATCAAATAAGAATGGCTGAAGACCTTATTACTCTAATCAGGGGAAGCCACCCTTCCCCCTCTAAGAGACCTAGGACGGATTTTCCTTCTGATCAGGATTCTGAAATTTCTGTTTTCTCTGATGACCAGGATTTGCCCTTATCTACCTATGAGGATTCTGATGCAGAGGACTTCATTCCCTCTGCTTCCCCTCCAGAGGATTTCTCTTTTGGTGAAGCCTTGCATACTATTAGGGAGCATTTTCGCTGGGAAAGCCAGGATTACTCTGACTCCAAAAATAGGCTTAGGGAATTCTTACTCCTGCCTCAATACAGGCCTTTAGCTATCCCTCCTGTACTGGACATTGTAGATGATGCCTTCTCGGAATCTAGCCTGGCCCCTGACACTTTACCTCTTGCTCCCAGAAAACCAGATAGATATTATAGGGTACCTGACTCTCACAAGTTCCTCTTTAAAAATCCTACTGCGGATCCTGAGAACATTTCACGGGAACCCAAGGGCATTAAGGCTACTACTGCCAAAAATCCTTCCCCCTCTGATAGAGATTCCAGGGCGCTGGATAGATTGGGTAAGAAGGTATACACTTCTGCACCCTTGGCCATTAGGGCCTTAAACTGCTAGTTTCATATGTTAAAGTATCAGCAGTATATTATTGGATTGCTTAAAGAAAATGATGTTGATTCCTGACTGTGCTGAAAATAAAGATTTACAGGATTTAATACATTCTGCTGAACAAGTTGGAAAACATACTTTGCAATGTGGTTTTGATTCATTAGAGGCATCTTGCAGGGCTGCTGTCACTGGGTCTGTACTCAGAAGGCATGCTTGGCTTAAGGAGCAATATTTGCCAGATCATGTTAAAGCTAAATTACTGGATGCTCCCTTAAATCAAGACTGCCTGTTTGGCAACAAAGCAGAAGTAGTACTTAAAAAGATGGAGGAAAAAGCTAAATCTATGCAAACTGTTAAAGATTTCTTGCAAGTACAGCCTCCCAGATTTAGTAGGCATTGGCCCTCTAAGAATTGGTCCTTTCCTGCCTCTTCCAGGCCTTCAGTCCAAACCCAGAACCAACAGAACACCCAGGCTTCAGTCCCAAGGTACGCACAGGCCTAAGCAGTGGGGGGCTCCCACTTCCAAAGCAGGAAGTAGTAAGACTCCCCCCTATGTTAAACTGTCTCAATGACTTAACTTTAAACCTTCCAAGCCCTGCTCAACTGACTGTTCCTTTAGGGGAAAGATTGCCCTGCATGCAAAAAAATTGGGAACTCATTACCCAGGGCAAATGGGTTTTAAATATAGCTTCTCAAGGATACAGATTCCACTTCCACTCCTTACCAACTCCAAACGGTTGGCCAGACCTACCCCCAGATCAGTGGGCAGAGGCTCAAAAGCAAGTTCTCTCTTTTAAGTATCAGGGCTATTCATCCTGTCCCATAAGAAGAATGGGGGTAAGGTTTCTACTCAAGACTTTTCCTCGTACCCAGAAAAGACAATTCCTAGCTTCCTATCCTGGACCTGTCTATCCTAAACACATTTTGCTGCTTCCCATGCTAGACAAAGATGCCTGGTTGGTGACACTGGATTTAAAGGAAGTCTACCTGTGCATCCCAATAAGGGAATCTTGCAGAAGATACCTACACTTTAGAGCAGACTACATGCACTATCAGTTCTTTGCACTGCCCTTTGGCTTATCTGCTGCGCCCAGGGTATTCACAAAGTGCCTAGCTCCAGTCATTGCATTTTGCAAGTAAAGAAATATTCAAATATACCCATACCTAGACGATTGTCTAATTCAGGCAGAAAGCCAGGTCATACTATTAAATCATCTGGCATTTGTAAAGAAATTGCTAACGTCTTTGGGGTACACCATAAACGAAAATAAATTGCATCTTGTACCCTGCCAACAAATTGTATTCCTGGGAGCAAGCTTGAATTCAACTTCCCAGATGGCCTACCTCACGCCAGAGAAACAAGTTCATTTGACAGTCTACTTCAAACTACTGGCCACCAAGACCCAGCTGTCTCCAAGGAAAATACTGCAAGACCTGGGGTTCATGGCCTCTTGCATTCTACTAATTCCATATGCAAGTCTGCATATGAAGAAACTACAATGGTATCTAAAAAGCCTATGGTGTCAACATTCTCAGGATCTAGAATCAATGATTCGTATCATACCTTGTCTGCAGATAGAGTTCCTTTGGTGGGGCCTGCCACCAAAACAAGGGACTCTACCCCCTGCCACCCAAACCCTAACAGACACATTAGACTATGCATGGGGGGCTCACTTTGCAGGGCAGTGCATTCAGGGCAAATGGAACCCAAATCAAATGCACCTGCATATCAATCAAAAAGAAATGTTAGCTCTACAGAATGCTCTGACAGCCTTCAAGGACCACATTCTTCCAGGACAATTATTGGTAAAGACAGACAACACGACTGTTATGTGGTACATAAACAAGCAGGGGGAAACCCACTCATACCCTCTCTGCAGACTAGCCATGGCTCTGTGGAACACAGCCTTGAGCTACCAAGTGCAACTACAGGCTCAGTTCCTGCCAGGAAAGCTAAATACACTGGCAGATGACCTAAGCAGAAATCTCGTGGACCCACATGAGTGGAAACTGGAACCAACGATATTCAACTTGTTGAGAAACAAATGTGGGAGCCCAGAGATAGACCTGTTTGTTTCCACCCAGAACTACCAATTGGACAAATTCTGCACAAGGACTCCCCACAAACAAGCTTGGAAAGTGGATGGCCCTGTCCGTCATCTGGAAAAACGTATCAGTTTATGCCTTTCCCCCACTGCCTCTCCTCTCCAAGGTACTACTAAAGATCAAACAGGACAAACCAAGGACAATACTGATTGCACCAGACTGGCCACGCCAACACTGGTACCCCCTCTTGCGGTGTGTCATTGCTGGCACCATGGCACCTGCCTCAGACCCCTGCCCTGCTGTCCTAGCAGGAGGGCCAGATTCTGCACCCACAACTTCAAACCCTGAACCTGGCAGCCTGGCTAATTACCTGATCCCTCCATTACCATCCCTCAGTAAGCAAATGATGGATGTCATTCTGGAGGCAAGGAGGCCTAGTACTAGAAAATCCTATGCTGAAAAATGAAAAAGATTCTATTCCTGGAGCCAAACTCAGGGGATGGGCACATCAGTGCCCAATTTACCCCAGATTCTTCAATACTTAACTGAGATGCTTCACAAGGGCCTTTCCTTTTCCTCCATCAGAATTCATGCCTCAGCCATTTCAGCTCATTACAATACAAAATCACCCCTCTTCTCTCATTCACTGCTGAAGCAATTCTTCAGAGAGGCCAAAAACTTAAGACCACCCAGGAGAGCCCCTACTCCAGCCTGGGGCCTTAACTTTGTATTGGAAAAGCTCATTCTACCTCCCTTTGAGCCAGCTGCAAATCCGGAGTTGAAATTCCTTTCTTGGACAACAGTCTTCCTTCTAGCCTTCACTTCAGCAAGAAGGGTGTCTGAATTACAGGCCCTCATGGCAGTGGAGCCTTTCATCATCTTTCATGCTGACAGGGTGTCCCTCAGGACCAATCCCTCCTTCATGCCCAATGTGGTATGCAGTGTGGCCCTTAATCAGTCCGTTCATTTGCCAACCTTCTTTTGTAATCCACAGAACAAAGGGGAACGAATACTGTACTTCTTGGACATGCAGACAACTTAGATTTTACTTCGACAGGACTAAGACTCTCAGGAAATCTGAACAGCAGCTGGTTGCATTTGCTGCAGGGGCAGAGGGGAAGGCCATTCAAAGCAAACCATTTCTAAGTGGATAGGCCATTGCGTTCATTTCTGCTATAAGCGCCATGGAAAACCTACCCCACAAGGGGATAAGACCGCATTCAACCAGGGCAGCATCTACCTCTACAGCCTTTCTCAGAGGTGTCCCTACCAGGGACATCCTAGAAGCTGCTACCCAGAATTCTGTACATACCTTCACCAAGCATTACCACTTGCCATTTTTTTCTAAATCCAGAGCTGGGTTTGACACTGCAGTCTTGCAGGGCCTTATAGCTGGTCCTAATGCTAACTAATTACCTCCTCCCATCCTTGGCTTTGGGAATCTACCCAAATGTGATGACTGCAACAGTGAAACACGAAGAACATAGTACAGTTGTATACACTTACCATAAATGTAGATGTTCAAGTGTATTCACTGTTGCAGTCCTGGTTACCCTCCCTCCAGCCCCCTGATTTCTATTGACTTTACCTCTCTTCTTGTTTACTATGCTTAAAGCTTTTTGGTGTATTTGCTTTTTTGTTGAAGGTGTAACCTTGTATATAATTGCTTCCCATTATGGGGGCACCTGACATCTGGGGCAAGAAAAACTGATGTAATGGCGTCGGCTGCATGCTTTATACCCCTGACTACCCGACATCATGGAAGATGAGCAACTGACGCAGGACCCAAGACTTTGATAATCAGGCCGATTGAGGGCTACTGCAAGCAGATAACCCAAATGTGATGACTGCAACAGTGAATACACTTGAACATCTACATTTATGGTAAGTGTACACAACTGTACTTTGTTCATTTCCATGATAATTCTTTACATGGCTTTACATACAAGACTAGTGAGACTTGTGGGTCTATAGTTTCCAGGGTCTGTAGATGGTCCACCTTTGTGCAGTGCAGAGGGATGACTGTTGTTGCTCTTCATGTGGCACAAAGCCTGTTTGGAGGCTGTGGTTAAACAGCAATTCCAGATGCCCCCATAGGTCATGTTTCATGCTATTTAGAAGGCATCCTGGGATATTGTCTGGGCCCATTTATGCAGTGCTCTTAGCCTTAGAGAGAGCATTAAGAACCTGTTACCTAGTGATAGCAGGGAGAGTTATATTAGATGATATTTCCTGAGGGAAGGTTGAGGGGGAGAGGGCGGTAAAGATGGAGCTTAATTTGTCGGCCAGAAGGTTTGCTGTATCTTCTGGCTCAGTATAGGTGGCTCCATTTACAATGAGCTCTGCACACAATTGTGTACTGCCTTTGACGTTGAGGACATAGCTAAAGAATGCCTTGTGGTTGTCCTTGGCCTGGGAGGTCAGATTCACCTCAAATTTGGCTTTGGTAGACTTTGTCCTCTGAGATGTTTGTTTAGTTTGAGAGTGCTTTTATCCTGCTGGATGCTGCACCTCCTAATTTTTGCCATGATTTTCTTCCTTCTGTTATACAGCCTATTGATTTTATGATTCCACCAGGGTGGCCTGTTTTTTGAGTTAGTTCTGTACTTCTTCATGATGGGTACAGTTGCCTCTCTGCAGCTATTAACATGCCTGTACAGGGTTTCTTTGAAAAGTTTTGCATAGGCAGCAGTGTTCTCTGGGTTTATGGGGGCTTGAAATTTTGGCAGGTTATCACTTAATAGCAGGAGATAGCTTTAGAGTAGTTCCTGAATATTCCAGGTTTATCTGGGGGTCCAGGTTTTATTTTTACTTCAAAGGAGACCATTTTGTGGTCTGACTTTACCAGGGAAGACAATTGAAACAAAAAACATCTAAATAAAAAGGCATGTTACTTTAAAACAAATTTGAACAGATACTGGCACCCCTAGATGACTTCTGTAGTATCTTAGATGTCCTATTGAGAAACCAGTGATCGTTTTGCATCCATGTATGGCTGTATCCTTTGTTGTAAAGAAATTTTCATTCCAAAGTCATGCCAGTGAAAACTGTGCTGTACTGGAGGAGGTAGTTATGAAAACAGACTAGAATACTGTCTTTAGTGGCTCAGATCAGTTTATTCCAGGATATGGTCAGTATTTTTTTTTTTGGTCGATACTAAGGCTAAGGCACTAAAAATGTTTAGGCAAATCCGGCCAAGAAAATTTGATGAAATCAATTTAAGAGATGCAGCATGAAAAAGAGGTGTGCTACTTTGCTTTCAAAAATTACATTAAGCACAAATTCAAGTATGTGTTAAGATCCAGAAGGTATTTAGTTTTCATATCAAGTTTTCTTCCACATGTTAACTATGAACTTGGCATAATTTCGAAGGTTGAAAGCAGTAAGGTGTGTACATTAGAACATTTTAAAGGAGAAACTTAAAGTAGCATGTCATTGAAGTAAGCAAATGGAGGCACATGCTTGCAGATGAATTTCATGCAAATTTTGGAATAAGCAAAGACTTAAGAGTGTTGTAGAGAAGATGGTAGAGCTCTCTTGTGTAACTTAAGTCTTTAGACATGCTAATTTCTGAAAGCAAAAATAAAGTTTTTAGGAGACCAGATAGTATACGTGATAGCTTCTCAATAAAAACTTAATTAAACCCATATTGTTTGTATTAAATAGAATGTTGACACGTGGATATATTCCTAACTAGTTGCACTGTGCAGTAATAGTACTATTTAATGATGGGGAAGGATGTCGCACCATCCCCCAAAATCTTAGAACTATGTCTTTACAGAATTCTGTGTAAAATCATGGAGAGAGCCGTAATGAAGCTCTTTCAGCATGGCACATGGGACCTAATTCCCCCAGATAAGTGACATTTTGTCCGTTAATTGGGAGTTATTAGTCTTGTGGCACTCGTTAAAGTGACCTCAACACTTGTTGAGGGACTGACAGTGCATGCTACTTATCTTGATCTTGCTAAGGCATTTAGCCCTGTTCCATACAGATTAATAGACAAATTAAAAACATTACATTTCAGACAGTATGGAATTCAGTAAGTTAAACACTTTTTAAGAAGCAGGGTACAAGTGTAGAAGAGATGGGGAGGTCATTTATCTACCCCATTGGGGGGTTACCACTGGTGTTTTACATGGGCCTGTCGTGTGACCTTATTGTGGACTGCTCTCAGATATATAAATGAGAAATGACCGGAGGATAAACAAATATGTTGATTATTATAAACTCTTTGACATAATTACTTCAGTAAAAGATGCCATAGTTTCTCATAGTCTCTACAAAAATATTCTAATGCAGTAGTAATGATATCTTTAATGTCTCAAAAAAAATCCTGAGACTTGTCTAAAAGGGCGATTGCAATTTAAATTGTCAGTTCATAAAACATGACATTGCACCATTGTTTACAGATCTAGAGACAATGGTACACAGCAGTGTAAAACGTTTGACCAGTATGCATCTACCAAAGTCTGATCTCTTTTCTCCTATAAGGCATTCTTATTCTAAAGGGCATGATTAGACACATGGATGATTGTACCACTTATTACCTCACTGAGCTGACCCCTTATTGAATACAGTGCTACATTTTGTGGCTTTCAAACAGGCCACCTAAAGCATGCAGCGATTCCTTCCTAGGAAAAAACACTAGGTTGCAAAATGTTAAATGACTTTAGAAACGGTCACATTTTGGAACCATCACGTTCTGTTTTAGGGGTTACCTGCTATGCCTATAAGACTGTATGTGATCCAGTTCTTTTTAAAAGTCTATGCATGGTGCATACCTCTTGAAAGTGCTAACACCAGAGCAAAGAAAGTAATACTAAAGATGAACATTAATGTTGGAAAAAGTGACATTCGTTACATAGCAGGGTATGGAATAAGCTTCTCTTTGCAATTAGAAGTCAAGTCATTAAATTCAGATATAATGAAAAACACAAACATTTGCACCAGAACCTTATTTTATTCAGCAACACTGATCTGGCATCTCGGCAGTTCGCTTTCAAGGATCAAAGTGAAACAATTTCTGCTGATATTTATATTTAAAGCAAACGGCCATTATCAAGATCCAATAATTCAGTCAACCAATTCTAACATCAATCAACAAAATTAATAAATATAAATTTTATAAGCACTTAAATAATATAAATTTTCATTTTATAAATAATATATTATGTTTTAATTTAATTATAGTTTTAATGTTACAGGCTATCCATATAGCAACAAATACAATTTAACCACATTTTATAATTTATTTTTCTATGTACTTGCTAAACCCTTTCTCCCTAGAGGGGGTGGCTATATTAGTAAACTGCTATAGCTAGATATCAGGATGATATTTAATTTCAGACATTGTTGCCCTTAGGTTTAAATCAAGAACTAGGTAATTAAAAGGTAAATTGCTTTGGTTGTTATTGATTAATAAAAATTGTATGTGTTGTTATATGGATAGTCTGTTTTAAACATTAAAACTATAATTATATCAAAACATAATATATTATTTATAAAATGAAAAATTATATGTATTTAAGTGCTTATAAGATTTATATTTATTGAATTTTGTTGATTGATGTTAGAATTGGTTGATTGAATTCTTGGATCTTGTTAATGGCTGTTTGCTTTAATATAAATATCAGCTGAAATTGTTTCACTTTGATCCTTGAAGGCGAATTGCCGAGGTGCCAGATCAGTGTTTCTGAATAAAGTAAGGTGCTGGTGCTAATTTTTGTTTTTCATTTCCTTGCTTATTTTTTTGGTGTGTTTGGAGTATTTATAGTAGCACCAGCACCAGTATGTCGCAGACAACTGGTGGTTCTGGGCTTTTGGACATGGCTGGAAATTTGAATTTTTTTTGGATATGTTTAATGAACGAGAAAAGAAGTTTTCACAGATGGCTCCATGGAATGTGAGCAGATGCCAAGATCCTGAGGGGCGATTTGTACAATTGGAGAGGCTTATTTCTAAAGTAGCAGCGCTATTCCTGGATACCCGTGTACTTGAGAAGTATGTCAGTTTAAATTTAACCCTTAGGGGTTTGCGTGTTGATAGTTTACCTGCAACAAGCTTTGTCGAACACTAGAGTGACTTGTTTGAGGAGTGGAAACAGGTCTCCTTACAGTGCAGTATTAACTGGCTTTGTATCCTGATAAAACGCAATATAAGGACACATGAAAAATTGAAGGCTGAGATATTGCACTTACAGGATGAGGTGGTGGAGGATTCCTGTTACAAAGTGCAAATGTCTTCTATTCGTGAAAAAGTTTGCAAATTGGAGAGTGAGATCATTCACATAAGATAAATAAACTCTTACGTGACCTGAAGGACTATGAAACTGGTATGTTTTCCTGGCAACGTGATTCTTCACGTTGCAGGTCAAAGGTCAGGAATAGCAGTCAGAAGCGCTGGAGTTTGACGGCGTCTTCTGTTGAACAAGAAGGCCAAAAAACTGTTTTGTTTGTCGACTCTCCAGCTCTTGAAGTGGAGAATGTTAACCAAGTAGTAGCTACTGGCAATGGTTGGTCCTTTCAATCGAATCAAACGAATTGTGGGAGAGGAAGAAGAAAGGGAAGAAACTTGTTTTAAGTAATGGACTTTTAAATGACATTTGTGAGTACAACGAAAAAGAAATGTGCGTTATTAATCTGTCTAGACTGTGTCTTTCTGATGAGATGAGGGTAGTATTAATTAATGGTAGTAGGCTTGTATCCACTTTTATACCCTCTTTCTTTTTTGAACTTAAAAGATTTTGTAGAAAATTGTTGTTTATTTTGACAAAAAAGCAAAAGATAATTTAGACAGAGTTGTTACTACTGATGATTTAAATGATATGGAGGATGCATTTGAAGATGAGTTAATGAATGTTTCTGTATATGACATTGATTTTGAACCCGTGGATGTATTTAATAATGATGCTAGTACTGACGAGTTTTGTTATACTACTGGATATGGTAAATTACAGTTACCTGTCTTGTCGGTGGAAAGTAAATTTGTACCTATGCTGAATGTACCTGCCTTTTTTTTTTTGTTTCAGAAAGTTGTGTATAAGGAAATTTCTACTGCATTTGGTAGATTTTTGAAGCAAAAAAGTTATATAATCTGACAAAAAATTAATGGCTAGCTTTACAAACTTTAAAACAGTTAAAACTGAGTATTTATTTAAATATGCAGATAAAGGTGGAAAATGGGTGATTTTTAGAGAATATGTATTGTGAAATGTTAACCAACATACTTGATTGTGAGGATGAATATAACTGCCTGTGAATAATTATAATGTTGAACTATTGGCATTGTTGGAAAGGGGTGAACGTTTAGGCTTTTTTGATAGAAGAGATGATAATAAATTGTATATTAAAAAGCCTATAATCCCTATAATGTATGCACTGCCAAAAGTACACAAAAATTTGAGTAAGCCACCTGGAAGACGCATTATTTCTGGGTTGGGTTCTTATTTAAGTAATATTGGCAGTTTCACCTGAAAAAGTATTTATGGAAGGCTTCTGCACATATTTGGAATACTCAGGATTTATTGAATGAGCTAGCAAAGGTTTATTGGCAGGGAGATTGTTATTGGATTACCATCGATGTGAACTCATTATACACTAACATCAAACATAGATTGGGTTTGGAAGCCATAATTGATATGTTAGATGAAGGTCCCAGAACAGCTTTTTTAGTTAGCCTGTTGGAGTTTAGTTTGACCCAGATCAATTTCTCTTTTATGGGGGAGTTTTTCTTGCAGCTTAAGGGAATAGCAATGGTGGCCTCCTTTGCACCCTCATATGCTATAGTGTACATGGGATATTTTGAGAAAAAATTCATATATCCAAACACATTTTATAATTTATTTTTCTGTGTACTTGTTAAACCCTTTCTACCTAGAAGGGGCGACTATATTGGTAAACTACTAGAGCTGGAAATCAGGATGATATTTACATTTCAGTCATTGTTGCCCTTAGGTTTAAATCAAGAACTAGGTAATTAAAAGGTAAATTGCTGTGGTTCTTATTGATTAATAAAAATTGTATTTGTTGTTATATGGATAGTCTGTTTTGAACATTAAAACTATAATTATATTAAAACACAATATATTTATAAAATGAGAATTTATATGCATTTAAGTGCTTATAAGATTTATATTTATTGATTTTGTTGATTGATGTTAGAATTGGTTGATTGACTTATTGGATATTGTTAATGGCGGTTTACTTTAATATAAATATCAGCTGAAATTGTTTCACTTTGATCCTTGAAGGCGAACTGCCAGATCAGTGTTGCTGAATAAAGTAGGGTGCTGGAGCTAATTTCTGTGTTTTTCATTTCCTTGCTTATTTTTGGTGTGTTTGAAATTCAAATATAATTCTGATATGTATGGAACATGGAAATAATTTGAAGGCCAGTAAAGTTGTAAACATGACAAATGAACCAGTTGAGAGAACAGTTGCATTAGAGAATACATGAGTTGTAGATTGGACCAGTGAAAAGTGAGTAAAAAGTTGGATACAGATATTGACCAGGAATATCAACACATGCAGAACAAAACACCATAGATTCTCCCTTTTACCTGTTATCCTTGCTCGGGTTGCTGCTCCTTCTCCTTACTAGGGCTACTTGTGGCAGTTTGGTGTGTGCCAATAGTTTGAGTTTTCTGCTTCTCAGCCTCCTGATGGTTGGTCTTGAATCAGGTTGTTACGTAACCTGTCTCGAGTTTCTAGACATTCCTTACAAAGTGTAGATGATTGTACTGATACTGTTTCAAGAGCTTCTGCTATAGCTACAGTTTTGAGAAAGCTTTAAGAAAGCTTTGTTGAGTATGTAATCAAGTTTTCAGATGGTTTAAAGTTATAAATTTTGAATTCCCTTCCGGATAAGGAGGTTTTACTTGATCCCTCTGCTGTGCAGGTCCTTAACCAGTGGGAGGAGAGGGGTAAATTTAATGCAATGAGATTCTAGGATTCGTCATGTCTCCATGTTCTTTCCTTCCAAATCCTGTACTCCCTTTAAAAGACAAAACAAAAGCAGTGCCTTCTGCTAATAGACAGACACCAAAGAATAGATGACAGGAGGGGACAAATAACGATCTCAAAAATTTGGGAGTTTTTACAAAAAAGGAGCCATCATAAGAATGACTATGCCAGAAACCAAGTCACCTTCCTTCCTTCCCCTGCATCTGTTCCTCTGTCACAGAATCTGACCTTTAATGCTCTCTTTTGGCAACAGATTCTCAGATGTACAGGTTTTGAAAGGTCGTTCATGAGGGTTACAGTTGGCAATGGATAGAAAAGCCCTCTGCTTTCAAGAGGATTCCTCTCACCCTCCCACTCAGACAGTTGTTTACCCAAGTACTCCAGCACATTAGAAGCAAGAGTTGTAGAGCATGTTCCTGTAGATCAAATAAGAAAGGGCTTATACTCCAGAATGTGTCTGTTACAACGGAAGAGCACTCTTGGAGTCCAGTTTTGGATCTATCCATTCTCAGTCTTTTTGTAAAGATCAAAAATTCCAGATGTTGGCCCTGATCCCAGATCACAGTGTTATGATAACTTTCTGGACCTTAAAGATGCTTACTAAACCAGCACAGCGCCTGATGCCAAACAGCAGGACTAAATGCCTCCCAAACACACGCATGCTTGTTCTGGAAGTCAAAGGCAAAAACAACAAGCTGCTACTAATCCAACACTGAAACTACGCAGCTGTGCAGCGGGTCGAATTCTAAGGGTTTACAGCTCCCTAGTCCAGACCATTTTGGGTTGCAAGTACTGTTACCACATAATAGTGAAGCAGGTTCCAGGATGGGTGACCCAGGAGCCCCAGGCACTGGATCAAGCCAGGGGTCGGGAGGAGCCGACATCAGGTCATCTGATGGAACCTTGAATGGTGAAAGAGGAGTCGTATTACCATCTTATAATCCCCCAGAGGGGAGGGGGCAAAGCAATGTTCATTTCAACTTGAACCAATGGTTGAGTCGACCATTCCAGCTGTCTACCGACTATGGCTCAGCCGGTCCAGTATCCAACACACCCGAAGACAATGACCTTTCTTCTAAACTCAATTCTTTTGACCAGAAATTAGTTAAGTTAAGAAAATTACAACTGGAAGTTTCTTATTTTGGAGAGCGTCGGCGTGTGAAGATAGTACCCAAGGGGCTGCGTTCTTGGCAGTATCCCACGGGTTTAGAGGAGGGATCTAAATTCCATGTGGACCTCCTCACTATGTTTGATAGGCATGGATCTGAATTGATTGACCTTATTAGTACACACTACCAGGAAGCAATCTCATCCCTAACTAGAGAAATTGCGGACTTGGATGAGGTTAAGTCAGACAATTTTCCTAGATATAAATTTGACTATGAGAGGATAAACTCCAGTATTGATGAGTATATTTCCAAAATTACCTCAACCAAGATTAAAAAATTACATCGAGATATCAAGGCTTACAGAGAGGGGGTAACTTACCCTAAACCTCCTAAATCGCAAGGCAACTTTAAGGGGCGAGAAGGCGGAGTTCCTGCCCCTTCGAATGGCCCTAATACTTCCATGAATCTTGGATCTTTGCCGAGTAGCTCAGTACCGGAGGAAGAGACTGGCGATAGGAGGGTTGGATATACCAACCCCGAGGGAAGACGTGAGCCAGCGACTCCGACTAGTCATTCGGGGAACCCTAGTTCTGGTTTGGATGGGGCAAATTTTCGGGATCCAGCCTCTTCTCCCCAACAAGCTTCAAACCGGAAGACCAGGTTCAGATACAGGACAAGGAGGAATCAAATGTGAGTGGAGTAGGGTGCCCCGGCCCTGAGCAGACCACATTTGAAGTAATTTCCAACTCGGGGATGGATTTCCATATTTATAATTTTTCTCATTTCAAGTTTACCCCATTAGTTGATTTCCTCGCTAAAGGAATTTCTTGTGTTCCATCTAGAAGAGCCTGTGTGGCCAGATCCATTTTGGATCTTAAATTGTTCGTCAGGAAATTAAACTTTTATGTTTGTTGATGGGGGACCACGAGTACCAAAAGAATACTTTTCATGTACCTAGTACATACAATCCACCTATCCACCCTATGTTGGGAGTATTTGAGCAAATGTGTGATTTGGATTTTTGACATTTGCTACAGTCTAGGTCTGTGATGCATTTTAATATTACCAAAGAAGAAAGGGCGGATTTTAATGAATTATGTGCCTCTTCAGTCAGAATTATGCAACCCGACAAGGGAGGTGGCCTGGTTGCAATGGACATAGATGATTATAACAACAGAATGTCAGCAATTTTGTCTTCTGAAACTTAGCAAGAGGTGTCAAAGAACGAGTTGAATGGAAATCTGGCAAGAGTTCGGTCTTATTATGAAGACATGTTTATTAATGAATCCATTGACCAGGAAATTTTCAACTTCATTTACTGTGCATCGCCTCGAGTACCTGTCTTGTTCGAGAACCCGAAAATCCACAAAAACATTAGAGACCCTCCCATGCACCAGTTGGTGAGTGCAAAAGTGAGCAGCCAAAGTTGTGGATCACATTCTAAAAAAATATGTAGCTAGTGAATCATATATTTCTAAAGATTCCTGGTCCTTTTTGGGGAAGGTGAAAAACATTTCATACAGTCCTGATTACCACTTTATGACGGTAGATGTTGTTGACCTGTACTCATCCATTCCACATGATGTAGCGGTGGAATGGATTGAGTTGGAAATGACCACAAAGCAGGCACCAGCGAGTGAAACTTGGACATCATTTTAACATGTAACTACTTCTCCTTCAACGATAGATGGTTCCATCAGTTAGTTGGAGTCCCCATGGGCTCACCATGTGGGGCGAGTGTGGCCAACTTGGTCGTGGCCCATTGGGAGAAGGAATTCGTGTTCACCAACTCTATCTTCCTAGAACGAGTATCCTTATATACCCGTTTCTTGGACGACATTTGTATCATTCTCAAGGGCGACTCTTCGGTGCCCAATGACCTGGTGGAGATGTTCAACAAGTCCACGGATTTCTTAAAGTTTACCTCTACGTTTGACACAGACAGAATAGCATACTTAGATGTGGAATTATTCAAGGACAGCAACCAGAACCAGTTTTTAGGCAAAATTCATCGCAAGCCCACTTTTTTTAATTCTTATTTGCACTTCGATAGTGAACATCCGGCCTTCCAGAAGAGATCAGTAGTAAAAGGCCAATTTGAGAGGGGGGGCCAGAATGGTCTTGAGAGATGGTGACTTCCAGGAAGAGTGCCGGTTCATATCGAATTTGTTTTTATGTAGGGACTACCCTGAGGAGTTGGTTGTGGATTTGTGTCTAGAGGTTAGATCCAAAAGGGAAATGGGCTATTTTCAACCCATTTTGGGTCACTCTGTCTCGGAGAATAGCTACCCCAGGAGTGACAGCCAACTTGGAGGTGTATACCATTGCAGTTTCATTACTACCTTTAGCATGGATGCTAGAGCTATTGTGTCCATCATCCAGAAAAATTGGGGTTTGTTGCCAACTGAACTAACAGGACCCAATAATTTAGGGTCGGCCCTGAAGATTACATTCAGGAGGGGTCTGAATGTCAAGAACATGTTAGAAAGGAAAGGTGGCAACATGACTGCAAGAGCTGGCATGTATAAGTGCAATATGTGCAAACATTGTAGATATGTGAGGTCGGGCACATATTTCATGATTAGGGACACCAAGTACCTTATCAAAGGGAGATACAATTGTGCATCGACACACGTGGTGTATCTCGCTTCTTGTTCGTCATGCCCAGCTTTTTATGTGGGCAAGATGGACAGGAGATTGAATGAACGCATGTATTAACATTTATATGCCATGAAGAAGATTAAACTGGAGAATGCCCTAGCAAGTCATGTCTACAATCACCCTGGCCATGATTTTACATTTATGATCATTGACCAGTTGAACTATGTGAATTGGGGGGGGGGGGCAGAATCCCTGAAATTAGAAATGAAGGAGCATATGTGGCAGTTGAGACTTGAAGCCTACCATCACCCCGGCCTCAATAGTATGTTATCTATCAGCTGTGTCCTTAAGCTGAGGAGTTTGGAAAGATGATGCATGGGGGGTATAACATCGGGTGTGATTTGGACATAGGACCGGCTGAGCGATCTTGATATATATTTTATACCAGGTTTGGAAGATGGAATGTCTTTTTATCAATATTTGAAATATTATGGCATGCCTTTTTTATTTATTTTAATGTGTCAGTCTTATTATGCGTATTTGGTTCAAAGTAAGTGGGCTTTTATAATATTAACTGTCGATTGCATTATTTAAGTGCTGTGTAAGGAACAGTATTAGTTTTACAGTTGTATATTTTATATTATATACAACTTTTTATATTGTGTGTTTATGGGAGAGGAACATTTTAGTTACATTGAAGCTACTTGTGCCTGTTCCTTTAAGGTAATTGGAGGGTGTGTTTTGTAATAGACTTTACTTGCAATGGCTTTAAATGTAGCAGCACTTAAGTGTGAGTTGTTATTTTTCAAAGTCTGAAGAAGTTGGTGCAGGGCGCCGACGAAAAGCAGTATCGTGGTGCTTAATAAAACTGAAGTTCGTTTATTGGCGTCTTGTTTGTTTATCCCTTTGGAATTTAAAAATACCTGCTTCAGTGAGTTTGGCTATCTGGTTGAGTTTATCTTTGATGAGTTTCACCTCTCTGACTGTGCTTATTGGAGGTGTTTAGTTCTTCTGCTTGGAATTAGGAACTGTGTTGGCTTAGTAGCAGCTTGTTGTTTTTGTCTTTGACTTCCAGAACAAGCATACGTGTGTTTGGGAGGCGTTTAGTCCTGCTGTTTGGCATCAGGAGCTGTGCTGGTTTAGTAGCAGTTTGTTTTTTTCTTGCCTTTGACCTTAAAGATGCTTACCATGACAGTCTAGTAGCAAGCAGCTTTAAGAGATTTGTAAAATTTTGTGCTTCTGGATCACAGTTTCAGTTCTCTGCATTAACCTTTGGGTTGTCCTGTACACCAAGAATATTTACAAAGTGTTTAGCCCCAGTAGTGGTCCACTGCAGAATGTAGGGTATCAACATGATGTTATGTGATCCTATCTCGCCTACATTCTGACTGATGGGTTCGGAGCCGATCCATGCCAAAGAGCGAAGTCTCTTATTGGCTGAGCTTATTATATCCCAGGATGCACCACTACCAGTCCCCCAGATCTCGTTTGCCGCTAACAAGTGAAGGCTGAGCTAAGTAGTGATTAATTTCACTAGTTTTTCTGTCAGAATTTCTATTTTCTTCAACAAAAGCTGTTTTAACAGCTATTCTTGTGTTTTGAGTGAGTTTGGTGGAATTTACTTAGTAAATTCTTGTGTTGTGAGTGTTGACTAGGAGTACCTCTTGTGTGTAAAGGCCTTTCCCGGTCTTTTTGATTGTAGGTGACTTCTGTTTTGTTAGGGATCTCGGATCCTTTATACTGTGGATAGTTTATCTTTCTTGTTAAAAAAGGTCAAAGAAGAGAGAATTTCTTAATAATTTACAGTGTTTGTACTGTGTTTTGGACTTTAATTCACCGGAATGTCTCTACCTAGGCCTTCAGGCTTTAAAAGTGCACCAAGTGCAACTTTAAAATGTCGATCGCAGATGACCACTCTCTGTGTTTATTGTTTGGGTGCAAAGCATTTGCAGGAGTCCTGCAGCGTGTCACGCTTTTTCCTCGAGGGTCCTCCAAGAGAGGAAAAATAAGCTCATATTAAAAGGTCTTGTAAAACCCTCCTTCGAAGAAGCTTTAGCATCCTCTCCTTCTCCCGCTAAAGAAGGGGCCGGCTCCGACCAGTCCGTCGGATCCGACCGCCAAAAGACATAGGCAGGTTTCTCCTTCGGCTCCAAGGACTTGAGCCGAGGCGGCTCGGTCTGCCTCGATGCCACCAGTCTCGACTCCTCTGGCTTCGGAGCCGATGGCTGGGGCATCGAGAGGCGGGTCACCTCGTCGGCTCCACTGGTCTCAGAGCCGACAAAAGGTGTCCGGCCAGACACTTCCTCCTCGCGCCAAGTCCTCCTCGGCACCGATGGAAACTAGTGGGTATTCGCGCGCCGAGTAGTCATCGTCGCGCCCGAGCCGGGTCCCCTAGCCCCTTGGGGCCATTGGAGAGGCCATCTCGAACCCGCTCAGTATCCTCTAGGTCATCGAGGATGTCAGATTCGGACATAGACAGGGTGCTCCAAAGACTGTTCCAGTCCCCAGTCTTTCAAAATTTGTTTCGCTCCGACCCAGTTGGCTTCGGAGCCGCGGCCCATGCCCATGTCATTGCTGTTCCTCCTCCGACCGCCCGGGCCGGCCGGAGCAGGTGCTGTTGGAGCCGGTGGAGATCTTAGGGTCGGCTCACTTACTTCCAACCCCGCCTCGGGTCCGAGTTTGGTACACGGACTTCTTCGGCTGGACCTGGGGGTGATGTTTCGGGACCTATGCTGTCGGTTCCGAGCCTCCCTCTCGGTGCTTGACTGCGGGACTTCCGCCTGCTATCATGGCTCGGGACCGGACACTCCCAGGATTCTGGGGTCCGCAGAGCTATGAGGAGTGCCTTGGCCAAGTCTTCTTCGGCCATCTCTCCGGCTTTACCGGCACCTTCCCTGGGCGTGGAGACTGGGTCTTTGGCAGTTCCCCTGTCCTTAGGCAGAGGGATCTGGTCAAGGAGCTGTCAGATTCCCTCTCAGGTAACCTACCTGAGCAGCTAGCCCAGTCGGTTAGCTCTCAGTTGGCTATCCTTGCTTCAATTTCTAACTCGTCCATGAGGCTCATTTCATATGGAGCAGGCACAGGCGTGGCTCACGGAGACAAGCCTGGCTCCGCTTGTGTCGCTTTATGGAGGCCTTCAAGTCTTCCTTGACGCTCCCTTTGATGGGTCCTCTTTATTTGGACCTAAGGTTAAAGACACTCTTACCCGCTGTGAGCAAGAAGGAAAAACTTTATCTGCCGAGGTGCACGTTATTCCACTCCCTTCGGCCTTATCCCAAGGCTAAAGGAGGAGGGAAGATGTGGTTCCGCAAATCACGTAAGTTTTTCCATCAACAGCAGGAAGATTCCCTTCCAGAGGCAGAGGACGGGGAAATTTTTCTGGGAGACGCCGTCCCAGAGGCGGCAGAGGGCCCCGCAATTCTGGAGAGAGTCCTTTCGGGGCTTTTCAGCCTCCCACACTTCATGAGGGATTGCCTGGCTGTGCTGCTCGAGCCAGTCGGGTGCCGCTTTGCCAAGCACCTAAAAGCCTGGGAGTCAATCACTCAGGACAGATGGGTGCTTCGGATTATTGCCGGAGGTTACACCATCCCCTTCACACACTCACCCCAAAAATCCCGGACCCACCACCCAGTCAAAGGGAAATTGCAGCCGCAGAAGCTTTAAAGCTGCTAAAAGGAGTCATCCAACCGTCCCCACAGACCAGATCGGATCCGAAATTACTCAAGGTTCTTTTAGTGCCAAAAGACAGGGGACCTGAGACCAATATTGGATCTCAGCAGACTAAACCAATCCGTCACGAAATCCAAATTCGAATGGTCACGCATAATCCATTCTCCCATTGTTGGAGAAGGATGTTTGGATGTGCTCCATAGATCTCAAGGTTATTATCACATACCGATACATCGGGCCCAGGAAGTATCTGCGCTTCAGCCTAGGAGACAGTCATTTCCAATTTTGTGCTCTGCCCTTTGGTCTCACCACAGCCCCCAGGGTGTTCACCAAATGTTTGGCAGTAGTAACGGCTCACCTGAGGAGTCTTGGATTCCAAGTGTTTCCCTATCTGGACGACTGGCTCCTGACTGCCACCACCAGTCATCTACTAATGGACAACCTCAAAGCCACCATCTCCTGGGTGCTACCCTGGGAATTACATTCAATTGGTCAAAGTCTGTCTTGCTGCCCTCTCAGCGCATAAGGTTCATAGGAGCAGAGATAGACTCAAAATTGATGCGTTTTCTTCCTACCGAAAGGATCCAAACTTTACAAGGCCAAGTTCAAGCCCTGATTTCAAGATCCGAGGCCCCAGCCAGGATGGTCCTACAAGTTTTAGGTTCGATGTCTGCCACGGTTCTTCTAGTTCCTCTGGCAAGATTGCACATGAGGATTCTTCAGTGGCTATTATCGACTCAATGGTCCTTTCAGGATCTTCCCCTCAATCACCCCATTATGATTACAGAAACATGCAAACGGGACCTTTGCTGGTGGCTTCAGACATCCAATCTAAATCAGGGAAGTCCTTTGTTATTCCTCTCCAGTGGTCACCCTGACGACAGATGCCTCCCAGACAGGGTGGGGGGCATTGTCTGGGCAGGTTAGTTCAGGGCTCCTGGCTTCCAGACGAAACTTTTCTCCACATCAATGTATTGGAGATGAGGGCTGTACTTCTGTCCCTACAGGCCTTACACAAGTTTCTCCCTCAGGGCATAATCGCCATCCACACAGACAACATGTCGGTGGTCTGGTATCTAAACAAACAAGGAGGGACCAGATCTTACCCTTTGCAGAGAGGCCATGAGGGTGTGGGAATGGGCTGTAGCTACCAGCCGTTTCTTGGTAGCGACCCAAATTCCGGGGAAATCAAATATATTGGCAGGACAATTCTGTCTCCTCACGAGTGGTCCCTAAACGAAACAGTAGCAGCTCAGGTTTTCAGGAGATGGGGACGTGCTGCGACCTGTTTGCAACACCACAAAATACAAAGTGCAAAAGGTTCTTCTCCTTGACTCCACATCAGGGGGAAGCAGCTATGGATGCTCTAGCACAACCTTGGCCAACAGGGCTACTTTATGCCTTTCCTCCGATTCCACTTCTCTCCAAAGTCATTCAGAAAGCTTCTCAATTGGGGTCCTGATGATGATAATTTGTGTTCAAGACTGGCCTCACAGGTATGGTTTCCTACCTGAAGAAACATGTGGACGATCCTTGGACTTTAGATCTAACTCCGGATCTGCTAATTCATCAGTCGGGACGACAACATCAGTCCCTTCACTCCTTGAAGTTGACAGCTTGGCTCCTCCACTTCCGACTTTAGTCAGAAATCACACATTAGACCCGGAAGTTATTCACATTTTATCTTCGCCCACAAACCCACCACTAAGAAATTGTACCTCAGTAAGTGGATGAGTTTTGCTATCTGTGCTCAACTCAGGGGCTTAGACCCTATCACTGCTCCAATCCCAGAGGTTTTGAAATTCTTAACATCCCTGTTTAATCAAGGATCTTCTGTCTCTACTATTAAAGTCCAACTAGCGGCTATCTCTAAATTTCACGAATCCATGGATCCTCCATTGATGAGCAGCAGATTATGCAAAACTTTCATTAAAGGTGCGGGCCTGTTAAGACCCCCAGTTTTTCATCCATCTTGATTTGGTGCTTCGTGCATTAACATCTTCCGCTACATGTGAGTTAAAATATTTGTCTTGGAAAACTGCCTTCTTAGTTGCAATTACCTCTGCAAGAAGAGTTTCAGAGCTTCAAGCCCTATCTATCAAACCACCGTACTTGATTTTTCACAAGGATAGAGTATCACTTAGGCCTAATCCATCTTTTGTCCCAAAGGTCTGTTCTAATCTCTGTCTCCAACAATCTCTAGAGCTACCAGTTTTCTTTCCAAAATTCTCCAATGAAGCAGAATACACTCTCCATAAATTGGATGTTCACAGGCAATTGCTTCTATTTAGACAGGACTCAGCAAATTGTAAATCAGACCAGTTGTTTGTGTCCTTCTCAGACAATAAATTGGGTAAAACCATCACAAAAGCTACTATCTCCAAATGGATTAGAGATTGTATAACTCAGGCTTATTCCTCTTGAATAAGCAACTTACAACATCTATCAAAGCTCACTCTACCAGAGCTATGGCGACTTCTATAGCTTTTCATTCCAAGCTCGCTATTTCTGAGATTTGTGCTCGGCTACTTGGTCCAATCCGCACACTTTCATTTCCCACTATAAATTGGATGTGGCATCTAAAGGGCGAGCATCATTTGGTTCCACGGTACTCAGGAGTGTTTTCCAGTGAGCCACCCAGGATTCAGGTGCTAGGACGCTGTCCCATCAGTCAGAAAGATAGGATCACATAACATCTTTTAGTTATGTACTCACCATAACTTCAGATGTTTGGGATCCATCTCAGCCCACACTCCCACCCTCCTTCCCCTGCCTTGGAGATCAGAAGAGATTGAACGGTTTGAGTTCTACTGTTTTTATCTTGTTTCATCTGACGATGTTATATAACCAGTGCGTGCATGTGTGCATATATGCGGACAAACTAGATCTGGGGGACTGGTAGTGGTGCATCCTGGGATATAATAAGCTCAGCCAATAAGAGACTTCGCTCTTTGGCATAAAAGGCCGAGTCGGAGCCGAGGGATCGGCTCCAAACCCATCAGTCAGAATGTAGGCGAGATGGATCCCAAACATCTGAAGTTATGGTGAGTACATAACTAAAAGTTTTCCTTATTTGGGTGACTTACTTATTTGTGTAGAGTTTTTTTTCCAGTTGTCAGGAGTCCTTTACAATGATATTTTCTCATAAAAAATCCTCTCACTCGATCACACAGGATTGTGTTTCTAGGTTGTCTGATAGAGATAGTGCTGCAAAAGACTTTCCTTCCTCAAGAGAAGGTGGATGTATATCTGGAAATCGTTCTGAACTTTTCTTGCTAATCTCAAGCTACTGTCAGCAAATTTATCAATACAGTAAGTCACATAGCTTCTAGGATTTTCATTATTCCCATTGCTAGGCTACATAGAAGAAATTTACTGGTACCTCAGAAACATGTGGATTCAGCATTCTCCTCCCCTGGAATTTCATAGTCGAATCTTGGGCGTTAAAAAGTCAGAACAATGTTGGTGGAGGGATCTGATGGCTCATAATCCAGGTCTTCCTTTCTCTCCATGTACCCCAACACAGTCTGTATTGACAGATTTTCCTCAGATTTTGCTTGGGGAGCAGTTTTAAAGGGAGTAAAAATGCAAGGATTTTGGGAAGGTTCAGACAGCAAAAGCGTATTAGTATCAAAGAAATGTGAGCTGTGAATCAGGCCATGAAGTCTCTACATCATCTTTGGAGACATAGGTCCTCTTCAGGACATTACAGACAATGCCACGGTTATGTGATACATAAACATAGGGGCACCAGGTCATATCCTCTATGGCAGCTGGAAATGATGGCTTGGAAGTTAGCTGTTTAGCACTCCTTAGTGCTTCAGGCATCTTGCATACTATCCAAAGAAAATTCAGTGACAGTCAAGCTAAGCAGGTGTTGGGCTGACTCTCATGAATGAGTGGAAACATAATGAAAGGATCTTCTAGGAATTGATCCAGATGTGGAGAACACTGTGAGTAGATCTCTTTGCCTCCTTTCAAAATAGACAACTAAACCAGTTCTGTTCCAGGACTCCTTAGAAACCAGCCTGGAGTACAGATTCTGTTTCATTCCCCTGGTCAAGGATGTTCTTATATGAATTTCCACCCTTTCCAGTGATTTCCAAAATAATTCTGAAGATTCAGAAATACTCCCCAAAATCATTGTGGCGACTCCCTTCTGACCCAGGCAAAATTCATTTTTTTTCCCAAATGGAATTGGTCAGGTGCAGTTACCACAAGTTTCTTCACAGACTGGATCTACTCTCACAAGACCAGGAAAAGTTGATACACGTCCTGACATCAAACAACTTCAATTGACTGTTTGGATGATTCAATCTTGATGCCTTTTAGGCATCTCTTTCGTGAGTGTGTGCAGCAGGTACTGAAAAAGGCAAACAAGCCTTCTGCTAGGAAATTATGCATTTGCAAACAGAAGAGATTTTCTAGTTTGTGCCTTTGTATCATTGGTACTCAAAATAATTGAGTTACTATCCTCTTGCCTCTCTTAAATCTATCTCTGAAAGTTCATCTTGTGGGCATTTTAGCATGTCTGCACATGGATCCACCTATTTCTTCTCTGTAATCCATTTCTGAAAGGAGTTTTACACCTGAGACCTCCATGTGAACAGGTTTTTCCACCTTGGGATCTCAATTTTGTGCTGGAAAAACTGACTGACTCTGTCACCCTTTACACTTGCCTGTCAGGCTGACATAAGGTTCATCACTTGAAAAACCTCTCTTCCTGCTGTGACATCTGCAAGAAGAGTGTCTGAGTTGCAAGCTGTCATGGTGAGAGACCGCCAAGTGTTTTTCTACAAAGTCACTGTGTACACAGACTCCTCTTTCATGCTCAAGGTTGCTTCAGCATTCACATTGCATCAGGCCATCGATCTCCTTGTTCTTTCCCTTGTTTTTTGGATCTAGATAGAAAGGATTCTACCCACACTGTGTGTGCATAGGCAGTTCTGGTACTATGTTGATAGAATGATGTCCTTCAGGAAAACTAACCAGCTATTTATTTCTTATACTGGGACAAAGAAAGGTCTACTCATGTCTAAACAGATTATCTCTTTCTCTAGGTGGTTGTCTTCTGCTATTGTGTTTTACAGTTTATCTCTTTTTCTAGGTGGTTGTCTTCTGCTATTGTGTTTTGTTACTTTCATCATGGAAAATCAATTCCAAGCAGTGTTGAGGCACATTCCACTAGAATGATCCTCAGTTTCTAGGTTGGCATGCTGGAAAGGGATGAACTCTAGCTGCATTCTTGTGGTAGCAACTTTGTCCTTTATCCATCTGTTTACAAAGCACTGCAAATTGGATTCCTTTTGCAGGTCCAGAGCAGTCTTTGTCCGGACCATTCTCCAGGAGCTTCTGAATCCATATCCTTTCTTTCTTTCCTGGTTGGATAAGGAATGGTAGTTTTCTGATAGGTTAGTGCTGCAGCCGTGAGAATGAGGAACATAGTATAGTTGTTTACTTTGCACTTAGCCATAACTAGCAGTACCCCCCTCCCCCCATATACATGCACACACTTCATGTGTAAGGTTTTAGAGGGATACAAGTTAGATGTTTGTGTCTTGGTTTAGTTCAGAACAAGCTCTGGATTTTTGGTGAGGGGCAAGACAGGTCTGAAGATTTTTATTCACTATGGCCATTTATATAGCTCTTCCCAAAAATAGCTTAGCCTGTAAGCATCCTGGGGGGGGGGGGGGGCTGTAGGAGGCTGACACTCTGGAGAAGCATAGGCAGCATTGAAAATGTCCTTTATAGAGAATCAGTGGCAGGAGGAATGGCAAGAGGTTTATGGGCTATCTACCTAAAGAAGTTCATAATATCTTTTTTTTTGTGTTTTCAGAGATTTCTTTCTTCCAGTTGGTAGAGGTCTTTTCATCCTAGATATGGTGTCTGAAAAAGACTTCTCCTGTGCAGGAGGATCTGATGACACATTTTCTTCAGATTTCTGTATCCAAAGAGTCAGGTGATATCACCTGAGAAGCATAATCCAGCCTTGTATCTTCATCTGTTTGGGAGTCACTATCAGAAGGGTAAAGATAACTTTTCTAAAAATGAGAAGAGGCCACAAAAGCAGACTGCAAGGACTGAAAGGTTTTGAAAAGCCCTTTGCATAAACTGTACTATTTCTCCTTGGCTTTGAGAGACTGGGTCAAAGGAGGAGAAGAGTGCTACGTTTTAATTTTCCTTCTGGGTGTGTCTAATGTCATAGTCCTAGTCTGCCCTGATGTATGGCCTTACAATCCTGAACCTGGTAGCTATTCCCTTACCAGCACTTGAGGGGATACCATCTCGTCCTTGCATGATCATTAAGTGTTGGTTTATTCCTTCTTGGTTGTAGGTGTACATCTGGCCCTTGAGGACAAGCTAGACTCCGACATCCCCAGGAATGGTATCAGAAGGTTTGGAAGAATGCAGATTGTTAGAAGACTCCAATAAGATCACAGTGGAGTTGTTCATTGGGGGCCTGGGAAATGAAGCCATTTCATAAACCTGTTTAACTGCTTTCCTTTTTGTAGGAGTCAGGAGGGGACATCTGAGGTACTCATGCATGTATCCACTAAGGTCTAAGTAAAGGCCTTAAACTGTTGGCCCTTGCAAAATAAGTTAAGGCCAGTAAGCTGGCTTCATAGGATCTTGGGTGTTAAGGACAAACAGATGGAGGTTGCGCAATTCACCTAGGGGAAAAACAAGCAGGCTGTGTGGATATCTTTTTTTTCTACACAGATAGTTCGTTTTTTTCCTAGACATCAAACAGAAATGGATTAAGGCAACATCTGTGAGATCCTGCCTAGGCTGTATGAAAATAAGACCTTGCATCTAAAGAAACTCCTTATTTAAAAGGAAATGATCTTGTAATGAATAATTCTCCATAAAATGTTTTTTTTTTCTCCCAGTAAATTCCTCTAGAAGAAAGGTCTTATTTTCATACGGTCTAGGCAGGATCTCACAGCTGTTGCTTCAGTCCATTTGTGTTTAATAACTTTTAGTTTTAAACTTTCACCAGCAGAGTGTTCTGGTTGGATTGCTAGAACTGGTTTTCCTGGACATTTGAGTGTATTTGTTCATCCCCCAGTAGAAATTCTAGGGCACTGGACAAATCTGGGAAATGGATGCATGCATTAATGATATTTGCAGTCAGAATGCTAAACTGCTTGGCTCATGTGACCCATTTCCAAAGGGACTTGACCAAGAAACTCTCAAAAATCCCCCTCAGATTATCTGCCCGTAGACATCCAGAAGTTAGCAGAGTCTCTGGTATCTACCCATCAATGATCATCTTGACCACACATCTGCTCTCTGATACAGCTGATGGCACAGCAGGGCAGCAGCTACCGGTATTGCTGTTTGTCATCACTTCTGGAAGTAATTTCTTGGAAAGCTTTGAGAAGTTCTTTATTAAATGCTCATTGTTGGTTCGACCCTCTTCAGACCTAAAGTTAAAGAAAAGCTTACCAGAAGCAAACAGTAGGGCAAGGCCTGTCAGGAGATGTCATTCATTTTTCAACCCCTCAAAGGGCTTTGTCCCAGAACTAGAAAGGTGAAAAGAAGCTGTGGCTTAGAAAGTCTCTGGGTTTTGGCAAGGGCACTTCTGCTGATCTCCCCCCCTCAAAGGGCTTTTTCCCAGAACTAGAAAGGTGAAAAGAAGCTGTGGCTTAGAAAGTCTCTGGGTTTTGGCAAGGGCACTTCTGCTGACCCCCCCCCCCCATTAATAGGGCTGAGCGGGGAATAATTTCAATGGATGCCTCCCTAGGAGGCAGTGGTGGACTCCAGATTCAAGGGTTTCAAGCACCCTTCACCGAGAAGCCCTTTCAGCTTTCATGAACATTGCCTGACTGCTGCACTCTGGATGCAGTTGGTGGTTATCCCTGCACCCTGAAACCAGGCAGGCCATCATCCAGGATTCCTGGATGCAGAGAATAATTACCAGAGCTTACGTTATTGCCTTTGTTTCCCCCTCCACGGAAGAGAAAGAGAATTCCCAATTTTTCCACCCAGTCAGATGGAATTGGCAGCAGTGGAGGTGTCAAAGCTACTAGAAAAGGTCCCACTAGATTAGCAAGGTTTTGATTCTGAAAAAAAAAACAGGAGACCTCAAGCCCTTTCTGGATCTGAGCTGCCTCATCTGGTTTGTAAAACGGTTGATATTTCCAGATGATCATGTTGCAGCCCGTTCTACCGCTTCTAAAGAAGGAGAACTGGATATGCTGGATAGATGTCCAGGAAGCGTATTATCACATCAAGAGGGGAAAAGGCAGTCCAGGAGATTTCTACCTTTCTGTCCGGGAGCCAGTCACTTTCATTTCAGAGCACTGCCCTTTGGCCTCACCACAGCCCGTAGGGTGTCACCAAATGTATGGGAATCATGGCAGCATATCAAAGGCTGCAAGGGTTATAGATGCTCCCCTACTTACTGACTGGCTACTCACTGCATCCACCAGGAACCTACTAAGTTATTGCAGAGTTCTTGCTCCACCTAGCTCCGCAGTTAATCAGGTTGACTGTAATTCCTAAGTGCCAGGTGACACCTGCACAGACAACCAAATTTATACAGTGCCACCTGGAATCAACTACTCAGCCAGAGTCCCACATTCCTGAATCCTATCTGTACATTAGATAGCTTCAGAAATGCTCCTTCATCCCAATCCTCCAGAGAGACTTGTTCTTCAGCTACAAGGCTGAATGGCTGCATAAGTCACACTAGTACCACAGGCAAGATTCTACATGAGAATTCTGCAGTTATACCCTTCATGCTCCAGTACATTTCACACCGTTATGCAAGAAACACATTTGTCTGTGGTTGACCTCACCGATAGTATCATGTGGGTGACCATTCACCCTAACACCACTGTGACCACCCTTCTGAGGTTGGGAGAAATTACAAAGGATAGATGGGTCAAGGTACACAGGAGGCCAGTCTTCACATCAGCATCTTAGTGATGAGGGCAAACGTTTCAGGACTCCCTCTCCTAGGGTGTTATTATCCATCCACATGGACAAACATGGCAGTAGTCTGGTATATCAACAAACCAGGAGGAACTCATTCATACCCTGTGCTGGGAAAACATGTTAGTGTGTCAGTGGGCAATGTCTTCCCAATGCTTCTGGTTGCAACGCATATTCTGAGGACTTCAGTGTTGTAGCAGACAGACTGAGCAGATCTGTTCCTGTGCTTCATGAGTGGTCCCTAAATCAAACAGTGGCGACTTTGATTTTCAGTCACTGGGACCAACCTTTCACCAACTTTTTTGCGTCCCAGCTAAACAGCAAATGCAGTAAGTTAATTTGCCCTGATCTCTCCACAGGGCAATTGCTCAGGGAAGCTTTGGTGCATAATTGTACCTCAGGCCTCCTTTATAATTTCCCACTCTTTATTTTAATTAATTTCTTCAGAAAGCTATGAAGGCAAATGTTATTCTTATTGCACCCTTTTGACCTGGCCTGTTCGTTTTCCTTTTCTCTTGTCTCCTGTGAAATACCCTGCATGGGTGCTGGATCCACGTTCAGATCTTCTGTCTTACCTGTATGGTTAGCCTCCCTTAGATTTGAAAACCCTGAAACTGACTGCATGTTCTTTTCCAGTTTTAATGGTGGACAGAGATCCCATTCAGATTTTATCGTTTTCTAAAAACCTAATTCTAGGAAGGTCTACTTTTAGCAAATGGAAAAAATTCATCATATTAGCTTCTTTCAAAGCTTTGGATCTTCTTTTTTTGAACTCCTTTTCCATCTGTCTTTGATTTCTAAACAGAGTTGTTTCAGAAGAACACTAGATCTGATGATGTCAATTTTCCTTAATCCCTCAACTAATGGGATCAGATCCGATCCTCTGATCTGACTTTGCTGTTGTACTAGCTAGTGACCTCTGACAAACTGAAAGCGCCTTCCCCACTCATGATGCACCACCCCTAACATTTGTCACATCTCGTTTGCCACTTTTGCATCTAGGCATAGTCGCCTTCAGCTCTCAAGTATACAGTGGGAGATGTCATTTTTTGGGGGTTTTCCTTACTAAAATTCTTTAGTACAACTATTTTTTAAGTCTTTAATATTTCATTCTATTTTTAAGTCACTTCTTCCTTCCTTTTCTATACACTTTTAAGTGCAGCCTTTCCTACCATCATTAGTAGGCCTAACCTTCCTTCCCTGTCCCCCTTTTTACACTTAGTGTATTTATCTTCCTTTCCATTGTTGGTGGTACTTTCCCTTTCTACAAGTTTATTGTAGCTCTTTAATACCATTGTTGGTATTTAGCCTCCCACTCTTTCTGGTTAAAAAAAAAAAAGTTTACTTTACTCTCTTTTTACGAAAACTTTCTCTTTAAAGAATGTCTGAAAAAGGTCCAACAGAATTTAAGAAGTGTGAAAAATGTGGGCATAAGTTGCCCTTATTCAGATGCTCACAATCTCTGTGTGTATTGCTTGGGTCCATATCCGTTAAAATCAGGATTGTAGTCTGAGTTCAACCCCCGAACACCTGCTGACAGAACAAATTGACCTTAAAGGCTTGCTACCAACCTCCTTTTTGGAGGCCATTACAAGGGTTCAATCCGCCAAACACAAATCCAGAGACCCTACAAAAAGGTCCTAGGCATTAGATTCTCCAGCCTGTACTGCATTTGAACCAAGAAAGAGAAATTGGATCCAAAGTTACGTTAGGAATGACAGTCATCTGATTTGATCAAGCCTATTTTGGATCCTACAAATTCTGATCCAAAACCTTTTACCAAGGATTCTCTAAGTGTGGATGCAGTCACATCCAGAATGCCCTTTCTCTTTTTAGAGAGGCACTCTAAATCGCAGTCCCTGGTATCTTCTCATTAGTCTAGGAGTCTTACAGAAACGGATGTGGAGAGGATGATGAGGAGATTCTTCATGGAGCAAATTCAGATAGGAGTTCTCATGGTTCTTTCTCCTTCGGGTCAGGAAGTCTGGCCATCTACTACTCCACCCATAACCACCCCTTCTCTGATTCAGCCTCTGGTCTCAGAGTCCTCGGATCTGAGCGTTCCAGGTCTGTCTTAGTTCAGCTCTGAAGAGGACATTGTCTTCAGATCCAAATATTGCTCTAAGTGCACCAACTCCGACATCCTCTGAGCCAGATGACTCCTGGAGCCAAAGCATCCCTGTTGGATCCGAGATGATAGAGTCGACTCCAAGGTTTTTGGAGCAGTCTCTTCCTCTCGGAGCTTTGGCATTCGATAGCTCTGCTCCAACTTCTGCCTTGGCCACACTGCTCTTGGGGGATGTGCCAGAAACTTGCTTTCTTGGCTCCGTTATCTTCCTTTTCCCTGGAGTGATCTGCCTTTGAAGTTGTGAAGAGTGTTCTCTGCTCCGGCAGGTCAGATTGGTCTTTCCCCCTTGGATCCACCCTGTACTTCTCAGATGACTTTGCAACATGACCCTCAACATTCTACCCCACAGGGACAGCCAGCTCAAAGCTTCCAGACTATCCATCAGGGTATTTTAATCTCTTCTGATACTTCACCAAACCATCCCATTGAGTAAGTCCCTAGAAAGAGAAGGTGCAAAAGGAGGTACTTGGACTTTCATCAGGAGTCAGTCACAGAGGATACTGAAGTCGATGGAGAGGAATCCCCAAAATCACCACCCGATAACTTCTCATTTGTAGACATTCTTGAGATCCTTGAGCAGAAGGGTGGCTGATCGTCTCAAGACCCTTCTCCGGAGGAATCAGTATTTCTGGAAGCATTTGGGACTGACCTGTCTGCCTCCTGGGTTACTCATAGGTAGGTATTAGGCTATCTGCCCAAAGGCATTTATAAGCCTAGCCGGAATGTGTTTGCTTCCGCCGCCCCCTTACATTAGTTCCCTGTGCCTCTGCCCAGCAGATCCACTGAAGTGATCCCTGGGGTAAACTTTCTGTTTCCCATCCACCCGTCAAGGTTTGATTTGAAGAGTGTTAGCGAGGAACTCTGCCAAATGCAGATTGGAATCTTGTTCCAAAGCATGGGAAGTCTCTGGGACAGGAATCTATACCTCTAGCACGTCCTATTTATTGTTGTGGTGAGGTTTAGATCCCTAGAGCATGTGGCTCAAAGGGATATGGTTTTCTTTAGGTGGAACATGTCCATCAATTCTGGGTTGGACATGGCCTTGTATGTCAGGCAGAGATTACCTCTGAGTAGGCGGTATGCAACCGAATACAGCTGGAGTTTCTTCATTCGAGCTGCATAGGGCATCTGTTTGAGGCCAGTGATCCTCTTGGTGATGTACTTCTGTGGTCTTTCCAGCTGTTGCAGGTGTCTTGTAAGGTACATCCCAAATGGGGCGTTGTACTCTATGATGGGTCTGATGAGTGATGAGTAGAAGGGCACAATGACCTCTCTTGATCTGGATGCGAACCATTTTGTGATTAGGTGGGCTACATAGAAGGATTTTCTAACCACTTTGGCAATGTTATTATCAAAGGAGAGATTACTATCTACTTGGGTCCCCGGATCCCTTATTACGTCTTCCGTATTTAGGGGACTACCACCTATGTGGTAGTTTGTGGGTACTTTGTTTTTTCCAGAGGGGATGACTATGCACTTTTTGGCATTTAGCTTGAGGCCATGATTTTGACACCAGGTATCCCGTCTCAGTGAGACCCTTTTGGAGGATGTCTGTCAGCCGGAGAGTCAGTTATAGCCCATAGTTTGCAGTCATCTGAGAACTTGGTCAGCCATAGTCCTCCTGTGCTTGCCTGTACCTTTGAGAAGTATACGCTGAACAGGAGGGTTCCTAGGACTGAGCCCTGGGGAATGCCACTTCTAACCGATTTAGAGTTGGACCTAGCTCCCGCAACTCTCACCATGTGGGTTCTGTCCATGAGCCAGTTGGCAACCCATCTTGTGACATAGGGGTTTATGTTCAGGTTGGTGAGCTTGTCTATAATACCAGAATGGGGAATGGTGTCGAAGGCCTTTGCGAGGTCTAGGTAGGCTGTGTACCACCTTTCCCTCATCTATAGCCTTGGTAACGGTCTCAAAGAAGTCCACCAGGTTTAGGAGGCATGATCTGCCCTTAACAAAGCCGAACTGGGTAGGGTCCAGTGTTTGGAGGTTCCCAATGTCTTTGTTAATGAGTTCCATGATGATGCGCTCCATAGCCTTGCAGACCAAGCTAGTCAGGCTTATAGGGTGATAGTTCCCAGGGTCTGTTGTGGCTCCACCTTTGTGGAGCAGAATAACTGTTGCTGTGCGCCACTCTATGGGTACGTAGCCTGTGGAGAGGCTGAGTTTGAGCAGTGTGTTTAGGTGAGGGGGTTAGTTCGTCTTTGAGCTTGTGTAGGATGCAGCCTGGGACACCGTCTGGTTCCACTGATGCTGTGTTTTGGCTTTGGAGAGGGCTGTTTTAACCTGAGTGTCTGTGATTTCAGGGGCTGTACATTCTTCTGGTATGGTTATGGGTCCTTTTGGGAGTGAGAGTGGGGTGAAGTTTGCAGTGAACCTGTCTGCCAGGATGTTGGCGACATCGGTCGATTCAGTGTATTTAGTGCCATTCTGCACTAACTCCGAGCAGATCTGAGCAATTGCCACTTAGATTCTTGACCTAGCTAAAGAATGCCTTCTGGTTATCTTTGGAGTCCTTGGCAATGTTTCTTTCAAAACTCGCCTTGGATGATTTTATGAGGGATCGTAGTTTCTTGCTGATACTGATCAGGGATGTCTTCCCTTCTTGGGATTTTACTTTTTTCTGTACTAGTTTCCCCCTTCTATTGTATAGTTTGTTTATGGCAGGGGTCCACCAGACTGGTTTCCTTTTCTTGGAGGAGTGAGTCTTGGCTTTGCTTGGGATATTATGATCCATGAATTCTTGTAGGTGCCCGCAAAATGCATTAGTAAAGGATTTTGCAGCTTGGACAGCATTATCCTTTTGCATGGGGGCTTTGAAACTTTCCACCTCGGTCTTAAGTAACGTGAAGTTTGCTTTTGAAAAGTTTTTCATGGTGGTTTCCTTGTCCGGGGGTGAGGGCGGAATGTGGATATCCAAAGTGATTTGTTTATGGTCAGATCTAACCAGCAAGGGGTTGACCTCTGGTGTGGAACACCGGTCGCCCATGTTGGTGATGACCAGGTCCAATATGTTGTCACCTCTGGTGGGAGTGTTGACCAATTGATCCAGGACATTTGAGTTTATAAATTCTAGGAAATGTTGGGCAAGGGGTTAGTACTTGAGTAGCTCTCCCAGTTAATGTTTGGGTAATTGAAACCACCCAATATTAGGGTGTTTGGTAGGACCTTTATGTTTCCAGAAACGCAGAATGGGGATCCTGGGACATGGTGGGTGATCTGTAGCAAGCTACAATTTGAATTGCAGTTTTGCCCGTTATTAGTTGCACGTGGATGATCTCTGAAGCATCGTGCTGTGCCACTAACCTGGAGGTGTGGGTATCCTTGATGAATATGGATACGCCCCCGCCTTTTGTATTTCGTTCCGGGTTCTGTGGCCGAAATGTATGGTATGAGTTGTAGTCTGGTAGTGCTGGGGTGCTCTCTGCAGCCTTAAACCAGGTTTCTGTTACTGCACATATATCGATATTCTCCATACTGAGGAGTGCCTCGAGTGCTTGCATTTTGAGGTTTAGACTTCTGGCATTGAGTAGCATTAGCCTGAGTTTTTTGTTACTTGTGCTATTTACGGTGGTGGGTTTGTCTTGAGCCTTACCTAAAAAAGACACTATGGGGGTGGCAAGAGCCTTGGACAGTATTCAAAAGTCTAAGGGTGACGGGTGCAAGCCATCTCTAGCAAAGCAGTGTGGCTTGTCGAGCATGTCATCCTAGGTGGACAGACACTGGATCCCCTTTGAATGACACCAGAAACTTAGCCAATTGTTGAAATTGCAAATTTTTTCTTTATACCGTGGTATCATTCTTGGTGAGGGCAGGATGCTGGTCAGGGTCATACCGGCCTGGGCTACGTGATCCGAGAGCTCTTCCATGTCTCTCTTCATGCAGTCCAGGGAGGTACTGCTCAGGTCATTCACACCAACGTGGACAATGATAGAGTCGTATTTGTACTTGTTCTGGAGTGACCTGAGTGCTTGTGTTATGTGGCGGATCCTGGCACATGAGAGGCAGCTAACAGTAACCTTTTCCTTATTTTGCCTAGTGAGTGGGACATCAGTGTGCCTGACTATAGAGTCACCTATTACTAGTATGTTTGGTATGTTATTTTGCCTTAAGGGCTGTGATTGCGTGGCACACTGGTTTTGTGAATTATGTGTTTCATGGTTTGTGTTTGGGGGTGGTGTTTGCTTGGATGTCTGCTTTGGTGGTCTCTGTTGCTTTTGCAGATTTTTATTTAGAGCCTCCGAGTATGTTTTTTGCCGGTGCTGGTTTGATGGGTCTGTGTGAGACTGGTGGTGTGATGCAAGTATTTCTCTTCTTCTGTTGACTGTCTGATCCAGTCTTGGGTTGAGAGAGCTTAGCCTCCAGTTTGGCTGTATAATTGCATCTCTCGCATGTATTAGTGTTTGGTGGTAGGAGGAGAGGGGTTGTCTGTGTACATCAGGCAGTTGTAACATTGCCTCAAAATGTCCAGATTCACCAGTTGGACTGGAGAGTACACCTGAACCTGCCCTTTGGACATGCCTGGATAGGTACAGTGAACTGTTTTACTGAATGGCTGGTAAGGTCGAATAGAGAGCCTCGTCCTTCTGTACAGTATAGGGGGGTCTAGTGCTAGGGTTTATAAGTGCTTGCTATGAGTTTTGAGCAAGTGCCGGGTGGAGAAATGAATGGCTTGAGTGCTTAAGTTAAAAGTTTGCCTAGTTCCAAGGGAAAAATTGAAGAGGAGACTTTGTGGAGCTGGGAATAGTTATACCCTAGCTAACCAGTTCTACCCGGTGTGCAAAACCGTGCAAATGCGGGTTTTATAGCAGGGAAATGAAAGAGATAAAAATTAGCCTGAAATGGCCAATAAACTACTAATTTCTGAGCTGAAACCATTCCTTCAGGGACAGATAGGCTGCTCAAAGCTCCCCTCTCTCACAGGTGAACAGAGAAACTTCCTTCTATCCAAGTAAGATATGGGCAAACACAGAGATTTGTAACACAGCCCTGAATTCAGCACTATCATGAAAACTGGACTATACTAGCTTTGAAAGGTGGGGAACAAGTATATATATATATATATATATATATTTTTTTTTTCTTTTCCAGAAAATAAAGCAGATACAATCAAAAAAACACTTTAAATGCTCAGAAAAGGATACTTATTGTTATATATCTCAGATCAGCGTTGTAGTCAATGCCCTTGGTAATAAAGTAGGAAGAAACACAAATACAGTAAAAGCAGATGAATAAAGTGCAATATATATATATATATATATATATATATATATATATATATGTAAATATATATATATATATATATGTATATGTGAATATATATATATATATATATATATATATATGTGTGTGTGTGTGTGTATGTATAGAAAACAAACAAACTGATTTAAACAAGTTACCCAGTTAACCAGAAAAAAGATCAAAACTGAGCCCTGTTCCAGCAGTCTTCAATCAGACAAGTTCTAACTGCACACCCCTGCCACTAGGGTGCAGGGGAACCTTCTCCAAAAAAAAAGATGGCCTGGATCAGTGCTCAAGTTATACAAACAAAGCTAGATTCAGCAGGCCTGAATCTGGTCTATGCTACAGCAACAAGGCGCACCACTGAACTTACTGATTTGATTTGTAGTCAGGCTTGGAAGGAACCTGATATGATTGAGCCAGTCCTCAAGAGACCAGACCGGATTCTGGCTCCACCAGTAGGCTGTGAATTTTTGAGTAAAGGGGTCCCAGTAAATGCCACTGTCATCATGGCAGGTACAAAAAAGGAACTTGTGTAATTAGAGTTCCACTGTCCATCCTTCTAATAGAGAGTCTAGGGCAGTAGACAGATTTGGGAAGCGTGTTTATGCTTTAGCGACTTTTGCACTCAGATCGCTGAACTATTTGGCACATTTTCTGAGGCTTCAAAGAGATATGATTAAGATCTATCAAAATCCCTTTCTGGAACTGAAATTACTGAGGCTCAATCTTCAGTAGTCTCTCAGGTAGCTACCCTACAAAGCTATATCTAATTCATCCATGAGGCTTGTCTTGCATGCTGCAGAAGGTGCCTCAGTGGCCATGAGTTCAAGTATTTCCATCAAGAGGAATGCCTCGATGCGCCTGTGTGACTTTGCGGAGCCCTTCAAGTCATCATCAGTCATCATCAATACTCTCCTTGGTGGCACTTCTTTCTTTGGCACCACAGTAAACGACACACTCTCTAAGTGTAAGAAAGATGGAAAGACCTTCTCTGCAGTGGGCGTGCATTTTCTTTGACCCCTCAAAAGACTTTTTCCAGGAATCAGTGGGGAGGTCAAAAAATGTTCAGAAAATTTCAGGTCCCTTTCCAGGACACAAGTGGAGGTAGTTTCCCAGAGGCAGAGGGAGGAACGATAATGGAAGATGATGCCACCATGGCAGAGACCCACAAAACTGGGGATCTAGAGAGTCATTTTCAGTGCTCTCAAATGCAAGTTCAATTGCATTCCTCTGGAAACAGTTGGGAATCACTTATCTTTGTAGCAGAGAGCCTGGCTAGATATAACAAAAGACAATTGGATGCAGAAAATTATTTCCAGAGGTTCTACAATTCCCTTTTACGTACCTCCTCCATTGTTGAGAAAATTTCCTGATGTTTCACCCAATCAGAAAAAAGCAGCAGCACTAGAAATACAAAAGCTGCTAGAAAAAGAGTCATCCAAGATATTCCACCAAACCAAATAGAATCTGCAACTTACTCAAGATTCTTTTTAGTGCCAAAGAAAACCAGGGACTGAAGACCTATTTTGGATCTTAGTGTGTTGAACAAGTCGGTTCGACACACAGAGTTCTGGATGGTCACGCTTCAGTCCATTCTGCCCTTTCTGGGCAAGGGTGACTGTATGTGCTTGACAGACCTTCAGGATGCGCACTATCACGTAAAGATGAACAGACAGTTCAGAAGGTACTTACTCTTCCAGCTTGGAGCCAGTCACTATCAGTTCAGAGCGGTGCCCTTTGGCCTCATCACAGCCCCCAGTGTGTTCAGCAAGTGCATGGGCAATGGTAGCAGCTCACTTGAGATTGCAAGGATTCTGTGCATTTCCATATTTAAACGACTGGCTCATTACTACCCTGACCAGGCATCGATTGATAGAAGCTCGAGGTCAGGTGTTGTAGACCTGTTCACATCTCGGAATAACCATAAATTACAACAAATGTCATTTACAACCAACCCAGGCATTAGAATTTATAGGAACAGTGTTCAACACAGAGTCTATGGCAGCTTCTCTTCCACTGTTAAGAGTGCAAACAGTAAGGATGTAGGTCAGGAAAATAATTTGCAGTACCGGAATTTCAGCCTTATTGGTTCTGCAAGCCCTGCGTTCAGTGTCAGAGGCAATAATTTTAGTTCCTTTAGCAAGATTCCACATGAAAGTTCTACAATAGATGCTAGTAGCACAGAGGCCAGTGCTTTCTCATCTCATGTCAGCAAAGATCAGAGTAATCTAGGTATGCAAATGCTTCATTTTCTGGTGGATGTAGTGACAACAGCCGTTACAAGGTCATCCTTTCATCCGCCCTCAGCCCAAAGCCATAGTGACCACAGACGCTTCCCAGATTGGGTATGTGGGGGGACATTTCCTGGGGAAAACAGTCCATCCAAGGCACTTGGTCCCCCAAAGAGGCCAAATTGCATATCAATGTTCTTGAGATGAGAGCGGTGTTTTGGCATTGCAGGCATTTCCGGACACTCTACCTTTCGGAACAATTCCAGTCCAGACAAACAAAATGTTAGTAGGTTGGCACATCAACAAACAAGGGTGGAACCAGATCTTACCTCCTGTGTTGAGAAGCCCTCAGAGTGTCGCAATGGGTGACATCTTCCAGCCACTTTCTAATAGCAATGCATATTCTTGAGGAGCCCAACTTAGCAGACAAACTCTGCAGGTCCATCTTACTGTCTCACAAGTGGTCTGTTAACAACAAAGTAACAGGAATGATTTTCAGTTAGTGGGGCCAGCCTTGCTCTGATCTTTTTGCATCTCCCCTAAACAGATGCAGCTGCTGCGTTGCCCTGACCCCCCCCCCCCCCCCAGGGGAATCACAGAGGGATGCTGTACTGCACGATTGCCCGGTATTCTGTATGATTATCCTTCAATTCCCATAATTCCCAAATTCCTTCAGAAAGCAGCCCGGTTGAAGAGCAAAGTCATCCTTGTTGCACCTTCCTGGCCACAACAGATTTGGTTCCCCTTTCTTTGGCCTCCTCTACTATGTCCACCTTGGATTCTGGGTACAGTTCCAGACCTTTTGTTTACCTGACAGGCGTGGTTAACTCAGATATCTCAAATCTCATACTAACCGCATGGTTTCCCCAATTTCTTTAATAGCCAGGCAGCCAATGCTCTCCTCCCCTGTCTATTCCTTACTTTAATCTTCCCATAAACCTTGTACTAGGAAACGCTACAGGAGTAAATGGAAAAGGTGCGTTTATTGGGCACAGCAGAATTGGATAGACCCCCTCTCAGCTTTAGTTCATTCTGCTCTAGTAATTTTAGCGAGTTTGTTTAATGAATTTTAGTGAGTTTGTTTAATGAAGGTGCAAGATCAATAGTTAAAGTTCAACTCACAGTAATCTGTAAGTTTCATGCAGGGTTTCAAATTCTCCACTGGCTTCCACTAAACTGTACAAAGCTTTTTTGAAAGGTACTCTTCTGCGAAGACTTCCTTATGAAGACCCCATGTCACCATGGGATTTAAATTTGGTGCTGCAAGCCTTAATTCATTCACCCCTTGAACCCCTAGCCAAATTGTGATCTAAAACTTTTGATCTGGAAAACTATCTTTTTAGTTGCAATTACATCTGCTAGAAGAATTTCAAAAATTCACGCATCCTCTTCTAAGCTTGCATATTTGATTTTTCATAAAGATATAGGGTCTTGTTACGTACCAGTGCTTCCTTCCTATGTTGGTGTCAGAATCCAACATCAACCAATCCATTAACTTGCCAGTATTCTTTCCAAAGTTTGCAAATAAAGGGGAATGCATCCTGTACTTGGATGTTCATAGACTGTTACGTTTTTACCTACACAGAACAAAAGAGATTGGAAAGACAGATCAACTATTTGTTTCCTTTGCACATAATAAATTGGGCAAATCAGTTACAAAGGTAACTATAGCTAGATGACTGACAGATTGTATTTCTTTTATCTGTACCAAATTGAATCTCCCCTTACCAAAACCATTAAAGGCTCATTCAACCAGATCTGTGGCAACTTTGGCTGTATTCCAGTCTAGAGCATCTGTGGATGATATATGTGTGACTGCAACCTGGTCAAATCCTCATACCTTTAACACTCATTACAAACATGATCTGGTCTTGAGGGGAAGAGCAGCCTTTGGCTCAGCTGTAATCAGGAATACATTTCCTTAGAGAGTCCACCCAGGAATTTAGGTAGCTGGGGACTCTGTTAGTTGAGGAATGAATGAAAATTGACAAATCCGATAAAGGAGTTATGTACTTCTGTGTTGTCCATTTTCTTTTTTCCTCAGCTCCCCACCTACCATCCCTCGCCATTTTTCAAAACTGACGTCTGGAGGAATGAGATACTTAAATGACAGCTATGTCCTTTGTGTTGAACGCCAGCTATGGCATTTCTTTTATAGTCTTCTGTCAAGCTGCAAACAAGATCTGAGAGATGTTATGGGTGGTGCATTATGGGTAGAGAAGGAGCTTGAGAGTTTGTTTGCCGCCACAAGCTAGTGTAATGGCAAAGTCATATCCGAGGATTGGATCTGATCCTATTTAGTTGAGGATTAATGAAAATGAACAAGACTGATGGAATGTTATGGTAAGTACATAACCTTTTTTGCCTCAACTATTGGAGCCATTTACCAATTTCAGATTTATTTTGTGGGCCAGGATAAACTTTCATTGCTTCCTTGAAGATTTCCAAGGCTATTTTTGAAGGTCACGCTTCTCCTAAGACCTCTCTAATAAGAAATCTTTTTATCCATGGGATGTTGCTGTCACATTACAGGCATCTCAAATTCTTGACTTGGAAAACCATTTTTTTAGTAGATGTCACTTTTGTTAGGAGGATTTCTGAGCTAGAAGCATTGTCTTGCAGACCTCCATACTTTGCTTCATAAGGAGAAGGGTATCTTTGTGCATTAGCCCTCATTTCCTACTGAAAGTAGCCCCTGAAGCAGATCTTAATCAAATAAACAATCTACCATTCTTCTTCCCTAATTTTCAAATGAAATAGAATGTACTCTGCATTTAATGGATGTTCATGTTCAGTTTAGGTTTTATTTTTCTTTCTACAAAGAATATCAGAACATCAGACTAGCTTTTTTATCTCCTCATCAAATGCAAAATTCTGGCAGGAAGTAAGTAACACTGTCCAGGTGTCTTTCTGAATATATCACCTTTGTTTATGACAAAATGGGCTTACCTTTACCAGGCAAACTTAAGGCTCATTCAAGTAAAGCTATGGCTAACTCCACAGCTTAACTGCTAGAGTTCCCATTGATGAGATTTGCACTGCAGCTACGTGGTCTGCAGTTCATAGCGTTGTGTGGCATTACAGGTTGGATGTTACGATCTAGATCTCTTGCCTCCTTTGGCTCCACCATAATCAGGAATATCCTTCCATGATACTGCCTGGGTTTTTTGTAAGCTTGATGAACCTGTCCCAACTGTTGAATCAAATGGAAAAGACATCAGATATGAAAGTTATATACTTAACTATAACACTAGATCCATGTTGTCTTGTTCTGTCCAGTTCAGCATTACCTCCGTGCACCCCCAGTGTAAATTGTCTTCTTTTTTTTTTTTTTTTTGTCTTCCTGCTGATCGGTTGGACCTGACTATGGGCCTTGTCTTCAGACAGCTTGTCGCTGTTATCCTTACCCTTTGCTTAGGTAGGTTTAGTTTGTAAGGCCTGCATTGTTTTCATTTGGGTGCTTTTATAGCTGCAAGCAGGCAAACTTGAACTGTGGTAGTTGGGAAACTAGAGGGGCTTCTGGGTAGGACAGGAGCCAGAGCCCTGATTCCAAGCTCTTGAAAAAAACACAGAGGTTGGATCCAGTCAGATCCGAAAAACCAACTGTTGAACCAGATGGAACAAGACAACAAAGATCTAGCATTACAGTAAGTATATAACTTTAGTATGTTGATGTATACTGTGCAGGGTTAGTAGGATCCTTTCCCTAGATTTTCTTTCCCTGTGGTCCCTTGTCTTTGACTACTTTAACCAGTCTGAATGTCTTCATTTCTTCAAAAAAAGTAACCCCTCCCCTGATTTTTGCTTCTTCTGGGTCCCCTTTGTACATCACTCTACTCTGATATTATGTTACAGTCTCCTCCTGGCAGCATAATACAATGTTGTGGAAACTCATCAGTTCACATAGGATATTCCAAAGCTACAGCATCATAATTTCTGAGGATACAGGTCTCTCTCTCTCTCTCTCTCTCTATATATATATATATATATATATATATATATATATATATATATGTGTGTGTGTGTGTGTATGTGTGTATGTCTGTGTGTATATGTGTGTGTGTATATATATATATATATATATATATGTGTGTGTGTGTGTGTGTGTGTGTGTATATATATATATATATATATATATATATATATATATATATATATAATGTGTGTATGGATATATGTAGCTAGCTAGATACAGTGCAATGAAAAAGTATTTGCCCCTTCCTCTATAGGTAGATAGATACATTTCAGTGAAAAAGTATTTGCCTCTTCCTGATTTCTTATTTTTTTGCATGTTTGTCCCACTTAAATGTTTCAGGTCATCAAACAAATGTAAATATTAGACGGAGATAGCACAAGTAAACACTAAATGCGTTTTTTAAGTGATGATTTTATTTATTAAGGAAAAAACTATCCAAACCTACATGGCCCTATGTGAAAAAGTAATCACCCCCTAAACCTAATAACTGGTTGTGCCACCCTTAGCAGCAACAACTGCAGTCAAGCATTTGTGATAACTGACAATGAGTCTTTCATATTGCTGTTGAGGAAATTTGGCCCACTCTTCTTTGCAGACTTGTTTTAATTCAGCCATATTGGAGGGTTTCTGAGCATTAACAGCCTTTTTTAAGGTCATGCCACAGCATCTCAGTTGGATTCAAGTCCGGACTTTGACTAGACCACTCCAAAGCCTTTATTTATTTTTTTTTTTAAGCCATTCAGAGGTGGACTTACTGGTGTGTTTTGGATCATTGTCCTGCTGCAGAACCCAAGTGCGCTTCAGCTTGAGGTCACGAACTGATGACCAGGCATTCTCCTTCAGGATTCTTTTGTAGAGAGCAGAGTTCATGGTTCCATCAATCACAGCAAGTCATCCAGGTCCAGAAGCAGCAAAGCCGCCCCAGACCATCACACTACCACCACCATGTTTGACTGTTGACATGATGAACTTTTTCTGAAATGCTGTGTTACTTTTATGCCAGATATAACGTGCACACCTCCCAAAAAGTAGTTCAACTTTTGTTTCATCAGTCCACAGAATATTTTCCCAAAAGTCTTTGGGATCTTCAAGATGTTTTTTGGCAAAAGGGAGGCGAGCCTTTATGTTCTTTTTGGTCAGCAGTGGTTTTCGCCTTGAAACTCTGCCATGCATGCCATTTTTGCTCAGCCTCTTTCTTATGGTTGAGTCATGAACACTGACCTTAACTGAGGCAAGTGAGGCCTGCAGTTCTTTAGATGTTCTGGGTTCTTTTGTGACCTCTTGGATGAGTAGTCGCTGTGCTCTTGTGGTAATTTTTGTAGGCTGGCCACTCCTAGGAAGGTTCACCACGGTTTCATGTTTTTTCCATTTGTGGATAATAGCTCTCACCATGGTTTGCTGGAGTCCCAAAGCTTTAGAAATGGCTTTGTAACCTTTTCCAGACTGATAGATGTCCGTCACTTTGTTTCTCATCTGTTCCGGAATTTCTTTAGATCGTGGCATGATGTCTTCCTTTTTGGGATTTTTTGGCCTACTTCACTTTGTCTGACAGGTTCTATTTAAGTGATTTTTTGATTCAACAGGTCTGGCAGTAATCAGGCCTGGGTGTGGCTAGTGAAATTGAACTCAGCTTTCCCAAAAATGTGATTAACCGCAGTTACTTCATGATTTAACAAGGGGGGCAATTACTTTTTTCACATAGGGCCATGTAGGCTTGGATAGTTTTTTCCTTAATAAATAAAATCATCACTTAAAAACTGCATTTTGTGTTTACTTGGGTTATCTTTGTCTAATATTTAAATATGTTCGATGATCTGAAACATTTAAGTGTGACAAACGTGCAAAAAATAAGAAATCAGGAAAGGGGGCAAGTACTTTTTCATTACACTGTATATCTAATCTAGCACACGTGTTTACATGCATATAAAATATAGATATATCTATCTAGCATGTGTGTGTGTTGTTTACATACATATAAAAGAGATATACAAGTATATATAGATAGATATATACAAGTATATATAGATAGATATTGAAGCCAACATTATCCTCCTTCCTAATTAGTCACCCCATACTGCAACCCAAAATCTTAGAAGTCTGATTAAAAAAATGAACGCGGTAATCAGACTGTTAACAGAAATTCATATCATATAACAGAAGTAAATAGGATACATTGCTGTACTGTAAAATTAGTGACGGTCTTGCCACCAAAATACAGGGCAATAAGGGGAAAGGAGGGGAAGGAATCAAATGCCATCATATAAGTGTTAAATGGAGAAAACTGTAAAGCAGTTAAGACCAGAAGTGTCACTGTTAGTAGAGTACAGAAGAGGAAACAGATCAGCAAAAATACTTAGACTAGATGAAAGCAATGCTCAGTATTAGAGCAGACCAGGATCTGTCATACACTATTGCAAATAAACTAAATATGTCAGCACAGTCTCAGAAAAACTTAGAAGATATGCAGATAAATGTAAAGGAAAAGTACAAAATAAACAATTTGTTGTTGACCCAAAAAGTCTGATAGACAATTGGGGAAACAAAGCAAAAGGAATAGGAGCACCACCAAAAAAGAAGAAATAGACGCATTTTGGAGCAATATCTATGAAGACCCTGTGGAACATAACAAAGAAGGTGAATGGATAGAAGTAAAAGAAACAGTAAGAAGTTGAAATGTACAGGATATAAAATAGGATGAAATAGGAGGGAATAATGGTCGGAGAAATTGAAACTAAATTAAGAAAAGCATCTAACTGGAAAACTCCAGCCGCAGACACAGTACCTAACTTTTGGATATAAGTATTAACATCTTTACATGAAGATTTAACCCCAAGTAAGAACTACTTATATGCACATCCTGAATAGACACCAACCGAGTTAACAGGAAAAACAATACTCCTCCTTAAGGGTGAACATGCTAGTTATCGTAAAAACTATAGACCAATAACTTGCCTTCCGACAATATATAAACTATATACTGGAATTAATGCTGACAGAGTTTATAGTCATTTAGAAGAAAACTCTGTTGTCTTGGCAGTAGAATGAAAGGGTAGCAAAAGAAAGTTGTATGGAACAAGGGATGATTTGTTAAATAAACTCATAGTGTATAATTGTAAAATGGGGAAGAATCTAAATATGGCATGGATAGATTACAAAAAAAGCATGTGACAGCATCCCACATTCATTGATAAAGGCATGCCTACAGATGAACAAGAGAACACTCTACATTGATCAGTTACATTACAGTGACCATGAAACAGTAGCAAACCACTTTGCCTTTAAGGCATAATAAAGGACAGATTATTATCCCAGGGATAAAAATTCCTGGGGAGATATTCCAGGGTGACTGTTTGTCACTGCTGCTCTTTTATCTTGCTTTTAACCCTTAACCCATTAAGCTGTCTACTTAACAGTTTAGGTCGTGGTTACAGTCTGGCACCCAGGTAACAACAAGATGTAAAGATTTCTCATCATCTTTTTGTAGATGATTTAAAACTGTATAGTTCATCAGATAAAGAGCTGAAAGCAAAACTGGAAGTGGTCAAAACTTTGTCGGATGATATAAAAATGTCACTTGGTCTTGGTAAATGTGCAAAAGCAACATTTAAAGCAGGAAAGCTGCAGCACCAAGAAAATGCAAGTCTGGGACATGAATGTGATGTAAAGGAACTTGAGCAGGAGGGAGTGTATAAATATATGGGAATTGGTAAAGGATAGTCAATAAAACGTGAACAAATGCTAACAAGACTCAAAGAATTATTTAGAAGCATTGTAGAGAATGATGAAGTTTATATCACGGGGATCGCCTGTTACCAACGGTTCAAAAAAACAGAACCAAAAAAAAAATCTATAGTAATCTACGAAAAGAAGCAAAAGTAACATTGATCATTGAAATTGCTACGTCCAGTCTTTACAGTGTCTGTCTTGTGTAGAGACACAAAGTAGTAAAATACCATGATTTGCAGGCAGACACAATGGCAATGTGGAAGAAGGATACCCAGACAGATAAAGTAGTAGTAGGAGCAATGAGTCTCATAAAGAATTTACAGTCGTATTTAGATATTGTCTATCTATACATGTGACTCCTTATGAAGTGTAGTAGGGAGTCAATTCTGAACACATTGCGGGTGCTGCAAAGAGCACTTTTGGCTAACATCAGAATGAAACAATACTAACTTCACAAACTTTAATCATACTTTGGCTTAGGAATGCGGTCCATTTCCATTGTGGTATTAGAAACCAAATAGACTAGGAGAAATTTAAAGTGAAAGAGGCAACATATCTCTCATGCATATCTCCTAAACTGTAATTAACTGTGATCATTTAGGAACTAAAATCATCACCTCTCTTGCCCTTTGACTTTACATCCCAGAAAATAAACAGGTCTTGAACCCTGTTCTTGTATGCTGTTCTTTTGTTGAGGTACAGTTCATGTAGCAAAAACTGGCTTCATTTTTATTTGCAAAATGTTTAAAACTTTGTTTAATTTTATTAATGTTGAGTAAACCATTTGCATGCCATGCTTTTCTATAAAAATGCAGGCAATAATCAAAATAAAATGGAGAATATATCATTGTGATTCAGGCCTTCTCCCCTGTTCCAGTTTGTCTCGACATTCAGTGAGAAGCTAGTGTGAATACACCAGCTTGCACTGAAGCACACTTTAGGTCTACGCAGTCACATATCCCCTGTATACTAAACGAGACATAATTACCTTTTAAGCTCTTCCTACTTATTGTGCTGACTTGTAGTATTGATGAAAGCAATGCCAGCCTAAATATTGCTATTAAGTCTAGCAAACTATATACAAACTACAAGCTTACTAATTGCTGTATAAAACTGAGTTAAAGTAGCTATTTACACAGCTGTATACATAAACTTGAACCAAGGGAATAAACTTGAACCAAGGGAATAAACAATCTCATCACATGGTTGGTATTACAGGCATGATCCTTCTTACTAATTGGAGGAAATGTGCTGAGCTGCATATTGACTCCTGTTTAACAATTTTTAAAGGGTAATGTGCTATGTTGAAAGTGTTTTTGCATATTTCGTCTCGCATCCCAATGAATTGGATATTGTTTTATTCAGTGTTGCAGTATTCTTTACTTATGGGTTGTATTTTGCTATTGACCCAACGTCTGGCTTGTATACAAAAGCTTGCCTGTACATGGGATGTCACACACAGGCTCAGGGAACATCAGCCAGAAAAGGGACATCCGCATGTACCATCCTCAAAACTTTCTTGCTGCCATTTGGAAAGGTTGACTCATACGTTAGGTCTGCTGTTGGAATCTGCATTTTGTTCCTCGGCTTCAGGTAAGTACCCCTTTGGGGATTTATTTGCTTACCTCTGCCTTTTATTATTGTTAATGTCATTCAGAAAGGGCAGGTGTTGGTGTGGAAGGCAAATTCTACATAAGGATAGTCACAAGCTGTGTTTGTTTTGTTTAGGACCTACCCACGACCATCAGTCCTGTTCCATCTGTCAGGCCTTCATCCCTAAAACCTTGCTTAGTCATCTGTCTGCTTTAAACTTGTATCTTGAAAACCAGAGGCTTAAATGTCTGACTAGGGAATTGCTTACACTTATCAAGAGTATCAGAACTTGCCAGAGATTTGTGATGCATGGCCAGGCTTAAAAAGGCCCTTGTGGTCGTTAGCCTAGTAAATATCTATGAACCTATAATGGAAGGTTCCTCTGAGTTATACCTGAATGGGGGAGGGGGGGTCAAAGCTTGGCCCGAATCCTCTTCTGCTGCACCCTCTCTCTGTGAGGTACCCCTTGAGGTTGGTGAAAACCCGCTGGTATGGTCGGAGGTAGGTTCTGTCTTTCTGGCGGGAACCGCATTGGAGGGTGTCAGGAGTGTGGATTTGAGGGAACCGTGGCTGTTGATTTCTGAGGACTCAAACTGCTCTGGTTTCCTTGCAACAGAAAGCTTTGGACATTTGGCCTATGTCAGGCCTTTCTCCTGCTTCAGAGAGACCTGCTAAAAAGAGACAGAAGACTAAACATTCTGCACTACCTTCTACCCTTACATTGGACTGGGAAATTTTCTCTCAAGGCCTTATTAATGCCTTGATGGCCCTCAGGCCTCCAGTTTTGGCTTCTCCTATTTCTGTCCCTGTCTTCTCCTTTTCCCCCTGTGCTGCCGTCTTCTTCTCAGGAGTCTTTCTCTGCTATCCTGGCCCAGGAGTCTGACTCAGAGGGGTCTTCCTTGGATGAAGACTCCTTAGCATATTCCATCCAGATACCTTCCCTCTTGGAATATGTTTTCCCAGAAGAGGAGTCGAGTGGAGGAGACTCACCCATGGAAAAACTCCTCTCGGTGCTTTCTGCCTTAGTTTGTAATACTTGGAGGCCCACCTGTTTATTTGCATCTCTGTACATTCCCCTTCATTGCTAATGTATCTCCCTACTCTAATCTTTGCACAAACTGGTTACTAATCAGGAAGTCAATGTGAAGACACACTCCCAGCCTTAATAAACTTTGCTGTCTCTTCTCTCCTTCACTTTACAGTTAGTTTGAATTATTACTTACCCCCTCTGAGGCCTTCACTGATTTCAACTGATTACCTCTCTGGTTTCTTTGCATTCCACCTGGTTTACACCCCTTGTGCTATCTCCCTCCCTCAATACAAAATCTATATTAGAATCGTGCTGAGCATGGAGCCATCTTTAAATTTCTAGTCTCTCACCAGGACACAAGTGCTCTTCAGCAACTACATTCTGCTTGCCGGTAAGCCATTAGACCTCAGGAATTTGTTTAAAGTGTTCAGATTTGTAAAGTAATACTTACTTTTTTCTCTTGTCTTGGTTGGCTCTGCCCCGCTCTGTTTGCCCTCACTAACGCTCGAGCTCTCTCCGCTCCCCTGTCCTGCCCCCTATTCCCTCCCGCCCCCACTACCTCTACATTTATAGTAATCACAGCCATGCCCACAGCTCACCCTCACATCACCTCCACCAATTACAGCTCCTCAAGTCATATCACATTGTACCACACCAACGTGCTTCACTCTCATTCCCACTAGGCATTTTTTACATCACCCACACTACCTCCCCATCCACATATAGTGCAACCCTATAATTCCTATTCAGACCCCCCACTTAGAAACAACTTAAACTTTATAACCATGACTGTCACACAACTAAGTCTAGTCTGTATTCTCATAATTCTTTACAACACCACAAGTTATCACTCTAGCAATATCCCTAAACTTAGTAGCACAACACTACATTATGCACTCTCGTATACAGACACCACACATTATAGTAATATCTGCCCACAGTTATTCAAGAACTACATAACGGACCAATTCAGAACTAAAACTTATGCTCTCATTCCTACTCCAAAAAACACAATACTTTCTCACACTCCTCACCAGACTCCAACATCTGTATAACCATTTTAACTCCAGGCTCACCATAAGTGGGGATATCCACCCCAACCCAGGCCCAAATCCATCCTGTCCAACACAAATGTCAGAACATAACACCCCCACTTTCTTCATCCCTGGGCAAATCAACAACAGCAGCAAAACCAACCGTCTTTTAATGCTAAATATTAATATTAGAAGTATCAAAAATAAAATACCTGAACTCCAGGTCACAATAGCACACTACTCCCCAGACATAGTTGCTTTAACAGAAACCTGGCTAAATAAAAACATAGCTAACTCAGAAGTTCTCCCTGCCGGCTACAATATCATTAGACAAGACAGACCACTTCATAAAGGGGGTGGAACTGCCTTACTGTACAAGTCCAACTTAACTGTCAGTCAATTACCAAACTCCTACACCTCCCCCAATAATTGGGACATACGTATCTCACAACTTCAACTTCACACTAAAAAGGTCATCACCACAATTGTGATCTATATTCCACCTGGTAATACACCTGCTAGCCTTGAAGACTTCTTATCCAGGTGTTCTTCCACATACTCACAAGAAACCCTTATTCTGGGGGACTTCAACCTAGATTGGTTCACCTGTATATCAGAACCACCAAGTAATCTAACAAATCTCCATGACTACCAGTAGCTAGTCCAAATTCCAACTAGATGTGATAAAAAATCTAAAAGGGAATCCATCCTTGACTGGGTCCTAACTAACAACCCCACATTGTACCCTCACACAGGCAGTCTCCCAGACACCTTAAGTGACCACAACATAATATACTTTATACGTAGTAGAACAAGCATATGCAAAACCACTAACTATATATCCACTAGAAACACAAAAAAATTCTCTCCTGAGGTCCTCAACACTTTACTCTGTAACTGGACCCCCCTGAAAACCCTCCCACTTGACCAGGCTGTAGCATATTTCAACAAAACATTTCTACAACACCTAGACACTGTTGCTCCATTGCACGAAATCAAGGTTAGAACCTCTACAAACCCCTGGCTCAGTAAAGAAACCAAACAAAGCCTCAAGTCCAGAGACACTGCCTGGCTTTACTATCAAAAAAACAATGAAACACAAAGCCTAACTAAGTACTAAGAACTGCGCAACCTTGCAGAAAAATGCATTAGACTGGACAAAAAATCCTACTTCACAACATTACAAACTAAATACCAACACAACCCGCAAAAATTTTGGAAAAATGTAAACCAGCTACTAAAATCCACCCAAAAGGCTACCCCCAAACCAACCACCCTGACCCTAAAGTTCCCATCGAAACACAATTCAACTCCCACTTTGTGAACTCAGTTCTGTCCTTAGTATCACAGGACAGTTCTTTCCTCACTATCCCCCCCCCCCCCCCAACACAGTTAACACTAATACAAGCTTTACCCTTAAAACCGTTTCCACCACTTCAATCAGAAGCATGCTTTCCAAACTAAAAACCTCATCAACAGCAGCCGACCTACTCCCCAGCTATTTCTTGAAACTCACAGCAGATGCTATTGCTATCCCAGTCTCCACTCTCATAAACAGATCAATTGTTGAAAACTATGTGCCCAAACTCTGGAAAATATCCTATGTTACACCCATACATAAAGGCAGAACCTCCACTGAACTTAATAACTACAGACCCATTGCTTTACTCTTCCCCCTGGCCAAAATCCTAGAAAAATGCATCCATACCCAGATGCTAAACTATCTCCTAGACAGCAACATCCTGTCACCTACTCAGCATGGTTTCAGACCTGCCCATAGTACCACTACAGCCCTCCTCTGCTTCACAGACACAGTAAACCATCTCAAAAATGAAGGCCTACAAGTGTCAACTCTTTTTTGGATAAGCCCAAAGCATTTGACACAGTCTCGCACCAAATCCTGCTAAACAAACTAAACCAATATCACCTATCAAATTCCACTCTTACCTGGTTCCAAAGCTACTTAACTGACAGGTACCAAGCTATGAAATGGGAATATTCTCTCTCTCCTCAGCTGCCCATAACTATAGGAGTCACACAGGGTTCTGTCTTAGGACCACTACTATTCACAGTCTTCACAAATGACCTCAATACCTCCACACAGCATGCATCTATAATTCAGTATGCAGATGACACTACCTTAATCTGTGCTGCACAAAACATTCCCACCCTCCTGCAAACAACTCAGCTAGCATTTTCTGATGTTGAAAACTACCTTACCTTAGCCCAACTTATCCTCAATCCAAAGAAAACTCAGCTTTTGATTATAACCAGCTCTGACAAAACACTAACAGTCAATTCACTATCTACTCCACAAATGCTACTCCAATTGCTCCAGTGGCACAAGCTAAGCTATTGGGAATAACAATAGACTCGCACCTAAAATTTGATAGTCATCTCAACTTAACTATTAAAAAAGTACATGCCAAACTGGGGTCACTCTACCGTATCAAACCATTTCTTACCAACAACACAAGATCAGCCATTGCTCGCTCCCAACTTCTATCCACCCCACTCTATGCATCTCCCATTCTGACTATCTCAACAAAACTGAACTAAGCAAAATGGAAGCCTGCTATAACAGAATTGCCCGCTTTGCTGCAAATTGCTCATATAGAACTCATCACTGCTTTGAGACAGCTCCACTGGCTTGAACTGCCCAACCTCCTAACCTACAATCAGCTCTGCCTCTGTCATTCTATCTATTACCTCCCCAATAAGTGTCCTGCCCTCAAAAACCTAGTACAACATCACTCAGCCAAAAGGCCTCTTAGATCATCAAGCAAACTACTACTAGAAGTCACCAACAGCTACAATAGCTTTGGAGATGCACTATATAGTAGTTCAGTGGCCAAAAAATGTAAATCTGTCCCTACTAACATTCAAAACACATCATCCAAAGCCTCCTTTAAAGACCTCATCAGGCAGCATCTCAAGCAAAGTTGGCAGTACCATGATTGCTCCCCAGACTAGTGAAAGCAGATAACATATACATACTAAATCTAGAGCACTTGATAATAGTTTTCAGTCTTACTCGCAAACACTGTCTAATCAACAATGTATGTACTGTACCTATGTACTATGTATGTATTCTACCTATGTTCCAAATTTCAGCTGTACACCACAAATCTATTAATTACCTTTATTTTTAAAATTAATGTTTTTTTGTTTGTTCTCTCCACTGTAATTGTTTATGTGCCGCATACCACTGTAAAAACATGTCTCTTGTAATTTGTGTGTATACTGATCATGTCTAAATAACTAAATGTGTCTGTAATTTTTCTTTGTGGAGCTTTTCTCCCCAGGCCTCTGCTGAAAAAGGGCCTTTTCGGCTCAGTCGGACACCCCCGGTTAACAAATGTAAAATAAAAATAAAATAAATTTTGGTGAGAAAGTCATTAAGATGAGATAATTCTTTAAGTGGAATTCTTTTCAAATTTCAGGGGAACAAAAGCAATACTATGACTTGCTTCAGGTGGATGCCCCAGCACGTGCAACTGTCCTTCCAGTGCTTCCAGCCATCCTTGATGCCTTTGCTTCATCTTCCAAAACCCCAGATTCGCAGGCATCAGCTTCCAAAAGTCCTGACTATTTCTATAAGGTCCCTGAGAATTGCAAATTTCTTTTTAAATGTCCTTCAGCCAACCCAGCTGTAGTCTACATCAATTCTGACAAATCTTCTCTGGTTGTCCCGTCTACAAAATTACTTTTTTCGGACAAAGAAGGTAAAGTTTTAGAGAGGTTAGGTAAGAAGGTCTATACTTCAGCCCTTGCAGTCTGGGCCATTAATTACCAGACTCGTATGTCTGCGTATTCTCTAGCTTTGCTATCCCAAGCTTCTCAGGCTCTGTCTCAACTGCCGGGTTCAGAAGCCAAGTCCTTGTTTTAGCTGCATCCTCACAGGTTTCTAGGCATTCCATTAAATGCAGCTATGATGCTGTAGAAGCTTCCTTAAGGTCTGCAGCTTCTGCTTCTGTACTGAGTGAGGAGGTATTCGTGGCTGTTTCTACAGACTTCCAGATGACATCAAGGCAAAAATGCTTGATGCGCCATTGGATAATTCTGCTCTCTTTGGAAAAGCTGCAGCAGAGTTCTTTAAGACTCTCAAAGAAAAAGGTAGAGAGATCCAGCATTTAAAGCACCTGTTTTGTTTCTCTGTTCTTAATTTCAGTGGAAATTCCCCTGCTAAAACTCTTTTTATTAGAAAACCTTCCAGGTCTTCCTCTTCTTCAGCCCCCCCTTGGGGTCTAGTCCACATAAACCTGTTAGGAGACCTCCTCAGTCTAAAACAGTTACTTCTGCTCCATCTCCTCAGCAGCCCTTTCAGTCCAGATCAGGGTGTCTGTGACATCTACCCCCAACTTCCAAGTCATGCTCCTCTGTCTCTCTTCCTTTCAGCCTGGAGGGAGATCACCCAGGATTCCTGGGTGATATCCATTACTCAGAATGGTTATTTCTTGACTTGGAAGTCTCTTCCTCCCATTCAGGGGATTCCTCAACCACCCTCAGACCAAATACATCAGTTTCCTAAGTTGCTAGCTCAGCTTCCTCTGCAAGGCACCATTCAACCAGTCCCTTCAAAGCAGCAAGGAAGGGGATTTTATTCCAGGATGTTCTTGGTTCCAAGAAAAGAGGGTCCTACTGAACCTCTCAAGGTTGAATTTACCTTCCTGGTAGTGCCTTCTTTCAGGATGCTGTCTATACAGTCTCTTCTCCCTCTTGTGCCTCCTCAAGCCTTCTTATCCCTCTTGTGCCTCCTCAAGCCTTCTTAGATTCGCTGGATCTAAAGGATGCTTACCTGCATATCCCTATTCGTCCTCAATTCAGGAAATTCTTACATTTCTCTGTGGGTTCTTGGCACTTTCAGTTCCTTGCCTTTTGGTCTTTCTACTGCTCCAAGGGTTTTCACAAAGTGCCTAGCCCCAGCTATTGCCTTCTTAAGACTGAAAGATCTTCAAGTTTACCCTTACCTGGACGACCAGCTTTTTCTGGCCAGCAGGTCAGACCTTCCACTTCAACACCTGGATCTAGCTATTCCCTTTCTACAGGGCTTAGGGTTCACAGTAAATTTAAAAAAAGAATCAACTCTTTCACCCAATCAGGATCTCATTTTTCTGGGGTGCAGGTTCAGAACAGATTTGTTGATGGCATTTCTTCCTTCAGAAAAAGCTCAGTCTCTTACAGCTTTCATGTCATTTCTTCTACCTCTTTCTTCCATCACTGCCAGGGAGATGTTCTTCGTGTTTCACTGATGTCCTTCATGGATGCATCTGCAGTCATAACAACTGGGTTGTCCTGTCGTCAGGCAGCCCTTCAGTCGGCCGGATTCCAAAGTCCGGGTCCGCCGGCTGATGTCGCACTTCACCCGGCGTCATCTCTGTTGGTCTTCGGCATAAAAGCATCACCATTTTCTTCAGTCTTTCTTGCCGCGAAGCAGAAGCTGTTAGTGCCGGTCGGTCGGATCCAGAGATTACTTCTACCGAATACTACAAGACTTACTCTTTCTTGCCTCAGCCGATGTCAGAAAAAGTTAATAATTGTTTAACCTGTGGGAAACAAATACCTCATAAAGATTTCCACTCTTACTGCCTGCCTTGTTTAGGCCCAGCCGTAGCAGCCTGTTCGGCCTGTGCTTTTCAACTTTTAACGAACGCAGGCCGGGTCGGAGTTCGCAGAAGAGTTTTGCGGTTCTGATTTTGCGTACATTATGCCGTCGGATCCTCGGTTTCGGCGAAACCATGGTTAAGCAAAAAACCGAAAACTGATCAAAATACAGCTGAATCTATTCCTACAGCTGAGGCCCTGCTACCACTCTTGAATCGGCCTCAGAAAATTTACCACTACGGTGCTTACCACTGACTTATCAGACACCATCCCTTGGATGTCTCTACCCCAGCACGTGGTGCTGCTAGGCCTCCAGCAGCCATGTCCATTAAGGCCTCTAAAGCAGCCAAGACTACTAAAGCAGTGCCTGTTAAACCCCTCAACCAGGCCCTCTTCTAGCTCTCAAATGCTTACTTTGGCAGAAGATTTAATTTCATTAATTAGGGGATCTCAATCTCACCCAGACAGGGCCTCTCAGCCCCAGAGAAGAGACCTAGGGCAGAGCCCCTGAGCCAGTGTCCTCTGATGATTCTGCTGATGAATCAGACATAACTGACCAGCCAGAGGCTCCTTTCTCCAATTTTGAAGATTCTGATGCTGAAGAATCCATTCCAGCTGCTTCCCACCAGAAGAATTCTCCTTTGGGAAACCTTGCATGCCATGCGAGAACAGTTCAATGGCAGCAACAGGATTTTCAGACTCCAGAAAAGACTTAGGACCTTTTGCACCTTCCACAGCACAGGCCCTTAGCTATACCTCCTGTTCTCTCTGTGGTGGATGATGCTTTCAATGATGTCTGCTCGCTCGCCCAGATTCTTTACCCCAGCCCCTGCCAAACCAGACAGATTTTACAGGGTGCCAGATACTCATCACCACCTTTACAAGGCCCCTCTTGCAGACCCGAAACTATATCCCAGGGTCCCAAGCGACCATAGCTAAAACCCTATTCCTTCTGAAAGGGAAGGTCATTAGACAGATGGGGTAAAAGGTTTACACTTCAGCCACTCTCTCAGCTAGAGCTTTAAATTGTCAGTTTCACATGATACAATACCAAGAGTTTATGCTTGATCAGTTAACTAAAAGCTAACCACTGATGAATCTCTTGATAAGAAATATGTATTAGAAATGGTAAATAACATACAGCAGGTTAGTAACCATTCTTTAAAATGTGGCTATGATGCACTGGAGGCTTCATTTAGATCAGCCATGACTGGCACAGTAATTAGAAGGCATGCATGGCTAAAGGAGCAAGCTCTACGGATCATGTTAAATCTAAGTTGCTAGATGCTCCTATGGATAAGACAAGTTTGTTTGGTACACCTGCCCAGCAGGTTATGAAGAAAATGGAAGATAAGGCAAAATCAGTCCAGACAGTTAAAGATTTCTTGCAGGTTCAACCCCAAGGTTTAGCAGGAACTGGCCTGCCAAAATTGGTCCTTTCCTGACTCCACAAAACCTCAAAGGGGCAGGAATAGGCGTTCCAGAGGCAGAAACCAATCCAGAGGAGGTGCCTACAGAGGCGACAGTGGCAAGGTAACAACAGAGGCACAGACTCAACACCTGCCACTACATCAACACAGCCACAGTGACTTAATCCTAAACCCGCCTACCAGGGAACAAATAGCAGCTCCTCTAGGCGGAAAGCTAACCTTATTTTCAAAAACTGGCACCACATAACAAAGGACAAGTGGATTTTACGAACCATAGATCAAGGTTACCGGTTCCACTTCCACACTTTACCAGACAAAGAGGAATGCCAAATCTACCTCCAAATCAAAGACAGAGGCTCTACAACAGATAATGGAGTTAGCAAACATGAGAGCTGTGGAGAAAGTGCCAACAGCAGAGCAAGGAAAGGGTTCTACTCCAGACTATTCCTAGTTCCAAGAAAGGAAAAAGTTGGAGACCAATTCTAGACCTGTCCACCCTGAATACTTACATCATTGTCCCAAAATTCAAAATGCTGACCCTACAGCAACTTCTTCCCATGCTGGGCAAGGAGTGTTGGCTGGTAACTCTAGATCTCAAGGAGGCATACCTGCACGTCCCCATTCGACCAATATGCAGAAGATACCTCAGATTTCTTGCAGGATCAGAGCACTATCAATTCTCAGCATTGCCCTTTGGCTTATCTACTGCAGAGTATTCACAAAATGCCTGGCATCAGTAATCGCCATTGCAGACTACAGGAATTCAAATTTATCCATACCTGGGCGACTGCCTGCTACAAGGAGACAACAAAAGCAAGCTGACAACAGATTTACAAAGGGTCATTTACTTGCTTCAAGCACTGGGATACACAGTCAATTTACAAAAGTCAAGACTGATACCATCCCAGACAAGGACTTTCCTGGGAGCGGAATTGGACACAGTAAGACAAATGGCATTCCTAACTACAGAAAAACAAAAGAACTCCCTCTTTACTTCTTGGCACTAACAAAACTGAACAAGTTAACAGCAAGAAAGGTACTGCAGGCCTTGGGTTTCATGGCATCATGCATAATCTTGGTTCCATTTGCCAGACTACATATGAGAAAACTACAGTGGTACCTAAAGAATTTATGGTCCCAACACAGACACAGCCTAGAAACGGAAATCCCACTAATACCATGCTTAAAACAGGAGTTCCTATGGTGGGCTCAGGCATGCCAGTCAAACCCAGGCCTGCCCTTTCAAGGGTCAAGCAAGCCAAACCATCACAACAGATGCTTCAGACCTAGGATGGGGGCATATGCTGGACAAACAAGGATTGTGGACACAGGACCAACTTCACCTGCACATCAACCTAAAAGAAATGCTGGCAGTAAAACTGGCAATCCAAAAGTTCAGACCATTTCTCAAGGAGGACCACTTGATGATAAGGACAGACAACACCACAGTCATGTGGTACATCAACAAACAGGGAGGCACTCATTCTTACCCCTATGCAGAATGACTTTGGAGCTGTGGACCCTGGCACTCAGCTACAACATCCAGTTACAGGCAATATTTGTGCCAGGAAAGAAAACTCTCTAGCAGATATGTTAAGCAGGACCACATCGGATGCCCACGAATGGCAGCTGCGGATATCTTCAAGACCATCTCGAAGAAATGGGGAATGCCTCAGATAGATCTATTCGCATCACCTCTCAATCACCAGCTCAAAAATTCTGCACAAGGACATTCCACCCACTAGCATGGAAAGTGGACTGCACGACTCCTTCAGCTGGAAAGGCCTAACAGCATATGCATTCCCACCTCTTCCCTTGATACACAAAGTACTACTAAAAATCAAGGAGGAACGTCCAAGGATAATCCTGATAGCTCCAAACTGGCCAAGACAGCATTGGTACCCACTGCTGAGGAGCATGTCTCGAACAATATGCCTGATGCCTTTGATGCTAACTCAGAACAACTTCAGCACCATGCATCCAAACCTAAAACGCTGCAACTGACTGCATGGAACATCACATAGCAGCTGCTAATACAGAACTTTCACAAAGAGTTAAAGACATTATTCTTGAAGCACGCAGGCCTTCAACTAGAAGGAATTATGCTGGGAAATGGAAAAGGTTTGTCATTTGGAGTTCTGAAAGAGGAAAAGATGTATCAAACATAGATATACCTAACATTCTGGAGTATCTGGCGAACTACTTCATTCAGGCCTGTCCTACTCCTCCATCAAGATTCATGCATCAGCTATTTCAGCAGAATACAGCTTTGATCCACCTGTTTTCACACCCTTTGCTCAGGCAGTTCCTCAGAGGAATCAAGAATGTAAAACCTCCAAGGAAACCACCATTGCCAGCTTGGGACTTGAACTTTGTGCTAGAAAATTGACACTATCACCTTTGAACCAGCAGCAACAGCAGACCTACAACACCTGTCATGGAAAACTGCTTTCCTACTGGCAATTACTTCAGCAAGGAGGGTTTCAGAACTACAGGCCTTAATGGCAGTGCAACCCTTCTAATCTTCCACCAAGATAGAGTGTCCATGAGGACTAATCCTACATTTATGCCTAAGGTGGTATCCAGAGTGTCTTTAAACCAGGCAATCCACCTACCTACCTTCTTTCCCAACCCACAAAACAGAGGGAAAGAATACTGCATACCTTGGATGTACATAGACAGCTATGCTACTACTTGGACAGAACAAAAATAGCAGAAAGACTGACCAACTTTTGTAGCCTATGCAACAGGAAGGGAAGGAAAAGCTATTTCCAAACAGACAATCTCCAAATGGATAGGAAATTGCATACGATTCTGTTACTCCTTCCATGGAAAACCAATTCCACAGAACATAAGACCTCACTCTACAAGGGCAACAGCCACTACCACAGCCTTCTTACGAGGAGTGGCTACCAAAGACATTATTGAGGCGGCTACTTGGACCTCCGTGCATACATTTGCCAAGCATTATAATTTACCTCTATATTCCAGATCCCGAGCAGGGTTTGCCACTGCTGTTCTGCAAGGGATCCTAAACACACCATAATCTACTTTTATCCTCCTCCCTAGTTGGCTATGGTATTCTACCCAATTGTTATGACTGCAGATGCATCCATGAAGGACATAGTACAGTTTTGTACCTACCATAAATGTAGATGTCCGGTGGATAGCATCTGCAGTCAGGATACCCTCCCTCCTTCCCTCTGTGGTACTCCTAGGGTGTTTACCCTTCTAATAGCTAGCTAGTGGGGATTTCTTTCATGGTGTATTTGTTTGTATTTATGTACATACATGCTTATTTTTGTGTTTACCTCTATCTTTTGGAAACATTGGCATCTATCCAAAATTTTTAGCCTTCTATAGGGCTTCTGGCATCTGGGGCAAGAAACACTGAAGAAAATGGCGTCGGGTGATGCTTTGCCGAAGACCAACAGAGATGACGTCGGTGAAGTGCGACATCAGCCGGACTTTGGAATCCGGCCGACTGAAGGGCTGCCTGACGACAGGACAACCCAGTTGTTATGACTGCAGATGCTATCCAATTCGGACATCTACATTTATGGTAGGTACAAAACTGTACTTTGCAGTCATTACATTTGGGTTATCTGCTTGCAGGTAGCCCTCAGTCGGCCTGATTAAGAAAGTCTTGGGTCCTGCGTCAGTTGCTGTCCCTTCTTCCAGGACATCAGGTCATCAGGGGTATAAAACATGCAGCCGACGCCATTACATCAGTTTTTCTTCCATGCGGTGCCCGAAGCAGAAACAGTTCGCAAGTGCCGGTCGGCCGACTCCTGAAATTTTCATTTTTGAGTTTCAGAACCAAGGTCTTCAACTAAAGCTAAGTACCCCATTGGAGGAACTTTTTTCTTGCGCCTTACCGAGGTCAGTAAGAGTTAATAATTGCATTACTTGTGGAAAGCAAGTACCTCATAAAGATTTTCATTCATATTGTATTCCTTGCTTAGGCCCTGACCATGATGTACCTTGCTGTCGGTTTTGTGCTTTATTTAATCAGCACACTATCCATCGTCTGTATATTTTCGCCTCTAAATATTTCGGTTCTCAGTTTATTTATTCAGAAATGTCATCGGTTAGCCGTCCGACTACTGGGATTCCGAAAAAACACAAAGATAAAGACAGAGACAGGCCGCCGAGGTCCAAAACTGCCGATGACTCTTCTCCTAAGCCAGTCGCCAGTTCGCCGGTACTCAGTGAGGTGCTTTCGCAGCCCCTGATACCTGCTGCTTCTGATTCGCAGGCCTCTACTGAGACCCATTCGGAGTCCAATATGCCGCGAAATGCTTCAACTATGGAACCCGTGGATGTCTCTACCCTGGATGGGTCCAGAGCCGCTGTGCAGGCACCGGCTTCTTGAGGGTGTATTCAGGCCTACGGACTTGCATATTAAACCAATGCCTCATTCTTTACTTAGGCCTAAATCTCGATCCATGTCTAAAAAAACGATGCCCAGGCGACATGCTCAGGCCTCTAGGCCTAAAAAACAAATGGTAAGAATGGCTGAAGATCTAATAACTCTAATCAGGGGTAGCCAACCCCCCCCCCTGTTCTAAGAGGCCTAGGACTGAAGTTGATTATGAATCTTCTGATAAGGATTCTGTTTTTTTCTGACTCTTCTGATGATCTGGATTTGCCCTTACCTACCTATGAAGATTCTGATGCAGAGGACTCTATTCCCTCTGCTTCCCCTCCTGAGGATTTTTCTTTTGGGGAAACCTTACATACTCTAAGGGAGCATTTCCTCTGGGAAAGCCAGGATTTTCTGATTCAAAAAAGAGTCTTAGGGATTTCCTTCTCCTAACTCAGCATAGGCCTTTCACTATTCCTGCTGTACTAGACATTGTTGATGATGCTTTCTTGGAATCTAGTTTGGTCCCTGATTCCCTGTCTCCTGCTCCCAGAAAACCTGACCGATACTACAGGGTCCCTGAGTCCCACAAGTTCCTTTTCAAAAATCCTATTGCAGATCCAGAGACTATTTCACAGGGGCCAAAGGGCATTAAGGCGTCTACTGCTAAAAATCCTAGCCCTTCTAATAGAGACTCCAGGGCGCTGGATAGATGGGGTAAGAAGATTTACACTTCTGCAACCTTGGCCATTAGAGCTTTAAACTGCCAGTTTCATATGCTAAAGTATCAGCAACATGTTATTGGACTGCTTAAACAGAAAATGATGTTGATTCCTGACTGTGGAAAATAAAGAATTGCAGGATTTAATGCATTCTGCCGAACAAGTTGGAAAACATACTTTGCAATGTGGTTTTGATTCATTAGAGGCCTCTTGCAAGGCTGCTGTTACTGGGTCTTTGCTCAGAAGGCATGCTTGGCTTAAGGAGCAATCTTTGCCTGATCATGTTAAAGCTAAATTGTTGGATGCTCCTTTAAATCAGGACCGCCTGTTTGGCAACAAGGCTGAAGAAGTTCTTAAAAAGATGGAAGATAAAGCTAAATCTATGCAAACTGTTAAAAGATTCTTTGCAAGTTCAGCCTCCTAGATTTAGTAGGCACTGGCCCTCTAAGAATTGGTCCTTTCCAGCCCCTTCCAGGTCTTCTCAAGCCAAACCCAGACACAGCAAAAACCCCAGGTTTCAGTCCCAGGGGACTCACAGAACTAAGCAGTGGGGGGGCCTCCACTTCCAAGTCTGGGAATAATAAGACCCCCCCCCCATGGTAAACTGCCTCAATGACTTCCTTTTAAAATTTCCAAGCACTTATCAACTGACTGCCCCTTTGGGGGGAAAGATTGCTCTTCATGCAAAGAATTGGGAACTCATTACCCATTTGGGTTTTAAATATAGTATCCCAGGGATACAGATTTCACTTCCACATGTTGCCAACACCAAGTGGGTGGCCGGACCTACGCCCAAATCAGTGGGCAGAGGCCCAAAAACAAGTACTTTCTCAAGCATGGGGGCTATTCAACTGGTACCAGAAGAGGAAAAGGGACAAGGTTTGTACTCGAGACTTTTCCTGGTACCCAGAAAAGACAATTCATGGCGTCTTATCCTGGACCTGTCTACTCTAAACACCTTTTTGGAGATTCCAAAAGTCAAGATGCTGACTTCACCAGTTACTTCCTGTGCTAGGCAAAGATGCCTGGTTGGCAACACTAGATTTAAAAGAAGCATACCTGCACATCCCAATCAGGGAATCTTGCAGAAAATACCTACACTTCAAAGCAGGCTACATGCACTATCAGTTCTCTGCACTGCCCTTTGGCTTATCTACTGCACCCAGGGTATGCACAGAGTGCCTAGCTCCAGTTATTACATTTTGCAGGCAAAGAAATATTCAAATACACCCATACCTGGACGATTGTCTAATTCAGGCAGAAAGCCAGGACATACTTTTGAATCATCTGGCCTTTGTACAAAGGGTTCTAACTTGTCTGGGGTATACCATAAACGAAAAGAAATCACACTTGGTACCCTGTCAACAAATTATATTCTTTGGAGCAAGGTTGAGTACAACTTTCCAGATGACTTATCTCACGCCAGAAAAGCAAATTCATTTTTCAACCTACTTCAAACAATTGGCCACAAAAACCCTGCTTTCTACACGACAAATACTGCAAGCCTTGGGGTTCATGGCCTCCTGCATTCTTCTAATTCCATATGCAAGACAGCATCTGAGGAAACTACAGTGGTATCTAAAAAGCCAATGGTGTCAACATTCTCAAGACCTAGAAACAATGATTCCTGTCATACCTTGCCCTTGCCTACACCTAGAGTTCCTTTAGTGGGCAGAGGCCTGCCACCAAAACAAGGGACTACCTTTCACACCACCCCCTGCCGCCCAAACCTTAACAGATGCATCAGACTATGCATGGGGGGGCTCACCTGGCAGGGAAGTGCATTCAGGGCAAATGGAACCCAAGTCAAATGCACCTGCATATCAATCAAAAAGAAATGTTAGCTGTACAGAATGCTCTGACAGCCTTAAAGGACCACATTCTTCCAGGACAACTAATGGTAAAGATGGACAACACCACTGTTATGTGGTACATAAACAAGCAGGGGGGTACACATTCTTACACCCTCTGCAGACTAACCATGGAATTGTGGAACACAGCCTTGAACTACCAAGTGCACCTACAAGCTCAATTACTGCCAGGAAAATTAAATACACTGGCAGGCGGACTAAGCAGAAACCTCATGGACCCACACGAGTGGAAACTGGAACCAAGAATTTTCAACATGTTGACAAGCTAATGGGGGAGCCCAGATATAGACCTGTTTGCCTCTCCCAGAACTACCAATTAGACAAATTTTGCACAGGGACTCCCCACAAATAAGCCTGGAAAGTGGATGCTCTGTCCTTCAGCTGGAAAAACCTATCAGTCTATGTGCCTTCCCCCTCTGCCTCTGCTCTCCAAAGTATTGCTAAAAATCAAACAGGACAAACTAAGGATGATTTTGCTTGCTCCAGACTGGCCACACCAACACTGGTAACCTCTCCTGCACAGTATGCCACTGTTATCTCCATACCACCTGCCTCACACTCCTTCCCTGCTGTCTCAGCATGAGAAACAGATTCTGCATCCTTAGCTTCCAACACTGAACCTTGCAGCCTGGCTAATTACTTAATCTCTCCTTTACCATCCCTCAGCAAACCTGTGATGGATATCATTTTAGAGGCAAGGAGGCCCAGTACTAGAAAATCTTATGCTGAAAAATGAAAGATTCTGTGCCTGGAACCAATCTCTGGGGATGAACACAGCAGCGCCTAATTTACCTCGGATTTTCCAATACTTAACTGAGATGCTTCACAAGGGCCTGTCTTTTTCCTCCATTAAAATCCACGCTTCAGCCATTTCAGCTCATTATAACACAGAACCTCCCCTCTTCTCTCATCCACTGCTCAAGCAGTTCCTCAGAGGGGCCAAAAATTTGAGACCACCCAGGAGAGCTCCAACCCCAGCCTGGGACCTTAACTTTGTCTCGGACATACTCACTCTACCTGCTTTCGAGCCAGCTGCCACTGCAGACTTAAAATTTCTTTCTTGGAAAACAGCTTTCCTTTTAGCAATCACTTCAGCTAGAAGGGTATCTGAATTACAGGCCCTTATGGCAGTGGAGCCTTTCATCATCTTTCATGCGGACAGGGTGTCTCTCAGAACCGATCCATCCTTCATGCCCAAGGTGGTATCCAGTGTGGCTCTTAATCAGTCCATTCATTTGTCAACCTTCTTTCCCAATCCACAGAATAAAGGAGAATGGATACTGCATTCCTTAGATGTGCACAGACAGATTCTACTTGGACAGGACTAATCCTCAAAGGAAATCTGAACAACTGCTGGTGGCATTTGCTGCAGGGGCTGAGGGGAAGGCCATTTCAAAGCAAACCATTTCTAAATGGATAAGCCAGTGCATTCATTTCTGCTATATGCACCATGGAAAACCTATCTCCTAGGGGATCAGACCTCACTCCACCAGGGCTGCATCTACCTCTACAGCCTTTCTCAGAGGCGTCCCTACCAGGGACATCCTAGAAGCTGCAACCTGGAGTTCTGTACATACTTTCACCAAGCATTATCATTTGCCAATTTTCTCTAAATCCAGAGCTGGCTTTGCCACTGCAGTCTTGCAGGGCCTTATAGCTGGCCCTAATGTTATCCAAATTCCTCCTCCCAACCATAACTTTGGGAATCTACCCAAATGTAATGACTGCAACAGTGAAACACGAAGAACATAGTACAGTTGTGTACACTTAACATAAATGTAGATGTTCACGTGTATTCACTGTTGCAGTCCTGGTTACCCTCCCTCCAGCCCCCTAACTTCTTTTGACCATACCTCTACTTTCCTTTACTATGCTTAAAAGCCTTTTTGGTGTATTTGCTTTTTTGTTGGAGGTATATCTTTGTACTTTTATATTTAATTGCTTCCCATTGGGGGGCACCTGACATCTGGGGCAAGAAAAACTGATGTAATGGCATCGGCTGCATGTTTTATATCCCTGACGACCTGACGTCATGGAAGAAGGGACAGCAACCGACGCAGGATCCAAGACTTTGTTAATCAGGCCGACTGAGGGCTACCTGCAAGCAGGTAACCCAAATGTAATGACTGCAACAGTGAATACACCCGAACATCTACATTTATGGTAAGTGCACACAACTGTACTTTCCTCAGACTATGTGTGTTCATGGCCTCTACAATCCCCATGATGCCCTTTGCACAACTTCACATGAGGAAGTTCCAGTGGTTTCTGAAAACTGTCTGGTCCTAGCATGCTCTTCCTTTGGAGACTGTCATTCCTCTTCTTCCATGCTTGAAAAAAAGAGCTAGGGTGGGGTATGCAGCAACTCGTTCAGAGTCCTGGTTTACCTCTTCAGATTCCTCAACCATTACAGGAGATTTATACAGATACCTCAGATTTAGGATGGGGAGCAATCTTCGCTTCCACAGATTCAAGGACTATGGTCTCCTGCACAGAGGAGAGAGCACATAAATGGTCAGAGAAATGAGAGTTTTGATTCTAACGTTATAGGCATTATATCCTGTGCTTCTTCCAGGACCCCTCAAGATTCTCACAGAAAATACTACAGTCCTTTGGTACATAAACAAGCAGGGGGTACAAATTGTTATCTTTGTCACATAGCAATCAAAGCATAGGAGCTGGCTATTCAGTACAAAGTCTCATTGCATGCAGTGTACTTTCCCTCTGCTCAGAACTCTGTGGCAGATGCATTGAGCAGATACATTACACCACCCCATGAGTGGATGTTTCACAGGGATGTGCTTTTGGATCTAGTTCACTTGTGCGATACTCCAGAGATGGATTTATTTGCCTCCCCTCAGAACAGACATCTGCTTTTCTGTGCCAGGGTCCCTCACCCTCCGGCTTGGAAGGTGGACGCCCTATCATTTTCACGGAAGGGAATGTTTCTTTATGCATTCCCTCCCTTCCCTCTGCTTGAGAAAGCCCTTTTGAAAATTTTACAGGAGAAACCAAAAATCTTGTTAGTGACTCCCTTTTGGCCAAGACAGCATTGGTTCCCTCTTCTGCAGTTAGCCAAGGACCTTCACTACAGGTTACCTCACCGGCTGGACCCACTCACTCAGGCCAAGAGAGCTTTGATTCACCCACACTTGTCAGCTCTTCACCTGATCTTGTGGGTGATCAACTTTTGATTCCTTTTAGGCACCTTTTCTCTAAGGACATGTCATGGCTTTGCAGGAGCCCAGGAAACCCACTACTAGAAAATCTTACCTTTCCAAATGGACAAGATTTTGTCTGTGGTGCCAAAAGAGGAAAAAGGACCCCTTTTTGGCAGTTATTCCTTTGGTATTATCTTACCTGTGTGAGTTACTCAACAGCAGTCTTTCTTATTCTTCTGTTAAGGTCCTCTGCTCTGCCTTGTCTGCTTGCCTGAGTTTAACTCCTCCATTGGCTTCCAGGCTGGAAGTTATACCTTTCTTAAAGGGTGTCCTTCACATTAATCCTCCCAGGAAACCAATTCCTCCTCCTTGGAATCTTAATTTTGTCCTGGAGAAGTGGACTCTGGGCCCCTTTTGAACCAGCGGCTTCAACTTCTCTGAAATTTTGTACTTTGAAGACAGGGCTTCTGGTAGCCATTACCTGTGCCAGAAGGTGGCATTTCCAGTTGGTGCAGGTGTTTGAAGAGCTACATGCCAACCTGGGTGTTATACTCAATTATTGGCGTAATGAGGGAGAAGTACAGAGAGGTAATGACCTTTTTTTTCTGGATGCAATCCCTTTACTTATGAGATGAACCAAGTAAAAGGTGTTTCTGACCACTGCCACTACATGATGGCCGAATGTGAGATTGTTGTCAACCTGAGTGCCCAAGTCTCTCACCACAGGCTGTGTGCTTAGGGGGTACAGTTGATGTGGTAATCAGTAGGAGCCATGATTTTGCCGAATGGTATGATAATACATTTTTTTTGTGTTTAAGTTAAGGCCATGTCTTTGGCATCAGTCATTTGTTGCTGTGAGACCCTCTTGCAGTATGTTAACTTCATTTAGGGAGTCAGTGACAGCACCCAACTTAGTCATCTGCAAACTTGGTCAGTCACAGGCCTTTTGTCTTTGGCTGGACCTGAGAAGTTGATACCAGACAGTAGGGGTCCCAGGACAAATCTCTGTGGAACACCACTAGTGACAGGTCTTCTGTCAGAGATGGAGACACCTATTTTGACCTTGTGAGTCCTATCGGTGAGCCAGTTGGCCACCCACCTGATGTGATGCCGAGGTGTGTTAGCTTTTTGATGATGCCTGAGTGGGGATTGTGTCAAAGGCCTTGGCCAAGTCAAGGTAAGCTGTATGTACTGACTTTCCCTCATCCAGGGCCTTGGTGACGGTCTCAAGGAAGTCAACCATATTCAACAGACAAGATCTGCTCTTGACTAATCTGAACTGGGTGGGGTCAAGTGTTTGGAGATTGCCTGTGTCCTAGTTTATGAGATCCATAATAATATGCTGCATGGCTTTACAGATCAGACTTGTCAAACTAAGGTGACGATAGTTTGCAGGGTCAGTAGCGGCACCACCTTTGTACAAAGGGTTGATGGTGGCAGTTCCACACTCTGCCGGAATGAAACCTGTACCTAGGCTGCGGTTGAATAGGGTGCTCTATGGTGAAGCTGGTTCTTTTTGGAGATGGTGCAGAATACAGCCTGGGATACAATCAAGTCTCATGGAAGCTGTGTTCTTTGCCTGGGATAGGGCCTTTAACACTTGATCTACTGAGATATGAGGTGCAGGACAAGTATTGGGCATGTCGAATGGGCCTGGGGGGGACGGGGGGGGGGGGTGAAGTTTGCTCTGAACCTATCTGCTAGCAAGTTGGTTAAGTCAACAGGATCAATGTAAGTGATACCATTAAGTACTGGAACAAATCTGGGCTTTGCCAAGGAGGTTTCTGACTCAACTGAAGAAGGCTTTGTGGTTTCCCTTTGTTTCGCAGGCTAGTTTTGATTTATAATTGGCTTTGGAGGTTTTCACTAGTGATCTTAATTTTGCTTGTTGAGGTTAAGGAGGGAGTTTTTCCAATTTGGAATTTGTTCCTTTTTACCCTTGGACAACAGTTTCTAAAGTCTGTTGATAGATGATGTCCACCAGACAGGTTTGCATTTCCTTGAGGAGCAGGTTTTAGTTCTGTTGGGTATGGCTGAGTCCATGCAGTTCTACAGGTACTTGTGTACTGCATTGGCGTATTGTTCAGCATAGTTGTCTGCATCCTTTAAGCTACTGATATCCTCCCTTAGGAGGTTGTAATCAGCTTTTGAGAAGTTTTTTTAGCCTCGCTATGGCTGGGGGGATTGGGTGGGATAGAAATTTCGAATGAGACAGACCAATGATCTGATCTCACCAGAGAAGAACATACTTTGGGAGTGGTGCAGCAGTTGCCCATGTTAGTGAGAACTAAGTCTAGAATGATGTTCTTCGTCTTCCCTTGCTGCAGTCCTGACAATTGGGTATAGTCCGCGTCCCAGTCGGCCCGAATACCAGAGTATAAGGCTGACGTCGGTCATGGCGCCTTAGACTGACGTCAGTACGTCAGGGTACTAATGCGCATGACCGACGTCATTTCCTCAGTCTTTTTTGCCGCATGGTCCGATGCAGAAGCAATTTTGCGAGTGCAGGTTGGCGTTCTGAGATTTTCCGAAACCGGAGTTTCAGACCGAAAACAGAGTTGGCTAAGTAACCCCGTTGGGGAACATTTTGGTTTTTTCTTGCCTCAGTATTTAACCGGATGTCAGAAAAAGTGAATAACTGTATTTCTTGTGGGAAGCAGATACCGCATAGGGATTATCATACATTGTGTATACCTTGTTTAGGGCCTGAGCACGTCGTTGTTGGTTGCCTCTCTTGTGCTAGATTTAACAAGCGCACTATTAAGAGGAGGCTTGATTGTTCTAGGTTAGTGTTTGGGAAGCGTTGTAATTATACTATGCCGCCGGATGCTCCGGCTGCTTCATCTAAGAAGCGCAAGGACAAAACAGTGAAGTCTAGGGTGAGGAACCGCAGTCCCGGACGTCGGTCCTTTCGAAGGCTCAGGGGAGCCAGAGGTTTTGCCAGGAGTCTCTATGGAGTCTCAGGCAGATACTTTACTGTTACAGGATGTGCCCTCTCAGGAGGTAGGCCAGGCTGAGGGGCTTCTCAGGTAGCTGTTCTTCCCTCTCTTCCCAAGGTAGTTAGGGCCTCTCCTTCTGTTGCCAAAGCTTCTTTTAGAGGAAGGCCAAGTTCAGCTTCTGTAGGGGCTGCTCCTAGCATTTCGGCTCTGTGCCTAAGAAACATATGCTTAAAATGGCAGAAGATTTGATTACTCTGATTAGAGGTTCTATGCCCCCACCTGATAAGAGGCCTAGGGTGGAACAGGAGTTTGATAGTTTTGAACAGTGTTCACAGGCTTCAGAGTCTTCTGTGGAAGACTTGCAAGAGTTTCCTACTTATTCTGATTCTGATGTGGATGATTCCACTCCTTCAGCTTCTCCTCCTGAGGATTTTTCATTTTCAGAGACTCTTCACTCCATGAGGGAGCACTTTAAATGGGAAGGCCAAGATTACTCTGACTCCAGAAAAAGGCTTAGGGAATTCTTGTTTTGCCCCAGCATAGGCCCTTAGCTATTCCTCCTGTGTTGAATGTGGTGGAGGATGTTTTGCAGAGGCTTCTCTGAACCCTGACTCCTTGCCTCCTGCTCCTGTTAAGCCTGATAGGTATTATAGGGTGCCCAAGCTCATAAGTATTTGTTTAAGAGTCCCAGGGCGGACCCAGAAACTGTTTCTCAGGGGCCTAAAGGTGTTAAAGCTTCTGTGGTTAAAAATCCTGTACCCTCTGATAAAGAGGCAAGGGCTTTGGATAGGTGGGGTAAGAAAGTATATACTTCTTCCACTCTAGCCATGAGGGCGTTGAATTGTCAGTTTCATATGCTGAAATATCAGAATTATCTCCTTTCACAATTGAAATCTAAGGTGGATGCTTTGGCGGAAGGTATTGAGTGTAAAGAATTGCTGGATTTGGTTCATGTGTCTGAACAAGTGGGTAAGCATTCTTTGCAGTGTGGTTTTGATGCTGTTCAGGCCTCCTCGAGGGTGGCTGCTACTAGTTCTGTTCTTCGCAGACATGCATGGTTGAAGGATCAGAATTTAGCTGAGCATGTTAAGACCAGGATTTTGGATGCTCCTTTACAGTCTGATGTGTTGTTTGGACCGCCTGTGGAAGCAGTTTTAAAGAAAATGGAGGACAAAGCTAAGTCTATGCAGACTGTTAAAGATTTTTGCAGGTGCAGCCTCCAGTTTAGTAGAAATTGGCCTGCTAAGGGGTGGACATATCCTGCTTATGGTTCCCAGTCTAGGGGTAGGTCTAGACGTGGTAGGGGCAGGGCTCAAGGTTCGTTTAGGCCTAGATCAGACAGTTCACCTGCTCAGACTTCTGGTGAGGGCAGGGGTCAGTCCTTCGTAAGCAGAACCAATGACCTGCCTTTTCAGCTGCCAGTGGACTCTCGTCTGGCAGCTCCTTTGGGAGGAAGATTGTCTCTTTTCAAAGAAAATTGGGATTTAATCACTCAAGACAGATGGGTGCTGGATATCATTCATCACGGGTACAGATTTTATTTCCACACAATGCCCCTTTCAAAGGCATGCCAGATGTTCCTCCTCCACAAAGAAAAGAGGCTCACAAGCAAGTTTCTCAGTTACTCCAGATAGGGGCTATTCAGCCAGTCCCTGTATCAGAAAGGGGCTTCGGATTTTATTCTCGCCTGTTCCTAGTACCAAAGAAGGGGAACACGTGGAGACCAATTTTGGATTTATCTATCCTCAACACTTATCTGGACATTCCCAAGTTCAAGATGTTGACGTTACAGCAACTGTTACCTCTGCTGGGCAAGGATCACTGGATGGTAACTTTGGATCTCAAGGAAGCTTACCTTCATGTGCCCATAAGGCTAAGTTGCAGAAAGTATCTGCGGTTTCGAACTGGAGATTTTCATTATCAGTTCTCTGCATTGCCCTTTGGCTTATCTACTGCCCAGAGTATTCACAAAGGTTCTGGCTCCAGTGATAGCTTACTTCAGGCTTCAAGGCATTCAAATTTATCCTTACTTGGACGACTGCCTGATTCTGGCTCAAGAAAAGGAACACCTTCTACAGCATCTGGAATATGTCATAGCAGTGCTAAGATGCCTAGGGTATTCTGTGAACGAAATAAAGTCCAGTCTAGTACCCTCTCAAGACATGTGCTTTCTGGGTGTGAGACTGAATACAGCAGCCCAGATGGCCTTTTAACCCCGGACAAACAAAAGAGTCTGTCACTTTACTTCCATCAACTATCTCATCAGTCCGTGCTGACTGCAAGGACAGTCCTTCAAGCATTAGGGTTCATGGCATCTTGTATTCTGGTGCTTCCCAATGCCAAACTGCATATGAGGAAGCTGCAATGGTATCTCAAAATGTATGGACACAGCACTGCCAAGATTTGGACACTGTCATTCAAATAATACCTTGCCTTCAAAAGGAATTCTTGTGGTGGGCTCAGGAATGTCACCTAAACAAGGGACTCTCTGTGACCCGGCCAGAGGCGAGTCAGATTTTAACGACAGATGCCTCGGACACTGCTTGGGGAGCTCATCTAAATGGAAAGTGGATACAAGACAAGTGGCCTGCCAGACTACAGCATCTACATATCAACATGAAGGAGATGTTAGCAGTCCAGTTTGCATTGATGGCGTTCCAGGAGTTACTTCTTCCAGGGCAGGTGTTGATTCTGACAGACAACACAACTGTCATGTGGTACATCAACAAGCAAGGGGGAACACATTCTTATCCTCTATGCAGGCAAGCAATGATTTTATGGGAGACTGCGTTAAGCCTGCAACTGACTCTTCAGGCAAGGTTTCTGCCAGGAGCACAGAACTCCCTAGCAGATGTATTAAGCAGACAAATCATGGATCCCCACGAGTGGAAACTGGATCTTCATGTATTTCAGAAATTGACAGTGTCATGGGGAACTCCAGACATAGATCTGTTCGCTTCTCCACTAAACCACCAGCTGCCAAAGTATTGCACAAAGGGGTTTCATCACACAGCTTGGAAAGTGGATGCTCTGTCTTTCAGTTGGAAAAACCTTCATGTCTATGCCTTTCCACCTCTACCTCTTCTTCCAAAGGTATTACTAAAGGTCAGACAGGACAGGCCAAGGATGATTTTGATAGCTCCAGATTGGCCTCGCAACACTGGTACCCACTTCTAAGGAGTCTTGTAAAGAAGCCTCCATGGCCTTTACCTCTGCTTCCTCATCTGTTATCTCAGAAGGACGGTCATCTGCTCAATGTCAAGCTTCAATCTCCATCTCACAGCTTGGCATATTCTGTGTTGAAGCATGGTAGGTCTCAGCTTCCTCAACAAGTTTTAAATGTGATTATGGAAGCTAGAAGGCCTAGTACTAGGAGAGTGTACGCAGAAAAATGGAAGAGATTTTTATTTTGGAGTACAGCAAAGAATTTGGAGATTTCAGAGCCTAATTTGAGTGTGGCTCTTCAATATCTTACTGAATTATTGGACAAAGGTTTGTCCTTCTCTTCCATAAAGATTCATGCTGCAGCAATTTCAGCTCACTATGATTGTGACCCACCTTTGTTTTCGCATCCTTTGTTCAAGCAGTTTCTTAGAGGGGCAAAGAATATAAGACCCCACGTAGAGCTCCTACTCCTGCTTGGGATCTCAATTTTGTGTTGGAAAAACTTACTCTACAACCTTTTGAGCCTGCAGCTACTGCTGAATTGAAATATTTGTCATGGAAGACTGCTTTTCTGTTGGCTATTACTTCTGCAAGAAGGGTGTCTGAGTTGCAGGCCCTTATGGCAGTAGAGCCCTTTTGATTTTCCATAAGGACAGGGTATCATTACGAACTAATCCTTCCTTTATGCCTAAGGTGGTTTCTAGTGTGGCTTTAAACCAAACTATTCATTTGCCTACGTTTTTTGCAGATCCTCAAAATAAAGGGGAAAAGATTTTGCACACTTTAGATGTACACAGGCAATTGCGTTATTATTTGAGCAGGACTAAAGATTTTAGGCAGTCTCAGCAGTTACTTGTTTCTTTTGCTTTGAGTTCACAGGGCAAGCCTGTGTCAAAACAAACTATTTCTAGGTGGATTGGCTTTGCATTGCATTTTGTTATTCCCATCATGGCAAAGAGGTTCCAGCTGGGATTAGGCCTCATTCCACTAGGGCTACTGCCACTTCAACAGCATTTCTAAGGGGTGGCAACTAAGGATATTCTGGAAGCAGCTACTTGGAGTTCAGTGCATACTTTCTCTAGGCATTATCACCTGCCTATATACTCTAAGACTAGAGCTGGTTTTGCCACAGCTGTTTTACAAGGCATGTTGTCAGCTCCTGCTACTTTATAATTTGCCAGCCTCCCTTACCTCTGCTTTGGGATTCTACCCAATTGTCAGGACTGCAGCAAGGGAAGACGAAGAACATAGTACAGTTTTGTACCTACCATAAATGTAGATGTTCGAGGATTCCCTTGCTGCAGTCCAATTTACCTCCCTCCTTCCCTCTGTGTTTCAGGGTGGTTGTGTAGGTGAGTTTACATGCTTATATTTTTGTATATATTACTGTATATATTGTACATGTTTTTGGTGCAGGTTGTTTTGGGACTTGTCTTTTTGGGTCTTCTGACATCTGGGGCAAGAAAAGACTGAGGAAATGACGTCGGTCATGCGCATTAGTACCCTGACGTACTGACGTCAGTCTAAGGCGCCATGACCGACGTCAGCCTTATACTCTGGTATTCGGGCCGACTGGGACGCGGACTATACCCAATTGTCAGGACTGCAGCAAGGGAATCCTCGAACATCTACATTTATGGTAGGTACAAAACTGTACTTTATCTCCCCTTGTGGAGAATGAGATGAGTTGGTCTAGTACATTAGAACTGGAGAAGTCAAGGAATCGTTGGGTGAGTACATTAGTGCAGGAATAGTTCACCCATTTTATGGTGGGGTAGTTAAGTCACCAAGGATCAGGGTGTTAGGGGGTACCCTGATGGAATTAAGTAGGTCCAGATAGGAGGAGTAGATGTCCTGAGTCATGGAAGGGGGGGTCTGTAGCTGGCTATAACTTGGATGGGTGTCTTGCCAACTGTCAGTTACACCTGGAGTAGTTCCCGTCCATCATGCTGGCATACCAGTCTGGAGGTGTACTTATCCTTAATGAAGGTAGAGACTCCACCACCCTTAATTCTCCTGACCTTATTTTTGGGGTCAGAATGTGTGGAACAAGGTATAGCTTGGTAAGGCAGGGGGTGCTCTTCACAACCCTGAACCAAGTTCCGTGACCACACAGACGTCGGTATCATGTCCTTCTATTCACATGTTGCAGTATCCTGTACAGTTGGGTTTTCTCCTCTTGCTACCCAAATGTCCAGCCAGTACACAAAAGTTTGCATTCCTTGTAATGTTGCATGAGACGTGATGTGGCTAGCAGAGCGTGGCCCATAAAAGTGAAGTCTGTGAGGACCAGACTTCAGACCTTCTCTGCCCCCAGTTGAACGTTGGGTGTTCCTTCCTTCCCGGCCGTCGGATACTCGAGAAACTCCTATAACTACCTCGTTGGGGAACCTTTTTTCATTCATTGCATGTTAGTGCTTGTTCATGTTATCCAGAAAGGGCAAGTGCAGTCATCAGATTCCACACAAAGATGCCCATGAACTCTCTGTTCTGTTTAGGCAAATCCCACTACTACAAGGCCTGCTTTGTCTTCCAAGCTTTTGTACTTGAGACCTTACGTAGCAGACTTCACGTGCTCAACCTGTATCTAGAGAACCAACGTCTGAAACAGCTAGTGTTTGGTGTGGAGGGACCTGCTGACTTGCCTGCCGAACCGCCGAGAAGAAAGTCCATGACCACAAGACCTGCTACTGTTGCTGCGCCTCCGCTGTCTGACACGCATCCTGTGGCCGATAGCCTGGACAAATGCTGGGGCCCTGCTGCCTTGGGTGTAGCGGGTACTGTATTGGAAGGCACATCCATGGAGGCCCTGCAGATGTCGTTCTCCAATGCTGAGGGAGAACCAAGGCTGTCGGCAGACCAGTCGGATCCCTCCTCTCCGCAGTTGTCCGGTTCTAGTCCTTCCCCTGTACAGACGCCCGCTAAGCCTTCACTTAAAAAGGAGAAGAAAAAGCATACTTCTATTAGTGAAAATCAACCAGATTGGCAGGCTTTTTCACAAAGCCTCTTTAATGCATTCATGGCCTTGCAGCCTACTGCTCCAGGGACTTCCACAATCCCTCCTCCAGTACTGAGCCGTAGGCCTGAGGCCCATCACAGGCGGAAGAGGAGGAGTACTCTAATTCTTCCTCAGAAGAATCCTTCTCTTACATCTCCCAACTCCCTTCCCCACTTGGATATGCCTCTGCAGAGGAAGAACCTGCAGAAGCTGATTCCCTTGCAGAAGATCTCCCCTTTGGGGAAACCATAGCTAAGATGAGCGAGCACTTCAAGTGGGACGCATCAGAAATGACTGAGATGCAAAAATGCTACCATTTATTTATTTGTTTATTTGACATTTGTTAACTGGGTTGGTCCAGCTAGACCGGGAGCCCATTTTCAGTGGAGACCCGAGGAGAAAAGCTGCAGTTACAAAACAATTTAGGATTACATAGGTAACAAAAAAATAGAAAGTAACATAACCAAGTATAACTCCAAAACATATTAATACAAATATGATTTGCAGAAAAATATAGGAAACACCAGACTACAGCAGATAGTATCAAATAAAGCTCCAAAGTTTATTCCACAGTGCAAAAATGGTGAGTGCTTTCATAGCCAGAGCTACTTCATCAGACAACTCAATAAACTCCACAGGGATTTTTAAAAACAGTAACAGCCTATCAGTGAGTGTCATTTCCCAATAAACAATTAGCTTAATAGCCACTGATTTAAAGGAGAAGCACTAGATAGAGACATATCAACTAATAAAACATTAAAATGAATAAAAATGCATATATAGAGACTTTATCTGTGTAGTGGATTATTAACCAAAACCGGTTTAATACAAACTTTATCGTTCAGGCCTTTGCCCATGTTGGCATGCATCCTAATAATCCATTCAAGCTCTTTAGTCTCTACCAAATTCCTAATTGCACCACCTCTGCATCCTAGCTGAACTTTCTCAATTACCATGAACTGAAAGTTGTGTGTTGTCCTTGTTGCTAAAACATGCCTAGCCAGGGCATTAGTTCCTGCCCCTCTGTTTGTCATATATGTGTTCCCTAATCCTATCACGAAACCTTCTTGTGGTCATGCCCACATAGAATGAACAACATGTAGTACAGAAAGCTAGGTACACAATGTTAGTGGTATTACAATCAGCTGTAAGTCTGAAATAGGTAGTCTTTCCAGTGTCTGGATGTCTAAAATGCCCTCTCTTGTCAATATATATTGACAATAGTTAAAGGAGTTACATGGTTTCGTCCCATATACGGGAGTGGTAGGTTGAACATCTATTGCTTGCTTATACCTGGGGCCACATAAGAGTCTCTTAAGGGATTTCTTGTTCTTATAGGCATATTGAGGCTTTGGTTAATAAGTCACTACGCAGATAAAGTCTATAATGTATGTTTATTCATTTTAATGTTTTGTTAGTTGATATGTATCTATCTAGTGCTTCTCCTTTAAATCAGTGGCTGTTACAATAATTGTTTATTGGGAACTGACACTGATGGGCTGTTGCTGTTTTTAAAAATCCCTGTGGAGTTTGAGTTGTCTGATGAAGTAGCTCTGGCTACGAAAGCACTCACCATTTTTGTACTGTGGATTAAACTTTGGAGCTTTATTTGATACTATCTGCTGTGGTCTGGTGTTTCCTATACTTTTCTGCAAATACTAGTTGTTGGGGAACCCAGTCTGCTCATACCATTTTGTATTTTTTATTTGTTATTTTTTGTAATACAAATATGAATCAAACATGTTTAGATTACTGTAAGAGGATTGTATCAACAAAGTAAGTATATGAACCCCCTTTTGTTTTATATCTATATATATATATATATATATCTATATATATATATCTATATATATATATATATATATATATATATCTATATCTATATATCTATCTATATATCTATATATATATATATATATATATATATATAAAAAAACAAGTCCTATACAAGTGATCAGATTTCTTGCCTAGGCTTCGTAGGAAAGTATAGATACTATGAGCTGATCCAGATGAATTCCCCAGCTCCCACGACTATTACACCTATACTTCCAGCATTTCTTGATGCTTTCTCTGTAGCGTCCTTGAATCCAGATTCCCAACCTCCAGCCCCACTGCAGACCTGATAGGTTTTACAAAATCCTGGAGACAGCTAAATTCCTAATAAAATACCCAGCTGGAGACCTAGACTTCTGCAACTCTGGATTTCAGAGCAATCAACTGTCAGACACACATGTCTAAATATGCTTTAGCCCTTTTGGAGAAAATTTCCACACAGTTTTCAGATATTTCCGACTCTTCAGCCAAAGCTCAACTGTCCTCCCTTGTTTCCCTGACCTCTCAGGTAACCAGACACACTATGGGGTGCAGCTGTGATGCTGCTGAGGCCTCAGCTAGGTTGGCAGCATAAGCTTCTGCCCTAAGAAGGTATTCATGGCTATGCCTCCAGCCTTTACCGATGATTTTAGGACTAAACTAGTAGATGCTCCTTTAGACAATTAAGCTCAATTTGGATCCAAGGTTGCAGACTAGTTTAAGTCCTTGCAACAGAAAGGTAAGGAGATGCGAGACTTAAAGCATATGTTTGTATCTCCAGTTCCCAAGTTTCAAAGGAATTGCCCATCGAAGACCCAGTTTATTAGGAAGCATTCATGTCCTGCTTCCTCTTCCAGACCAAGAAAAGCTCTCGGGAAACAATCCACTCCTGCCAGGGCTACTCCATCTACCAGCCAGAGGATGCCCTTTCAGGACAGGGCAGGTAGTGTGCGACTACCTGCCAAGCTTTAATCCATCCCCCTCCCTCCTTGCATCTCTCTCTCTCTCTCTCTGTCTGCAAGTGTGGAGAGTCATCACTTCAGACAAGTGGGTGCTTTCAGTAATAGAACACGGGTACTTCATGACCTAGATCATCCACCCAAAGAGAAGGGATATTCCCCAGCCACCGAAAGAACACCTCTGTCTCTTACAACCAGTTGCTGACAACCTTATGGCCCAAGGCACCATCCAGCCTGTCCCATAGTCTGCTATGGGAAAAGGCTCTTACTCCAGGATCTTTCTAGTACCAAGGAAATGTGGGCCTTGGAGGAAAATTATAGATCTCTCATATCTGGATCTCTTCCTGCACGTACCCACATTCAGGGTGCTTACACTGCTAACTCTCTTCCCTCTAATCCTTCCTCAAGGGTCCATGGCCACCCTGGACATTAAGGATGCCTACTTCCACATCCCCATAAGGCCCAGCTTCAGGAGTTTCTTCCAGTTTTCAGTGGCCTCCTCTCACTGTCAATTCTCAGCCTTGCCCTTTGGTCTGTCCACAGCACCCATAGTCTTCACCAAATGTCTGGCACCGTGATTGCCTTCTGCAGGACTCAAGCATCCAAATCTTCCCTTACCTGGACGACCTACTCATCCAGGCAGACTGTAAGCAATCTCTCCTGCTTCAATTGCAGAAAACCATTGCCCTCCTGCAGTCCCTAGGGTTTTAGATAAATTAACCAAAATCCCATCCCACCCAGACCTTACCCAGGACATATAGTGTTGCTGGGGTGAATAATTTAGACAGACATCATGAAAGCCTTCCTTCCACCCCAAAAGGTGGAAAGCCTGACACAATACATACTTTTGGTACTTCAAACCAAGGAAATGACTGCAAGGCAGTACATCAGGCTCCTGGGGTACATAGCTTCCACTATACCTATGCCGCCTTTAGCAAGACTTCAAATGAGGAAACCTCAGGTCAGTTTGTACGCAGCACTCCCACCCCCTGGAGTACAGGATGCAACTCTTGCCCTGCCTCAGACAAGAGATCCACTTGTGGCTGACCCAGGTGAAGCTCAACCAGGGCCTTCCACTCCAACCACCAACACAGGTCATGTACACAAATGCCTCATACCTCGGTTGGGGAGCTATGCTGTGGCTCCTAAAAGTGCAAGGAGTTTGTCCAGAACCACACAGGGAAGGAGCACATCAGTGTAAGGGAAATGAGAGCAATACTACTGGCCTTGAAAGCTTTTCAACCCAGGCTGCAGCAGGGACCTCTAAAACTTTTCACAGACAATACCACAGTATTGTTTCATCTCAACAAGCAGGGGGGGGCAGATCTTTCTTACTTTGCAGACTAGCTCTCCTTGTGTGGGTTCTGGTCACCATTCGGGGAGTTACTTTTCAGGCATTATACAGTATACATTCCTTCCCAACAGAACTTTCAGGCATATTCCCTCAGCAGGTCCATGACCATGTCCCACGAATGGTTGCTAAACAGGGATGTCTTCTTGGACCTTATCCACTGATGGGTTACATCTTAAATAGACCTATTTGCCTCTTCCATGAGCAGGCAACTTCCCTCCTTCTGCACCAGACTGCCAGAACCTTTGGCAATGGCAACAGATGCCTCTTCAATCTCCTGGAAGATGTGTTTTTCTATGCACCCCCCCCCTGAAGATACTACAGAAAAGGCCAGAAATCTTGCTGGTGACTCCCTATTGGCCAAGGCAGCATTGGTTGCCCCTCCTCCTGCAATTACCCAAGGGCAATCACCACAAGTTACCCCTCAGAGTGGTCCTTCTCACACAGGACAAGGGAACCCTAATCCACCCACAGTGGCAATCTGTTTACCTCACCTTGTGAGTGATAGGATTTTAATTCCTTTCAGGCACCTTTACAATGAAGACTTGTTCACCCTCCTGCAGGAGGTCAGAAAACCTAATACCAGGAAATCTTACGTATCCCAAGTGTAAAAGATTATCCATATGGTGCCTTAGAAAACGGTTGGACCCATTACAAAGTGAATTCCCACTAGTGCTGTCCTACCTGTGTGAATCTTACAAACAGGGTTAGCATCCTTCTCTGTTAAGGCCTGTCTGTCTACCATTTCTGCTTGCCTACCCCTGGACCCCCCTAGCTTCCAGGTTGCCTGCAAATTGGTCCTTAAGGGGTACTTCATCTCAGACCACCAAGGAAGCCCATTCTGCCTCCATGGGAACTGAATTATGTTTTAGAGAAGCTCACACTACCTCTCTTTGAGCCAGCATACAAAGCTTCCCTAAAACACTGCACATGGAAAACTGTTCTGCCCGTGGCCTTAACCTCAGCTAGAAGAGTTTGAGTTGTAAGCTTTCATGGCTATTCCACCTTTCCTCATCTTCCACAGAGGTAGAGTAACCCTAAGAACCAACCCATCCTTCATGCCCAAGGTGGTTAATGATATTTTCTTAAACCAAGCCATCCAGCTACCCACTTTCTTTCCCAATCCACAGGGAGACAGTCATAGAATACTTAATTCCCATGATGTGCACAGACAGCTCAAGTTCTACCTGCACAAAACCAAGAACATTAGACAGGCTGACCAATTGTTTGTCTCTTTCCACCCCAGGGCACTGGGGAAAGCAGTAACTAAGCAAACCATTTCAGCCTGGATCTCCAGGGCTATTACCTTTTGTTACACACACCATAGTAAACACTTTAGAGTCAGGGTTAAAGTCCATTCCACTAGGGCAATGGCCTCATATCTGGAGTCTTCTTCAAAGGCCTGGACACCTCCACTATTCTTGAAGCTGCCGCTTGGTCTTCTGTGCACACTTTCACAAAGCATTACAAAATAGACCAGCTTTCCAGGTCCAGGGCTGGATTCGCCAGGGCTATCCTGCATGGTTTCCTGGAGAATTCTTCTAGGCCACTACCCCCTTCCTCACAGTGAGCTTTGGCACTCGCCTAACTGTACAGAATACTGCAACATATGAATAGAAGGACATAGAAAAATTGTGTAAAATCTTACCATAACCATAGATGTCCTCCTCTTCGATGTTGCAGTATTCCTTACCTCCCACCCACCCCTCCTGATATCAGGCATTGCCCTTCTTGGATGGCACAGGGCTTGCACTACATTCTTTGGGACTGGTTCCGATTGGGGAGCTCAGTTCTGAAGTCTGGTGCGCACAGACGCCACTTTATGGCCAATGCTGTGCTAGCCATGTCAGACATCCCACACACCATACAGGAACTGCAAACTTTTGTATACTGGCCAGACGTTTGGGGAGCAAGAGGAGAAAACCCAACTGTACAGAGTACTGCAACATGGAAGGGAAGGACATCCTATGGTTATGGTAAGATTTTACACAACTTTTCATTCCAGTGCGAGGAGAGCCTCCAGTGAGTGCATTTTCAGGTTAAAGCTGTTAGCATTAAGCAGCATGAGCTTCGATTTGCCTTTTGACAGATCTTTTATGTTGGAAGGTTTGTTTGAGGCATTGCTTAAAAAAGCCACAATGGGGGAGGCAAGAGCCTTGGCCAGGATCCGGAATCCCAGGGGTGACAGGTGGAGGCCATCTCTGGCAAAGCATCGAGGCCTGTCAGCTGTGCCATCCCAGGCAGACAGATACTGGATCCCCTTGGAATGACACCAGAAACTGTCAGTTGTTGAAGTCTATTAATTTTTGTTGGTATTGTGGCATCATTCTTGAAGGTACGATGCTGGTTAGGGATAGGGTCATAACTGCCTGGGACACGTACCCTGAGAAGCTCGATAATGACTCTCTTCATATAGTCCAGAGAGCTACGTCTATTCACACCAACATGGACCATGACAGAGTCATACTTGTACCTGATGTTCTTCGTTACACTGATTCAGTCATCCCATTTGGGTTATCTGCCTGCAGGTAGCCCTTAGCCGACCTGAATACCAGAGTCTTGGGATTTCTGCATCGGATGCGGTCGCTTATTCCATGACGTCAGGTCGTCAGGGGTATAAAACATGCAGCCGATGCCATTACATCAATCTTTCTTGCCATGCGGTGCCCAAAGCAGAAGCAGTTCGCAAGTGCCGGTCGTCAGACTCCTGAAATTTTCGTTTTCGAGTTTCAGACCTGAAGTGCTTTAAAAGATAAGTACCCCATTGGGGATCCTTTTTTCTTGCTCTAACCGAAGTCAGAAAACATTAATAATTGTCTTGCCTGTGGAAAGTAAATGCATCATAAAGATTTTCATTCTTACTACGTCACCTGTTTAGGCCCACACCACGACGTCCCTCGCTGTAGGTTTTGTGCCTTGTTCAACGCCCGAGCTATCGGTCGTTGGGCAATTTTTGTAGCTAAATACTTTCGCTCTTGATCTCCGTACTCAGAAATGGCATCGATAAGCCATCTGACTACTGATCTTCCGAAAAAAAACGTAAGGATAAAGACAGAGACAGACTGCATAGGTCCAAAACTGCCGACAACACTACAGTTAAGCTAGTTGCCAGTCCGCCGGTACTCAGTGAGGCTCTTTCGCAGCCCCTGATACCTGCTTCTACAGATTCGCAGGCCTCTACTGACACCCATTCGGAGTCCGGTATGCCACAAGATGCTTCTTTGACTATGGAACCTGCGGATGTCTCTACCTTGGATGGGTCCGGAGCCACTGTGCAGGCACTGGCTTCTGAGGGTGTATTCAGGCCTACCAATTTTAATATTAAACCGACTACTTCGTTTCAAGCCACAAATAATGAATTTCTCAGGCCTAAAATTCGCACTACATCTAGGAAACTGACGACCAAAGCGCATTCTCAGGCCCACAGGCCTCAAAAACAAATGATTAGAATGGCTGAAGACCTTATCTTAATTAGGGGAAGCTAGCCTTCCCCCTCAGAGACCTAGAACTGATTTTTCTACTGATTCTTCTGATCAGGAATCTGATATCTCTGTTCCTTCTGACTACCAGGACATACCCTTATCTACCTATGAGGATTCTGATGCAGAGGATTCCATTCCCTCTGCTTCCCCAACAGAAGATTTTTCTTTTGGTGAAACCCTACATACCCTTAGGGAACATTTCCGCTGGGAAAGCCAGGACTACTCTCTGTCCAAAAAGAGACTCGGAATTTTTAAACCTGCCTCAGCACAGGCCTCTAGCTATCCCTCCTGTTCTGGAGATTGTAGATGATGTTTTCTTGGAATTCAGCCTTACCCCGGATACTTTGCCTCCAGCTCCCAGGAAACCTGACAGGTACTATAGAGTACCTGACTCACAAATTCCTTTTCAAGAATCCTACTGCAGATCCAGAGACCATTTCCCAAGGACCAAAATGCATTAAGGCTACTACTGCCAAGAATCCTACCCCTTCTGACAGGGATTCTAGGGCTTTATACAGATGGGGTAAGAAGGTATACACCTCTGCTACTCTGGCCATTAGGACTTTAAATTGCCAGTTTCATATGTTAAAGTATCAGCAGCATATTATGAGGCTAATTAAACAGAAAATGATGTTGATTCCTGACTGTGCAGAACACAAAGATTTACAAGAGTTAATGCATTATGCTGACCAAGTTGGTAAACCTACTTTGCAGTGTGGTTTTTGATGCTTTAGAAGCATCTTGTAGGGCTGCTGTCACTGGGTCTGCTCTTAGAAGGCATGCTTAGCTTAAGGAACAAAACCTGTCAGATCATGTCAAAGGAAAATTACTGGATGCACCCTTAAAACAAGAGTACCTATTTGGCAATAAAGCAGAAGTTGTTCTCAAAAGGATGGAGGAGAAAGCTAAATCTATGCAAACTGTTAAAGATTTCTTACAAGTGCAACCACCTAGATTCAATAGGCATTGGCCTTCAAAGAACTGGTCCTTTCCAGTCCCTTCCAGACCTTCTCAGTCCAAAGCCAGGGGCAGCAGACCCCCAAGACTTCAGTCTCAGGTTATGCACAGATCTAAGCAGTGGGGTGCGCCCACATCCAAAACTGGGAGTAGTAAGCCACTCCCTATGGTAAACTTGCACAGTGACGTATCCTTAACTCCACCAAGTCTTGCTCAAGTACTTGCACCTTTAGGAGGAAAACTCGCCCTGCATGCAAAAAACTGGGAATGCATTATCCAAGACAAACTGGTTTTAAACATCGTTTCCCTAGGATACAGATTCCACTTCCACTCACTCCCAACCCTAAGTGGATGGCCAGACCTCCCCCCAAACCAGTGGGCAGAGGCCCAAAAGCAAGTACTTTCTTACCTGAGTATCAAGGCTATTCAACCTGTCCCATCAGAACAAAGGAGACCAGGTTTTTATTCAAGACTGTTCCTGGTTCCCAGAAAAGAAAACTCCTGGTGTCCTATCCTGGGTTTACCTATTCTCAACACCTTTCTGGTGGTTCCAAAATGCTAACTCTCCAACAGCTGCTTCCTGTGTTAGCCAAGTATGCCTGGCTGCAACCCTAGACTTAAAAGAAGCTTACCTGCACATCCCCATAAGGGAATCTTACAGGAAATACCTTTGCTTCAGGACAGGCACTATGCACTATCTGTTGTCTGCACTTCCCTTTGGCTTATCTACTCCGCCCAGGGATTCACAAAGTGCCGAGCTCCAACCATTGCTTTTTGCAGACAGAGAAGTATTCAGATTTACCCATACTTGGACGATTGCCTGATTCAGATGGAAAGTCAGGACTTGCTACTACAGCACCTGGCATTTATAAAGAGACTTCTAACTTCACTGGGGTACGCCATCAACAAAAAGAAATTGCACCTAGTACCCTGCCAACAGATTGTATTCCTGGGAACAAGCTTGAACACAACTTCCCAGATGGCATTCCTCACTCCAGAGAAACAAATTTATTTGACAACTTACTTCAACCTACTGGCCACAAAAACCCAGCTATCTGCAAGGAAAATACTGCAAGCTCTGGGATTCATGGCCTCTTGCATTCTGTTAATTCCATATGCAAGACTGCATATGAGGAAACTTCAATGGTATGTAAAAAGTCTATGGTGTCAACATTCTCAGGACCTGGAAACAATAATTCCTATCATTCCGTGTCTAAGGGCAGAGTTCCTTTGGTGGGCAGAGGCCGGCAACCACAACAAGGGACTCTTTCACTGTACCCCCTGCCGCCCAATCCCTAACAACAGATGCATCAGACTATGCATGGGGGACTCCCATGGCAGGGCAGTGCATTCAGGGCAAATGGAACCCAAAGCAGATGCACCTGCATATCAATCAAAAAGAAATGTTAGCTGTACAGAATGCTCTGACAGCCTTCAAAGGCCTTATTCTTCCAGGACAACTATTGGTAAAGACGGACAACACCACAGTCATGTGGTACATAAACAAGCAGGGAGGAACACATTCCTATTCACTCTGCAGACTGGCCATGGCTCGAGCAACCAAGTGCACCTACAAGCTCAATTCCTGCCAGGCAAACTAAATTCACTGGCAGACAACTTAAGCAGAAATCTCATGGGCTCACACAAATGGAAACTGGAACCCAAAAATATTCAAGCGCTTGGGGAACAGATGGGGGGACACCAAAGGTGGACCTGTTTGCTTCCCCTCAGAACTATCAATTGAACAAATACTGCACCAGAAATCCCCACAACCAAGCTTGGAAGTGCATGCCCTGTCCTTTTCCTGGGAAAGCCTCTCAGTCTGTGCCTTTCCCCCTTTGCCTCTCCTCTCAAAGGTTCTACTAAAGATCAAACAGGACAAGCCGAGGACAATCCTGATTGCACCAGACTGGCCACGTCAACACTGGTATCCTCTTTTGCGCAGTCTAACAGTGCTACAACCATGGCACCTGCCTCAGACCCCTTCCCTGCTGTCCCAGTAAGGGGGCCAAATTCTGCACACTCAGCTTCAGACCCTGAACCTTGCAGCCTGGCTAATCCCCTGAAGTCAACTCTAGCAACCCTCAGTAAGCAGGTGCTGGATATCATTCTTGAGGCAAGGAGGCCTAGTACTAGAAAATCCTATTCAGAAAAGTGGAAAAGATACTGTTCCTGGAGTCAGTCTCAAGGGATGGGCACAACTGCGCCCAGCGTACCTCATGTACTAGATTACTTAACAGAAATGCTCCACAAGGGCCTATCCTTCTCTTCAATTAAGATTCATGCCTCTGCCATTTTAGCTCATTGTTATACTGAGTCACCCCTCTTCTCTCATCCTCTGGTAAAACAGTTCCTTAGAGGGGCCAAATATTTAAGACCCCCCAGGAGAGTTCCCACTCCAGCCTGGGACCTTAACTTTGTATTGGAAACATTTACACTTCCCCCCCTTTGAACTGGCTGCTACAGCAGAGTTGAAATTCCTCTCATGGAAAACAGCTTTATGTCTAACCATCACTTCTGCAAGAAGAGTGTCTGAGCTGCAGGCCCTTATGGCAGTGGAACCCTTCATTATCTTCCATGCGGACAGGGTTTCCCTAAGGACTAACCCATCTTTTATGCCCAAGGTGGTGTCTAGTGTGGCTTTAAACCAGTCCATTCATTTGCCTACTTTTTTCCCTAATCCACAAAATAAAGGGGAAAGGATACTGCATTCTCTAGATGTGCACAGACAGCTTAGATTCTATTTGGACAGGACTAAGCCTCTCAGAAAAACTGACCAGCTGCTAGTCAGCTTTGCTGCAGGGGCAGAGGGGAAGGCCATTTCAAAGCAAACCATATCTAAATGGATAGCAGACTGCATCCATTTCTGCTACAAGCATCATGGAAAACCCTACCTCACAGGGGATAAGAACACATTCCACTAGAGCTACAGCTACCTCTACTGGAAGCTGCGAACTGGAGCTCTGTGCACACTTTCACCAAACATTGCCACTTGCCTATCTTTTCTAAATCCAGAGCTGGATTTGCCACAGCAGTCTTACAGGGCCTGATTGCCAGGTCTAATTCTTCTTAATCTACCTCCACCCTTCCTTAGCTTTGGGAATCAACCCAAATGTGATGACTGCAACAGTGAAACATGAAGAACATAGTACAGTTGTGTACACTTACCATAAATGTAGATGTTTGAGTGTATTCACTGTTGCAGTCCTGGTTACCCTCCCTCCAGCCCCCTGATTGTCTTTGCTTTCACCTATCCTTTTTGGTTGGGCATATCTTATACTATGTGTATTTGCTTTTTGCTGAGGGTGTTCCACACCATATAATTGCTTCCTATTTTGGAGGCACCTGACATCTGGGGCAAGAAAAACTGATGTAATGGTGTCGGCTGCATGTTTTATACCCTTGACGACCTGACATCATGGAAGAAGCGACAGCATCCGATTCAGAAATCCCAAGACTCTGTTATTCAGGCCGGCTGAGGGCTACCTGCAGGCAGATAACCCAAATGTAATGACTGCAACAGTGAATACACTCGAACATCTACATTTATGGTAAGTGTACACAACTGTACTTTGTGGAGAGACTTAAGTGCGTGCGTGATGTTGGGGATTCTGGCATCTGACAGACAACTGACCTTGACCTTCTCCTCCTCCTTGTTGAGCCTGGTGAGTGGGACATCAGTGTATCTCACAATTGAGTCACCAGTGACTAGTATGTTTGGTTTATTGTTATGCCTTGTAGATTGTGTTGGTTTATTGTTATGCCTTATGGGCTGTGTTTGTGAGACACTGGTGTGTTGTTTGCTGTGTACAATGTGTTTGGAGTTGTGTGTGTGAGGTCTCTGCTGTTTAGGTAAGTTTTTATTGAGGGCCTCTGCATAGTTGGGTGTGTGTTGTGCTTGACTATGTGATGTGAGTGGTGTGGTGTTTGTGCTGGCAATCTCCTCTTTGTCAGGAGTACTGACTGTGGCGCGAGAGAGCATGGATTCCAGGTTACTGATGTAGATACATTTCTCGCAAGTAGAATTATGTGCTAGGAGAAGAGGGCTTTCAGTGAAAATGAGGCAGTTGCTACACTAAGTATGCCCTTGTCGATCAGGCTGGTAGGAGAAACTGATGGGAATTGTCCAGGCATAGTGTTTTGAATACTTGGGCGGATTTATGGATAGAGGGTTTTGATAAGGGTTTGTCCATAAGAGTGTAGACCGCAAAAACCTTCTTAAATGTAAAGTAACTGGCCTGAAGCCCAAGTGCTAAAACCAAAACTAAGATGCTTAGAATAACGGATACATTTTATCAGGGTATTAAAAAGCAGTAATAAATGCAGCAGAATAAAAGCACTTAACACTTAAGAGCACGCAGCAAAGAAAAAAAAAAAGAACACAGAAAAGCAGCTGAGTAAAGTGTCCATTTATTTTTTATAGTGGAGAGGGGGGAAACAGGATTAAGAAACTAAGGGGGGTTGGCCTTCCCAAATGCCATCTCTGTACACAGTAGAGTAAGCTGATGAGATTGGACTGGGAGCAGTGTCCAAAATCAAAGAAGTAAGGCGGTCGTCCTTCCCAAATGACCTCACTGTACTCAGTTGAGTGAGCAGATGAGATGGGACTGGGAGGAGTTTTTGATTGCCACTAGCTATCTTATAGGTTCTTAGGCTGTTACTAGGTTAACGACCAATAAGGCTATTACAAACCCAGCTGTGCACCCCAAACCATTTGGGTCCTTAGTAACATGGGTGTCTGTATGGGGGGGTGGTAGATGACTAAGGATTTGTAGGGGTGGGTAGGTGTTGGGATAATACTTTTCTTATTGACAGCCTCTGTCCATAAGGGACATGGCGTCCAGACTTGGGGTAAATTTACAATTTGCCATCCTCTTGTTAAGGTTTCATCTGAATAGGGTAAGGGATGAACTTTGTTTTACATGGACAGGGCACCTATTCAGTAGTGCTGGTATCCTTTGGGACACATATGTCTTTCTAGCATGTTCTGTTTGTCACAAATTAAGTTTAGATATCTGGATCTAGTGGTTTCTGATGTTTGTTTTGCACATGTGCAACAGATTCATCAGGGCTCTGTGTGAGGAAGCCCTGTAAGCCGCCCTGTCAGAAGCCTGTTGGAGACTTATTATAGAGACAGTGTGTTTAGACGATCAGTGTAGGACAAGGTATTCATGTCCTGAATTCTCCTGGTGAAAAAAACTTTTTGAGCATTCCAACTGTTGCAAGTGTCTGGTTAGATGTATGCTAAAAGGACATTGTATTCAATGATAAGTCTGATAAGGGCAGAGTAGAATGGTACTGTAACTTCCATATAATTTGGGTGACAGAATGATTTACTTGTCTTAACTACATGTTTGTCAAAGGCCAGACTGTTTACATATGTTTCCAGATCCCTTGCTACTTTGTCGACTTTTAGGAGCATTTTATTGATGGATTGATTATCTTGGGCTGACATAATCCCAAAGGGCATTGTAATGCATTTTTTTGTTATTGAGTTTTATAGTATGGCTTTGGCACCAGACATTTGTTTGTGTTAAACCCACTTGCAAGATATTGGTGTCTTAGGTGGAATCTGTAATGGCTCCCAATTTATAGTCATTTACAAACTTGTTGAGCCAGAGGCCTTGAATGTTAGCTTTGACTTCTGAGAAGTAAATGCCAATCGGGAATGGGCTGAGCATGGAACCCTGGGGTTACTCGCTGGTAACTGGTCTGTTTGTGGAGGTGCCCTCACTGATCCTGAATTACTGGGTCCTATCTATGAGCCTGCTGGTAGTACAGCGAGTTGTGTAAGGGTTTACACTTAACTCTGAAAGCTTGTCAACAATCCATGAGTGGGTTATTGTATCAAATGCTTTAGCCAGGTCAAGGTACGCAGTATGCACTATTTTCCCCTCTTCCATTGCCTTGGTGACCCTATCAAAGAAATAGATAACTAGGCATAACCTTCCCTTAAATCCAAATTGGGATGGGACAAGTATCTGTAGGTTGCTAATGTACTTGTTCATCATTTCTATGATAATTTGTTCCACGGCTTTGCACGATAGGCTTGTTAGACTGATGGGTCTGTAGTTCCCTGGGTCCGCCCTTGTGGAGGGGAATGACTGTTGCGGTCCTCCAGTCACTTGGAATGTAGCTTGTTTCAAGGCTGTAGTTGAAAATTGCATCAGTTTGTCCTGACAGGGCATGTTTTAGACTGTTGAGGCAACCAGGGATATTTTCGGGTACCATGGAGGTGGTGTTCTTGGCTTAGTGAGTGCTGCTAGCACCTGGTCCCTATTGATAGCTGGTGGAAGTGTATTGGAGGGGATTTCACCTGGTGGAGCTGGGGGGGGTGAAGTTTAAACTGAATTTATCAGCTAGAAGATTTGTGTCACACTGATCGGTGAATGTTATACCGTTCATCAGCAGTTCAGCACACTGCTGTGTGTTAGTTGAAGAAGGGCATCTGATTATCCTTAGCCAGCAAAGGCTATCCTTACCTTGTAGTTGGCCTTGTTGAACTTAGACCTCTTAGTTTCTTGTTTTAGTTGTATAAGAGAGCAGTTGTCTTTAAGGGAGTTGCTCTTCTTGATTTTGGCTATGAGTTTTCGTCTTTATTATATACCATGTTTAGTTCAGGATTCCACCAGTGGAATTTGTTTTTAGTGTTTTGGGTATATTTCTGGTAGGTATGGCAGCCTGCGTGCAGCTATTCATGTTTATATAGGGACTCTGCTCTAAAGAGCAAAACGCATGTAACAAATACACAAGAGTAGCTTGGCTTTTATGTATGACTAATCTGAAGAGAAAGACAGCCAGATCATCAGTGACGTGTTCAGGTTGCAGAAGCAGTTGCAGTATTGGAAACATTCACTTGAAATAAAGACCCAGCAACTTTAAAGCAATGCATTGCCTCATCAGAATACAGTGGTTACTATAAGCATGGGAAATACACTCACAACAAAGACTAAGAACTTATAAAAATATAGTAATATGCAGATTGATATGCTGTAGTGTGTGTCTGTGACTGCATTTTTCTAAGGTGAACAGTTGATTAATTTTCTGTTATGTGACTTAATACAGTTGTATAGTACAAATGAATGTACCCTACAGCATGGGGAAAAAAAAGTTATTCTCAGTAACTCAGAGAAGTATGCCGAGGACTGTGAAGAGACATTGGGCAAGTAAACTAGCATGGTTGCTGCTGCTGCTGCTTAAGTTCATAAGAATGCAAACAATGCAATCATCACATTTTAACATTGCTGCAATGTCAAATACATTAATAGTATTTGTGCAGCCCTGCAAACCAAACAGGAGACAGCATTACAAACATTCACCAGAGAAATCATAACACTTGTATTAGACGTGTCTTAAAACATACATGTAAATGTGCTGCAGCTGGGGAAGGACTGAGGTAGAGTGGGGGCGGGCGAGTGAAGGTTGCACAGGATTATATACATAATTATATAATTCATCCTTATACCACTGTAGCACAGTTCCTCCCATACTAAGATTGCCCTAACAAAAATTTGTGGAACTGCACTTTCTAAAGCAGATTTCCTGGGTGTGTTCCTTGGCTGTCTTTGTGGTGGGTAGATAGTATGCAGAATAGATAATCTTTGATTGCTGCATGGAGAAAAGATATTTGGAGAAGAAAAGGCAGGAAGAAACATAAAGGGGAATCCTTGTAAAGAGAGTAGGCAGTGTTTCAGCTTTTGCACATTGTAGTTATTTAAATGCTGTTACTTTTTTAATTTCTTTATTAACTAATTTACGTATCTGTATGATAAAGCAAACCTCCTATTTCATTCCTTGTTTCATATTAGCACTTGTTGGAAAAATACACATGTATACGAAAAACACGTCCAGATGGCAACTGTTTCTATCGTGCGTTTGGATTTGCACATCTTGAAGTGCTTCTGGAAGACAGTAAAGAATTGCAGAAGTAAGTATTAAAAGTTTTTTGAGTTGTGTGCGTATAATGCATATACATATTTGTATGTATTTGTTTATATGTCTGCAGGTGCACCTACATGTGTCTATACATATGTAAGGTAGTACATGTGTATGATAGTGTGTGTGTGTGTGTGTGTGTGTGTATTTATGAATACGAGTGTGTTAAGTATACTTTTGCAGTTCGCTGTAAAAGCTTGTGCAGTTATTATCTTGTAATAGCTTTATATTGGATAAAATTGCATCATTTTAGATGAAAGGGAGGCTCTAGGGATAGAAGCCACCTCAGTAGGCAAACCTAGTTTACGTGAAACATGCATTTGAAAAGATAGGTTTTAAGCACTCTTAACTTTTCTGTAGCACTGTGCCAGTCTGCAGGTTTTTTGCATTGTTGTCCCTTCTTTTCATCTGTATTACTTAATGCTGTACTTATCTGTAAACTTGATACTGTATGAATCTTTGTCATCTAGTGTGGTTTCCTTTTTGTGCAAATTCATTGTGGTGTTTGTGCTGCTGCTCAGTTCAGTTATTCTGATTATACCTGGCTTAGAATATTCTAACGCACATGAATTCTGAAGCCTTTTGCGATAGGGTTATATTTGCATTTTCATCATCTGCTGCTTGTGCTTTCAACTGGTGCATGGCATGACACGTCATAATCCATCAAAGTGGAAGACTGCATCTGGCTGCTGTACTGATGTTCTTCGTGTTTCACTGTTGCAGTCATTACATTTGGGTAATCTGCTGGCAGGTTGCCCTCAGTCAGCTTGAATTCCAAAGTCTTGGGGTCCTGCGTCAGTTGCTGTCTTCTCTTCCATGACGTCAGGTCATCAGGGGTATAAAACATGCAGCCAACGCCATTTTCTTTAGCCTAACTGCATCTGGCTGTTGTACTGTTACAATGTTTGCTTAGTTGAGGCTGCTGTCGTACTATTTATTGTGGAAGTTACAGTTTGTAGAAAGCTGAAACCTTGCAAGTGTCCTCTGGTTGCCAGACCACAAATCAAGACCCACACCAGAAACGTCACTGTTGTTGAGCACTGCCAGAGAGAGAGACAGAGAGAGAGAGACAGAGAGAGAGACAGAGAGACAGAGAGACAGGACTCCACATCCCATGGCCGTGGTGCAATGCCCGTTAGTACAATAGCATTGCGCCCTCCACCACTTCCGTAAGTAGATTGCATCCACGACTGACAACACGAATACACAGCTCATAGAATGCCCCTCTACACTGTTGTTCTTTCATTCCCTTCCCCTGCATGATGTATGTGATGAGTCTGTCATTAGTGGCTGCTGTTGTCAACTTGTCAGCATTATTTAAAGCATCCAATCAGTGATGCTTTCGTACCACTGATGTCCCTGGCTACTGCTCCAATGGACAGTATATAATACAGCTGCTGCTGTTGTCAACTTGTCAGCATTATTTAAAGCATCCAATCAGTGATGCTTTCGTACCACTGATGTCCCTGGCTACTGCTCCAATGGACAGTATATAATACAGCTCACGTCCGCCTCTCATTCCTTTCATCATTGACTGAATTTGACGACCTAGAGGCAGGCGGCGCAACCATTGGCTGATATTTACTTCCTGAATTTGTTCACGGGACTGGACGGCATGGCATGGATCATCAGCGGCCTGGTTCCTTTCACCACGCGGATTTTTGCATTTGTATTTCATACCCTTGTTCTGCTTCACTTGCTTCTGCTGCTTCAGTTTTTTGCTTTAAGATAAGTTGATTCGGGCAGGTGCCTCTCTCACAAGCAAGACTTAATTAATATAATGCTGTGCGGTGCCTCTGTGAAAATTGTTTTGTTTTCTTGCTCTGGAACTGGGTGTTGGGCTTGGGGTTACTAGCTAAACTTATCGTTTAGCTGTGGAACTTGTGCTGTGCAGCAGTTCGCTGGCTGGTGGTCAGCAAGTGTATTTTTTATGTATGTCGGTCTTGTGTGCCTGCCAGATTTTAACTTCATTCTCTTGGAAGCTAGAGGGAATTAATTTGTTAGCTGCTGCCTGAGTAGTACAAACTGCGTTGCTATAAGCAGTAATGACAAAGTTATCAGGCCATGTTTTTGTTACAGAACTGTTTGACTATAGGCAGAAATGCTTAACTTCATTCTCTTGGAAGCAAGAGGGAATTAATTTGTTAGCTGCTGGACAGTGCAGACTGTGTTGCTATAAGCATTAATGACAGTTATCTGGCCATGTTTTTTGTTACAGAACATTTTGATAACCTTCACAAAGAGTCTCATTAGATATGGTATATCTGGTACTGAGCCTGTTCTATGCTTCTGATATCCTGACTAATCTACATTATGTGAGCAAAGTTACAATCAAACTACTACATCAGACACTCTACAATGATGCATCTGTGTATCTCACTTAATTTTCTGCACTGTTAGTTTAGGCAAGGTTTATCAATTATGCCACTGAAAACTGCACTTAATCCTACGTAATGCAAACAAATGTCCAGTCCTTAAATCACTGATTAAAAGCTACATTTCATCCCATAATTTACAACCATTTCTGATCTGCTAATTTTAAAGGGAATTCTTTCCTGTTTTATCTGTTTTTTGTTACATCAAGATCCCAGATTTGCCTGTATCTGCACTGCTAAAGCATTCATTAATTTTCTTTAGTACTGTATACAACTTTTCATTTAATCATTCAACTCTACTGTAATAACTATAACAGTTATCTACGCAACATTATTGTACACAGAATGCTATTTGTCACTACTGCATTACCTGACTTGGCTGCATTTATCAGAACATCATGCTGCATAATGTCAGGGATAAGAACTGCGTTCTTAGTTGTTTACTGTTTTTCCTAATTGTATTCAGAATGTTGGTAGAGCAGCTGTCAAAATGTTTTCTTTTTTTCAGGCAGTTTAAAAACAATCCATGTAGTAAATAATGCAAAAAAAAAAAAAAAAAAGCATAGCTCAGTGTACCAGGAATCTTGTTATATGCTTTCTTATATAGTAAACCTAAATAGAGGGCTTGGCTGAGTGCATTTAACCACTGGAGGTGACAATCTGTTATGTTGATGGCTTCACAACAGTGATTTTCTGCTGACATGATCTGTTTCTTATGGGCATTATATATAGTTATCTACTATTGATTTATTGCTGTTTTTAGCTGTTGTAATTTAATTTGTAAACATTACCTGGACAGAGTATTACCATGTTTTTACTAACTCCTTTAGTTCAGTTGGATGTAAAAGTAGTTTTTGACTGACTTAGCCATAAAGTCTTGTATCACACTTGAAATTTGGACTTGCTAAATGAAGTGAGACTTATTAATGAAAAGTGTTTTTAATTTCCGTAAGCTATGATGATAATTTTGATTCCCGACTATGGATTTACAGAATTTTCACATGCTGTAACACAGAATAAAAAGCAGTACATCATATGGATAGTTTCACTTCGTCCCCATTTCCTTTCACTAGCAACAGATCAAGCAGGTTTATTAAGGAGCATTCAGCCTTCAGTTGCAGTCTTAAGGTGTCACAGTGACTGTTTTTTCATGCATTTAAAAATTGAAAGAACTGGAGTGGGTTTTATGGGAGTGACCCAGCTGTGGGCGTGGCTCAACTAGGGTGTGGCTTGAGTATGGTGTGGGTGGGGCTTAAGGGGCACCAGAGCAGTACTTTGCCTAGGGTGTTGTTTCAGCTAAGGCCGGCCCTGCCACATCCCTTGCTAATCATATATACTAACTCTGAGATTGCACAGTCCCTGAAGGAAGGGAGTGTTTTCCTAGCTGGGGATTGTCTATATCGCTCACTTGTTTCAGTCAACCAAACAGAGGTCGACTTTGCAAACGTTCAGTTGCATATCATCCACATATGTTACGCTTGTTTGTGTATGTAATACACAAAACTGACCCACACTCAACCTATGCCATCCCATCCAGCATACTTATTTGCATGGAAGAGAACCAATATAACTTACTGGCTCTTTATATTTACTGTTCATATTTGTTTTTGTACTCAAATGTTTATAAGCAGATATATCTGCGTTCTAATCTATGTACTAAATTGTGTAATCTCAAGTGTTCCTGAAACAGTGCACAGCTAAACCTTGTCTTTATGTCAGAGAAAAAATGTAATTCTTGTCTTAATTTTTGCATAAAGTGGAGCTTTTCTTCCTGGAACTCCACCAAAAAGTGGAGCATCATTGTCCGTGGCAGTTTGTTACTTTGATAGTATATTGTGTTAACAATAAAGAAAGAATGTCATTGCAGTGTGCACTGCTGAAGCCATAATTTAAACACTAGATACTCCATAACTCCTACTACTGTGAGAATTGTTGCATTTTACAAAAAGGAATTGTTCAATATACCACAGTTGCTCTCTTTGTGGTTGCATGTTTGGAGTATTCAACCACAAATAACTAGCATTACCACCAGAGTATATTAATGTAGACAGATTGCAGTAATGGTTTCTTCAAGAGTTTGGAAAATAAAGTACACACACACAGATATTGATCCTTGTATATAGTGATGTAGGTTAAACAGTACAAATTTTAATGTTTTAACAAAGCTCTGCTTCCAAGGATTTGAGTTTAAGTAGAGATTCACACTGCTTATGCAAACAAATGCAGCATAGAACTGTTTGGTCAGCTCAGGATTACACTGTTGTTTGTTTGGGTTGTAATTTTTAATGACTCAGCTTTATGATACAGGCTTAATTCAGAAAGAGCTGCATTTAATTTAATATTTGTGCTTGTACCCATTTAAATGGAGTCCTTACATAATAAATAAATATTTTGACTACCTCCTGACTGCAGCCTTTGTTATGGATAGACTACCAAAATAATTAATGTAGTAGTAGTAATTAGTAACCAATAAGAATTTATTTTCTCATGCAGCTTTGCTTACTGTTCAAATGCATAGCTGTCACTTTTTCTAATGCTGTTATATTCTGTCTCTTGAAATTGCAGTGAAAACGGGAAAACAATGTGATTTGATGTTGCCCTTTCCATTCTTCCTCACAAATGGGTCTAGAATTCAATCTTTGGATCTGACTCGGCTGCATGCACAAGACTTAGGATCCAAAGCTCGAGCTTCTCCCTCTACCCATAATGCTCCATTCCATTCCCAGTTCCCCAGATCTCGTTTCCCACCATAGCTGCAAGATGGAAGATTCATTGCAGTAGAATAAGACTGTCTTTCGAACAATTATTTTTTTGTAATTTTGGTTATATTTTTGCTTTATAACTTGGTTTACTATACTTCTTCCTCTGCTTTTCTCAGGGTAGTGCTATTTTTTCCCATTTCTCTAGTTTCTCTAGTACCACTTGTGGTACTTGACTTGGTACATCTTTCTATTTTCTAATTTTCTAGTTTTTGTATTTAAAAAAAAAGTTTGAAGAATTTTATCTACTGCCATTGTAGTTTCAGCTGTTAACCTTTGGCAATATTTAGAGTTTTGAAACCCTTTTTTGTTGTAGGGTTTACTGATGTTCATCGTGTTTCACTGTTGCAGTCATTACACTTGGGTTATCCTGCTAGTAGGCTACCGCAGTCAGTCTGAATTCCAAAGTCCTGGTCCGGCGTCGGTTGCTGTCGCCTCTTCCCTGACGTCCGTGCGCCAGGGGTATAAAAGATGCAGCCGATGCCATTTTCTCCAGTCTTTCTTGCCACGCGGTGCCCGAAGCAAAAGCAGTTCACAAGTGCCGGTCGGCCAACTCCTGAGATTTTCGAAATCGAGTTTCAGATCCGAAGTCTTCAATAAAGCTAAGTACCCCGTTGGGAAAACTTTTTTCTTGCTCCAGACCGATGTCAGAAAAAGTTGACAATTGTATTTCTTGTGGGAAGCAAGTACCTCATAAGGATTTCCACTCTTACTGTATTCCTTGCCTAGGCCCTGACCACGATGTTGCTAGTTGTCGGTTTTGTGCTAGATTTAACCAATGCACTATTAAACGTCTGTACGATTTTGCTTTTCATTATTTTGGCAGAAGGTTTAACTACATAATGCCGTCAGAACAACCGACGACCGGAATTCATAAAAAACGCAAGGATAAAGACAAGGACAAGCATCTGAGGTCCAAAACCGATGACAAAGCCTCTTCTAGGCCAGTCGCCGGTGCTCAGTGAGGCGCTTTCGCAGCCCCCGACTCCCGCTACCTCACAGCCACAGGCCGCGTCCGACTCCCACATGGAGACAGCTAGGCCTGTGGATACTCAAGGTATTGGTCCTTCGGAAATTAATCCCTCAGATGGGTCCGGAGCCGCTGAGCAGGCATCGGCTTCTGAGGGTGTCTTCAGACCTACACAACTTTATATAAAGCCTACTTCAGCATCCAAGACAAAGTCTAAAACAGTTTTAAAGACAAGGAAACCAGTACAGTATTCTCCAGGACAGACTTCTATGCCTAAGAAACAGATGCTCAAAATGGCCGAAGACCTAATTACTCTGATCAGGGGTTCCCATCCCCCTCCCGATAAGAGGCCTAGGCAAGACACTGAATATGATTCCTCTGATCAGGTTTCCATTTCCTCTGATTCCTCTTCTGATCAGGGATATTCTGCTCCTCCCTATGAGGATTCTGATGCTGAAGATTCTATTCCTTCAGCTTCTCCTCCTGAGGACTATTCTTTTGGGGAAACCTTGCATACCATGAGAGAACATTTCCATTGGGAGAGCCAGGATTATTCCGAATCTAAGAAAAGACTTGGAGACTTTCTTTTACTTCCACAGCACAGACCTCTTGCAATTCCCCCTGTTCTAGACATAGTGGGTGATGTTTTCTCAGAGTCCGGCCTATCTCCAGACTCTCTGCCTCCTGCCCCTGTTAAGCCGGACAGATACTACAGGGTTCCAAACACCCATACATTTCTTTACAAAAACCCGCTTCTGACCCAGAAACTATCTCGCAGGGTCCCAAAGGGGTCAAGGCTGCTTCTGCCAAAAACCCTGTCCCCTCAGACAGAGATTCTAGGGCTTTGGACAGATGGGGGAAAAAAGTTTACACTTCTGATACTTTGTCTGTATGGGCTTTAAATTGTCAGTTTCATGTGCTCAAGTATATCAGCAATACTTAGTGTCTTTGTTAAAACAAAACATGTTGACAAATTCAGAATGTACTGAGAACAAAGATTTGCAGGATTTATTGCATGCAGTTGAACAAGTGGGAAAACATACTTTGCAATGTGGCTATGATTCACTGGAGGCCTCGTGCAGGGCCGCTGTTACAGGTTCTGTTATTAGAAGGCATGCTTGGTTAAAGGAACAGAATCTGCCTGATCATGTTAAAGCAAAATTATTGGATGCTCCATTACAGCATACTTTGTTTGGTGTTAAGGCAGAGGAGGTGTTAAAGAAAATGGAGGATAAGACAAAATCTATGCAGACAGTAAAGGATTTCTTACAGGTACAGCCACTCAGATTTAGCAGAAATTGACCCTCTAAGAATTGGTCCTTTCCAGTGTCAGACAGACCACAAAGAGGCAGATTCAGACGTCCTAGAGGCAGGCAACAGCCCCAGGGCTCATACAGGTCCAAACAATGGGGTGCTTCTACCTCCAAAAGCGGAGAAGACAAATCACAGCCTTATAGAAAACAGTCCCAATGACTTCCCTCTGCCAATGCCAAGCACTTATTTTTTGGCAGCGCCCTTAGGGGGAAAGCTAGCACTTTTTTCACAAAACTGGGGTCACCCAGGACAAATGGGTCTTAAATATAGTCTCTCAGGGCTACAGGTTCTACTTTCACACCCTTCCAAAGGCAAAAGGTATGCCAGTCCTGCCATGCAATCAATGGCAAGAGGCACAAAAACAAGTTTCATCTCTCATGGACATGGGTGCTATTTAGCCAGTGCCACAACAAGAGCAGGGACAAAAATTTTACTCAAGACTTTTCTTCGTACCAAGAAAGGACAAAGCCTGGAGACCAATTCTGGACCTGTCTATTCTAAATGCTTTTCTGGACGTCCCAAAATTCAAAATGTTGACTCTACAGCAGCTTCTGCCCATGCTGGAGAAGAAGGCTTGGCTCGTAACTTTGGACCTCAGAGGCATACCTGTATGTCCCAATCAGACAATCTTGCAGAAGATATCTCAGATTCATAGCTGGCTCAATGCACTACCAATTCTCTGCACTGCCCTTTGGCTTATCTATTGCGGTCAGGGTCTTCACAAAATGCCTGGCACCAGTAATTGCAGTTTGCAGACAGAGGAATTCAGATATACCCTACTTGGTTGACTTCGTGATTCAAGCAAAGGACAAAAATATTCTACTACAGCATCTAGCGTTTGTAAAAATATTACTAATTTGCCTGGGGTACACAGTAAATGAAAATAAATCAAAACTAGTGCCCTCTCGAGATAATATTCCTGGGTGCAAGCTTAAATACAACTGCCCAGATGGCTTATCTCACGCCAGACAAACAAAGGCATCTGACTTCTTACTTCAAAGATATGGCAACAAAGACCCAGTTATCTGCAAGAAAAATTCTGCAGGCTCTGGGGTACATGGCATCCTGCATTCTACTAATTCCATATGCAAGACTGCATATGAGGAAACTACAGTGGTACCTAAAAAGTGTTTGGACTCAACATTGCCACAGCCTGGAAACCTTAATTACTCTTATTCCCTGCCTGCAACAGGAATTTCTGTGGTGGGCACAGGCCTGTCAACACAACAAGGGACAACCATTCACCTTACCCACTGCCAGGCAGACACTAACAACAGATGCATTGGATTATGCCTAGGGGGGCGCACATGGCAGGAAAATGTATTCCGGGCACACGGCCCACGAACCAAATGCATCTTCATATCAATCAAAAAGAGATGCTAGCTGTGCAAAATGCCCTGACAGCCGTCAAGGACCTACTTCATCCAGGACAACTACTGAAAGACGGACAATACTACAGTCATGTGGTACATAAACAAGCAAGGGGGCACACATTCCTACCCCCTCTGCAGGCAAGCCATGACTTTGTGGAACACAACATTGACTTACCAAGTACATCTGCAAGCACAATTCCTGCCAGGAAAGACAAATACTTTGGCAGACGAACTAAGCAGAAACCTCATGGATCCTCACGGGTGGAAACTGGATCCACAAATCTTCAACATGATAACAGGGAAATGGGGATGCCCAGACACAGATCTGTTCACCTCCCCTCAACTGCCAGCTACAGAGATTCTGCTCTCAGACTTATCACAAGCAAGTATGGAAAGTGGACGCCCTTTCATTCAGCTGGAAAGCCCTTACAGTATATGCCTTCCCTCTTCTGCCTCTCCTCTCCCTCTCCTCTCCAAGGTACTCCTAAAGGTCAGACAAGAGAAGCCAAAAATGATACTGATTGCCCCAGACTGGCCACGCCAGCACTGGTACCCAATCCTAAAGAGCTTTTCTCAAGGCCCAGCCTGGACGTTACCTCTAATACCTCATTTGCTGACCCAACAGAACAATCAGATCTTGCACAGCCAACTCAGAACCCTAAATCTGGCTGCATGGCGGATAATGTAATCATTCAAAACACACCTCTCGCTAAAGCAGTTATGGATGTTATTTTGGAGGCCAGGAGGCCCAGCACCAGAAAATCTTATGCAGAAAAATGGAAAAGATTCTGTGCTTGGAACCAAGTGCAGGGAATTGACTCGCTAGAACCTAATATTCCTCAGACTTTGCAATACCTGAGATGCTGGACAAAGGGCTATCCTTCTCATCACTTAAGATCCATGCCTCTGCTATTTCAGCTCATTACAATACAGACCCACCTATTTTTTCTCATCCACTGCTAAGACAGTTTCTCAGAGGGGCCAAAAACATAAGACCTCCAAGAAGAGCTCCAATACCTACATGGGACCTCATCTTTGTGTTGGAAAAACTCACACTGCCTCCTTTTGAACCAGCCAATACAGCAGAGATGAAATACGTGTCATGGAAAACCTCTCTTCTCCTAGCAATAACTTCAGCAAGAAGAGTCTCAGAGTTACAGGCACTAATGGCTGTGGAACCTTTTGTTATTTTTCATCAGGACGGGGTTTCTCTAAGGACAAACCCAACATTTATGCCCAAGGTAGTGTCCAGCGTGCCTCTTAACCAATCCATACATTTGCCTACCTTTTACCCAAACCCACAGAATAAGGGGGAGAGACTTCTGCATACTTTGGACATACACAGACAGCTATGCTTTTACTTGGACAAGACTAAAGCCTTCAGAAAGACTGAGCAACTCTTAGTGGCATATGCTGCAGGTTCCCAAGGAAAAGCCATTTCAAAGCAGACTATTTCAAAATGGATAGGCCACTGCATTCGTTTCTACTGTTCACAACATGGCAAATCTGTGCCCAAGGGCATTAGGCCACATTCTACCAGAACAGCAGCTATTTCAGCAGCCTTCCTCAGAGGAGTAGCAACCAAGGATATTTTGGAGGCTGCAACATGGACTTCAGTGCACACTTTTACAAAGCACTATCATTTACCTCTGACTCTAAATCCAGAGCAGGCTTTGCCACTGCAGTTCTGCAAGGCCTCATAGCCACTCCAAACTCTATTTAGGCCCAGCCACCCAACCTCAGCTTTGGGATTCAACCCAAGTGTAATGACTGCAACAGTGAAACACGATGAATATAGTACAGTTGTGTACCTACCATAAATGTAGATGTTCGAGTGTATTCACTGTTGCAATCCAGGTTACCCTCCCACCATCCCCCTTTTTCTTTGCTGGGACTTATCTGTACCGCTCTATTCTATACAACCTATGTGGTGTATTTGCTTGTAGATGAAGGTTATGTGCATGCATTTTTATGTTCATAATTTTTTACAGCCTACCCTTTTGGGGGCACCTGACATCTGGGGCAAGAAAAACTGAAGAAAATGGTGTCGGCTGCATCTTTTATACCCCTGGCGCACTGACGTCAGGGAAGAGGTGACAGCAACTGACACCGTACCAGGACTTTGGAATTCAGGCTGACTGCGGGTAGTCTGCCGGCAGGATAACCCAGGTGTAATGACTGCAACAGTGAATACACTTGAACATCTATGTTTATGGTAGGTACACAACTGTATTTTTCTTGCTGCCTGCTATGTTTGAGAAACTCATCTCAGGAAAATCTATGAGTTTCAAGAAGTGCACTTCTTGTGGGCATAAGATTCCCAATTCCAATGCTTATAACCAGCATGTTGACTGTTTGGGAGCAGCCGACTTGGATACCTTTATATACTCTGTGTGTGCTACCTTTAATCCCAGGGCCATCTTCGACCTTGGAAATAAGCTGATACTGAAAGGATTTCCTCCATCTGGGACTCAAACCCCTTCAAAACCAGCTTCAATGGTCTCGGAGCAGAGAAAGACATTATCCAAAATCCCTAAAGGCTTCCTCACAGCCATCCAGAAAGCTTCAAAAGCGCTCAGATCTGACTTCCAAGGCCTCTTGGGCAGCCTTTGGATCCGACTGGCTCAACCCATGCTACCAGTTCTCCTCTCCCGCCCACCTCAGTCTCGGATCTCCGCTCATCGGATCGGATGAGCAGAGTAGGTATATTGGAATTTGTACTAAAACTGTTGCCTCTAGCTTTACCCACCAAGTTATTTCAAACACGAAACAAGCACTTTCGGCCAGCATTTACCACCTCATCTAGGTCTTCAAGGAGGTTGCCTGAAGCCGACGTGGACAGAATGATGCAGACAGTCCTTAGGGCTCAGATCCAAATGGGGGATCCTACCAGCTCCTTCCCCTCCCAGATCCGCGAGCACATTTGCCCAACTAATACCGTCTCTTTTTCTCATCTGACCTGCGATCCTCTATCTCTGAGAGGTTCTGATCCAAGTAAGCTCCCTTCCTTGACTCCCGTGGTAACACTTGGCCCTACTCTGATGCCTTTGGATCAGGGTGGGTCTCTGATTAGAGGTGTCCTGGGGATTGGGTTCTGGTCCTATTTTGTCAGATCCTTTCCTCCCCCCTGGTGCCTTGGCCCTGGACAGCTCAGGTCCGATTCTGTCCAGAGGGCTTTGATCCGGGTTTGCCCCAACCTTCCTTCCTTTCGCATCCTGGTAAGGGGGGAGAGGTTTCCCTGGGTCCATCAGCTTTTCATTTTGTAGAAAGACCTTTCTGTCTGCATAGAGATGTTCTCTTTAGTCTCTGATCCTGTCCTTCGCCTCTCATCAGAGGCAGGGGGGTCTGTAGAGCCAAGGCTTCAGAGACTCCTTCTCTAATGGGGACCTATTAGCACTCCTGAAGCGCTGCCCGACTGTTCTTTTCTGGAGGCAGTCAGGGTTGTTTTTCCCTGCATCTGGAAGCCTGGACAAATCTCACGAACAATGCATGGGTGCTAAATATAATATCCAGAGGTTACTACATTCCCTTTTCCCTTCCACTTCCCGTCACAAGGAAGAAACTTTCTGACATTCCACCCAGTCAGAATGAGAATGTAGCTCAAGAGGTTCAAAAGCTGCTATAAAAGTGTCATCCAGGAGGTCCCACCCAAACAAATAGGATTCTGAACTTACTCCTGCTTCTTTATAGTGCCAAAGAAAATGGGACCAGAGACCAAATATGTATCTAAGCAGTCTAAATCAGTATGTAAGCAGGTCAAAGTTCTGAATGGTTATGGTTCAGTCCATCTCGCCTCTTCTGCACAAGGACGACTGGATGTGGTTCGTAGATCTCCAGGATGCATATTATCATATCAAAATAGACAGGCACTCCAGGAGACACCCGCGGTTTCAGCTGGGAGCCAATCACTACCAGTTCAGAGCACTGCCCTTTGGTCTCATTACAGCCCCCAGTTTGTTTACACCAAAAGCATGGCAGTTGTGGCAGCTCACTTGAGACTCAAAGGATTCCAGTTGTTTCTCTGTGTAGACTATTAGCTCCTCACTGTCCCACCCAGGCATGAACTTCTTCTAGCCAGGAATTACTTGCTTCAGCTCTCCAACTCCCTAGGCATTACGATAAACCTTGCCAAATCGAAGCTGACTCCTGTACAAACTCTAGACTTTATAGGAACTCAACTGGATACTACGACTCAAGTGGCATCACTACCTCTTCATCGCATCATATCATCAAGAAATCAAGTGCGGGGCACGCTGTCTCTTCCTTCCCCTCCAGCAAAACTAGGTTACAATCTCTTTGGTCAGTGTCAGCTGCCATTCTTCTAGCTCCTCTAGCAAGATTCTTTATGCAAATCCTTCAGTGGACACTGGTAGTTCAATGCTCCATTCTTTACCAGACTCTCACCCCAATTTGCAAATGTTTGTTCGATGGTGGATTCAGTTAGATGACCTTTTTCTGGTCCTCCCCCAACAGGCACAGTGACCATGGACACTTCCCAGTTGGCGTGGGGGTGGGGAGCATTTCATTGGAAAGATGGTCCAAGGCACATGGTCCCCCTCAGAGACTTAGTTGTATATCAGTGTCTAAGAGCTGAGCAGTCCTATTAACACTGGAAGCCTTTCAGGATGTTCTGCCTCTAGGGACTGTGGCAGTCCATACGGACAACATGTCAGTAGTCTGATACATCAACATACAAGGAGGAACCTGTTCCTGCCTGTTGTGCAGAAAGGCCATGAGGGTCTGGGAATGGGCGATCTCTTCAGACTGTTTTCTTATTGCAACAGATATGCCGGGGATAACCAGCGAGCTGGTGGACAGATTCATCAGGTCCATTCCACAAGTGGTCCTTCAGTCAGACAGTAGTGAATGTGATATTCAGCTGCTGGGGCCAGCCTTGATGCAACCTGTTTGCCTCTCCCCTCAACAACAAGTACAGTGGGTACTTCGCTGTTTTCCCCCCTCAGGAGGAGTCACCGAAGGATGCTCTGATTCATGATTGGCCCTATGTCTCCTGTATGTTTATCCCCCTCTCCCTCTCATTCCAAATTCCTACTAAAAGCAAGAATGCTGAAGTGCTCAGTCATCCTCACTGCCCCCTTCTGGCCTTGACAGGTTTGGTCCCCCTTCCTATGGTCTCACTTGAAATATCCTCTGTGGATACAGGGTCCCACTTGGGATCTCTTTTCTCACCCATCACGAATTCAGCATCCAAAATCTTCATGCCTCAAATTGACCATATGTTTTTTCCACCTCCAGTAACTGTAAGATGGTCCAGGCTCGCTTCCCTAGTACGTGATATTATCCTGGCCTTCGAGAAGGGCTCCATCAAGACAGTCTACAGAAGTAAGTGGAAAAGATTTTCCATATGGGCTTCCAATAAGAATATTGATCCCTTTTCAGCACTTACTTTGGCCATTCTAACTTCCATACTGGTAACAGATAATTTTGTCTGACATCTTCCAAGGTATGTAAAGCTTTCATGAAGGGAATTTTCCTTCTTAGACTGCCAGGAAAGCATCCCTGTCCTCATTGGGATCTGATAGTGGTCCTTCAAGGTTTAACTCAAAAACCCTTTGAACCAGTAGACAAATGCAACATGAAATTTCTTTCATGGAAAACAGTCCTTTTGGTAGCTATCACTTTAGCAAAAAGAATTTCTGAACTCCGGGCCTTATCAACTCGGCCTCCTTATATTATTTTACATAAGGATAAGGGTATCTGTACGAACCAACCCTTCCTTTGTCCCTAAAGTGGCCATGGAGAATAATATTAGCCAGTCCATACAATTACCAGTTTTCTTTCCAAAATGTTCTAATCTAAGTTAATTCCATTAATAGCTTGCTTTTTCTTTCCTTCTTTCTTTGTTTACTTGATTCTGTGCAAGTTACCTCTTTCAATAGAGTCCAAGAAGAAAAATCTTCAGCAGAAACATTTCAAAACGTACAAAAGGCAAACAGTAAATAATAAATACTAGTCAGAGAAGTGAAAAGCCCTTAAGTACAAACAGTGTCAGTAATTAGACATGATTTAAAACTATTCACATTGCACCTGCTTAATTATTGGCAGTGTCAAATAAAGTTTACAATGTTATGCAAATGGTAGAATATAAGAATTCAATAATGATGTAATGCAATGGCTGTCTTTGCAGACATAATTTACCAGTGACACAAAAAACATATAAAGTAGTACATGCTTCATTTATATTGGCAGTGGTACAGTTTCACCGCGATTATACAGCTGATGTGCCGCAAAAGTAAAATGTAGTAAATTAACAATTGTAGGATGCGATATGTGACAAGTGTAATATACAAGGTATTTAATTAAGGGTGCAGCAGAAAGTTATTGGACTGAGGTATACAGCTGAGTTTGGCATAAATTGTTTTAGAGGCAGTGTAAGTACCATGCTTCGGGTTGAAGCCATGCTGATGTTCTTCGTGTTTCACTGTTGCAGTCATAACTGTAGGGTGATCCTGCCGGCAGGCAGCCCGAGGTCGGCCAGAATCACAAAGTCTGGGTCTGGCGTCGGCTGCACAAGCTAGTACCCTGACGTCAGTACACTCTGGTACATAGCCCTCAGCCGACGCCATCTTCTCCAGTCTTTCTTGCCGTGCAGTGGAAAGCAGTTCGCAAGTCCGTTGGTTGGCGATTTTTGATCTACGCATTTGACTGCTGTCGGTCCGAAGTTCTTACTTCTCTTCTCAAAGCTAAGTACCCCGTTGGGGAATCTTTTTCTTGTTCCTCCGATGTCAGAAAAAGTTAATAATTGTATAGCGTGTGGAAAACAGATACCTCATAAAGATTTCCACTCTTACTGTCTACCTTGCTTAGGCCCTGACCACTGCGTTTCTTGTTGTTGGTTCTGTGCCAGGTTCAATTCTCGCACTGTTAAGCGTCGGTACGACTGGGCTTTAAATTACTTTGGCAGACGCTTCAATTATATAATGTCGTCGGATTCTACCGGAATTCAAAAGAAGCGCAAAGACAAGGACAGGCCTCCAAGATCCAAACAGGATTCATCGCAGCTGGAGCCAGCGTCCGGTTCGGCTGTCGTCAGTGAGGCGCTTTTGCAGCCCCTGTTGTCTGCCACTTCTGAACCGATGGCCGATACGGACTCCCATGGGAGCCATCAAGGCCTATTGTTTTATCTGCTGCAGGACCTTCGGACGTCGCTCCCTTAGATGGGTCCGGAACCGCTGTGCAGGTACTGGCTTCTGAGGGGGTATTCAGGCCTACTCACATCACCATTTCAAAGACAAAGGCAAAGTCCAAGACTCCAGTTAAACCTAAAGTTTCTGCTCCAGCTACTTCTGAAGCTACTCCCAAGACACAGAAGCAATTGCTAAGGATGGCTGAGGATTTGCTTACAATGATTAGGGGTTCTCACCCCCCTCCAGAGAAAAGGCCTCGACAGGATGTTCCTTTGGATTCCTCTGACCAGGCTTCTGTATCTTCTGTTTCTTCCTCTGATCAGGAATATTCCTTTCCTCCTTATGAGGATTCGGATGCAGAGGATTCCCTGCCCTCTGCTTCTCCTCCTGAGGATTTCTCTTTTGGGGAGACCTTACATGAGATGAGGGAACATTTTCATTGGGAAGGACAGGATTATTCTGCTTCCAAGAAGAGGCTTAGGGAATTTCTTCTTCTTCCTCAACACAGGCCTTTAGCTATTCCTCCTGTTCTTGATATTGTGGATGATGCCTTTTCTGAGGCTAATTTGAATCCTGATTCCATGCCCCCTGCTCCTTCTAAGCCTGATAGATTTTACAGGGTCCCTGATTCTCATTTATTCTTATTCAAGAACCCTTCTGGATCCTGAAACTATTTCTCAGGGTTCTAAGGCTGCTAAGGTTGCTTCTTCCAAAAATCCTATTCCCTCCGAGAAGGATTCTCGTGCCTTAGACAGGTGGGGTAAAAAGGTATATACTTCTGCTACCCTTGCTATTAGGGCTTTAAATTGCCAGTTTCATATGTTTAAGTATCAGCAATTTCTTTTGTCTGTTTTGAAGCAAAAGCTTGCTACCTCTCCGGCTTGTGCAGAGGATAAGGAACTGCAGGATGTATTGCATGCAACTGAACAAGTGAACAAGCATAGTTTGCATTGTGGTTTTGATGCTTTGGAAGCTTCTTGCAGGGCCGCAGCCTCTGGTACTGTTATTAGGAGACATGCCTGGCTTCGAGAACAAAGTTTGCCGGAACAGGTTAAGGCTAAACTTTTAGATGCCCCTGTTCAGCATGATGTTTTATTTGGATCCAAGGCTGAAGAGGTTATTAAAAAGATGGAAGAAAAGGCAAAATCTATGCAGACTGTGAAAGATTTCTTACAGGTTCAGCCTCCTAGATTTTCCAGGAATTGGCCCTCCAAAAATTGGTCCTTTCCCACGTCTGACAGGCCTCAAAGGGGAAGATATAGACGCTCAGAGGTCGTGGTCAAGCTCAGGCCTCTTACAGATCCAGACAATGGACTGCTTCTTCACCTAGAAGGGGAGAAGACAGATCCCAATCTCAAAGGAAGCAGACTCAATGACTCTCTCGGTTGGGCTTCAGGACCCCCATACCTGGATGCCCCTCTCGGAGGAAAGCTTCCGCTTTCTTACAGAAGTTGGTCTCATATTCCCCAGGACAAATGGGTATTGGACGTGATTTTAAGAGGCTACAAGTTCCATTTTCATACTCTGCCAATGGTTATCGGTTGGCCAGATCTGCCAAAACATCAATGGGCAGAGGCCTTAAATCAAGTGGATGCTCTACTGGCCATGAGAGCCATAGAGCCTGTTCCTCTCTCAGAAAAGGGAAAAGGCTTTTACTCAAGACTATTTCTGGTTCCAAGAAAACAAAACTCATGGAGACCTATTCTGGACCTTTCAGTGTTAAACACTTTTTTGGAAATTCCAAAATTCAAAATGCTTACTCTACAACAACTGCTTCCAGTACTCTCCCATGATGCTTGGATGGTGACATTGGACCTAAAGGAGGCCTACTTACACATTCCCATCAGGCAGGAACGCAGGAAATTCCTCAGATTCAAAGCAGGCTCGAGGCACTTTCAATTCTCTGTACTGCCCTTTGGTTTATCTACTGCACCCAGGGTTTTTACCAAGTGCCTGGCCCCAGTTGTGGCTTATTGCAGACTTCAGGGGATTCAGATTTATCCCTATTTGGACGACTGCCTTATCTAGGCAGACAGCAAGGACCTTTTACTTCAACATCTGGGTTTTGTTCAACGTCTCTTCCTCCTCCTGGGATTTTCAGTGAACATAAAAAAGTCCCAATTGGTTCCTTCTCAACAAATGATATTTTTGGGAGCCCTCCTAAATACAACCTTACAAAGGGCTTTCCTTACGCCAGAAAAACAAATACAGCTGGCTGCTATTTTCAAAACCTTGGCAACCTTAACTCAGCTCACTGCAAGGAAATTCCTGCAGGCACTGGGCTATATGGCTTCATGCATTCTGTTAATTCCAAATGCAAGGCTTCATATGAGAAAGCTTCAATGGTACCTGAAAAGTGTATGGTCTCAGCATTACCAAGATCTGGACACGTTGATTCCTCTGATCCCCTGTCTCCAGAAGGAGTTCCTTTGGTGGTCCAGGGTGTGCGCTTTAAACGAAGGGAAAACTTTTCGTCTACCTCAACCTTCTCAAATCATAACCACGGACGCCTCGGATTATGCTTGGGGAGCACATTTTCTAAACAATTGCCAGCAGGGGACCTAGACAAAGAATCACCTTCACTGGCACATCAATCTGAAGGAAATGTTGGCAGTTCAAAATGCTCTTCTAGCCTTCAAGAACCTTTTGCAACCAGGGCCTCTTCTAATTCGTACAGCTTGGAAAGTGGATGCCCTGTCATTCAGTTGGAGGAACCTTTCGGGATATGCCTTCCCTCCTCTTCCTCTTCTTCCCCGGATATTACTGAAGATAAAACAAGACAAGCCCAAGTTCATCATCTTGATTGCTCCAAATTGGCCTCGACAGTTTTGGTATCCAACCTTACAACATTTCTGCTTGGAACCTCCTTGGATCCTTCCTCTGTACCCTTCTCTTCTGTCCCAGCATCAGGGTCAGATGCTACACCCTCATCTCAAGACCCTTTGCCTGGCAGCTTGGCTCTTCAAGGAACTTTGATTTCTTCTAAGCTCCCCAAACAAGTTTTGGATGTTCTTCTAGAAGCCAGACGGCCTAGCACTAGGAAATCCTATGCCTCTAAATGGAAAAGGTTTTGTATTTGGATGCAGGACCGTGGCTCTAACCCTTTTGTGCCTGATCTCTCGTCTATTTTGCTTTACCTTTCAGACCTTTTGTCTAAAGGCCTTTCCTTTTCTTCCATTAAGATTCATGCTTCTGCTGTATCTGCTCATTTTAATACTGACCCTCCTGTCTTTTCTCATCCATTGGTGAGACAATTCTTGAGAGGAGCTAAGAATTTGAGGCCTCCTAGGACCCCTCCTGTCCCTGCCTGGGATCTTAACTATGTTTTGGAAAAACTCACTTTGCCTCCTTTTGAGCCTGCTGCTTCTGATATTAAATTTTTATCCTGGAAGACAGTTCTTTTGTTAGCATTGACTTCTGCCAGAAGGGTTTCAGAGTTGCAAGCTCTTATGGCTGTGGAGCCATACCTAATTTTCCATCTTGACAGAGTATCCCTGAGGACCAATCCTACTTTCATGCCTAAGGTGATTTCGAAAGTTGCTTTAAATCAGACTATTCACCTTCCTACCTTTTTTCCTAATCCTCAAAATAAAGGGGAAAGGATTTTGCATTCATTGGACGTACACAGACAGTTACGTTTTTACTTGGACAAGACTAAAGAATTCAGAAAATCTAACCAATTGTTTGTTTCTTTTGCCTCCAGTTCTCTTGGAAAGGCTATTTCCAAACAAACTATTTCCAAATGGATTGCCTATGGAATAAGATTTTGTTACACTCATCATGGGAAACAGTTTCCAGGTACTGTGAGAAGTCATTCTACTAGAGCTGCTGCCACTTCTACTGCTTTTCTCAGAGGAGTCCCTACCAAGGATATCTTGGAAGCTGCCACTTGGAGTTCTGTGCATACCTTTTCCAAGCACTACAATCTCCCTTTGTACTCTAAGACCAGGGCAGGTTTTGCCTCTGCTGTTTTGCAGGGCCTCCTTGCTGCCCCTTCTTCTATCTAAGCCTCCTCCCTTTCTTCACTGCTTTGGGATTCCACCCTACAGTTATGACTGCAACAGTGAAACACGAAGAACATAGTACAGTTGTGTACACCTACCATAAATGTAGATGTTCGAGTGTCTTCACTGTTGCAGTCGGTGTTTCCCTCCCTCCTATCCCCTCTTTTTTTCACTTTATGGTGTGTTTGTGTTTCCTTCTGGGATTCATTTTTTGTTTATTGGGGATTTCTGACATCTGGGGCAAGAAAGGCTGGAGAAGATGGCGTCGGCTGAGGGCTATGTACCAGAGCGTACTGATGTCAGGGTACTAGCTTGTGCAGCCGACGCCGGACCCAGACTTTGTGATTCTGGCCGACCTCGGGCTGCCTGCCGGCAGGATCACCCTACAGTTATGACTGCAGCAGTGAAGACACTCTAACATCTACATTTATGGTAGGTGTACACAACTGTACTTTATGTTTCATAAAACTTAAGCTGACAAGATGCTGAAGGAGTTAATGAATGATGAATACTTTAGGATGTGATAGAGTGTAGTGGAAGAATTGTTTAACACTGCAGAGGATCCACCGTTGTGTAAGAGTGCAACCACAGCCTTTATCCAGTTTTCAAGGAAATTCCTCTTATTGAAGAGACTGATGGAAAGGCAGTGGATTTTACTCTGGTCTTTCATTCCTTTGGGGGAAATTGTCTGAAACAGGTGACCAGACCTAAGTTTGAGTAAGCTTTTTACCAAGACAGTGGATCCGAGTGTACTATTCTGACTGGGAAGAGGTAAGTCTTTGCATGATGCATTCACCAGGCAACATGTTGTGAAGTACTACTTAAGAGTTGTGAGTTTATTGCTGTGCTTTCTCTTTGTCTTCATCATGAGGGATGGTTTATTGGTAGCACAATGATGGAACAGTTGATGTTCTTCGTGTTTCACGGTTGCAGTCATCACACTTGGGTTATCTGCCTGCAGGTAGCCCTCAGTCGGCCCGAATACCAGAGACTTAGTAATTCTGCGTCGGTTGCTGTCACTCCAGGAATGATGTCCGGTCATCAAGGGTATATAAACAGGCAGCCGACGCCATTACATCAGTCTTTCTTGCTGAGGAGCCGGAAGCAGAAGCAGTTTGCACGAGTGCTGGTTGGCCGCTACCTGAGTTTTCATTTCCGAATTGAATCATCCTGAAGTCTTCTAAAGCTAAGTACCCCGTTGAGGATCCTTTTTTTCTTGCCTCTAACCGATGTCGGAAAAAGTTAACAATTGTCTCGCCTGTGGAAAGCAAATACCACACCGAGATTTCCATTCCTACTGCATCACCTGTTTAGGCCCAGACCACGACGTACCTCGCTGTCAGTTTTGTGCTTTGTTCAACACCCAAACTATTAGTCGTCGGGCCCTTATTGTCGCTAAATACTTCTGCTGTCTATCTCCATATTCCGAAATGGCTTTGGTAAGGCATCCGATTACCGATCTTCCGAAAAACGTAAGGATAAGGACAGAGACAGACGCACAGGTCCAAAACTGCCGACGACGCTTCCGTTAAGCTAGTCGCCTGTTCGCCGGTACTCAATGAGGTGCTTTCGCAGCCCCTGATGCCCACTTCAATGGATTCGCAGGCCGCTACCAAGACCCATTCAGAGTCTGGTATGCCATGAGACTCTTCTTTGACTACGGAACCTGCTGATGTCTCTACCTTGGATGGGTCTGGAGCATCTGTGCAGGCACCAGCTTCTGAGGAAGATGTTCTTCATGTTTCACTGTTGCAGTCATTACATTTGGGTTATCTGCTTGCAAGTAGCTCTCAGTCGGCCTGATTAACAAAGTTTTGGGTCCTGCGTCTGTTGCTGTCCCTTCTTCCATGACGTCAGGGGTATAAAACATGCAGCCAGCGCCATTACATTAGTCTTTCTTGCCATGCGGTGCCCGAAGCAGAAGCAGTCCACAAAGTGCCAGTCGGCTGACTCCTGAAATTTTCGTTTTTGAGTTTCAGAATCAAAGTCTTCAACTAAAGCTAAGTACCCCATTGGGGAAACTTTTTCTTGCTTCTTACCGACGTCAGTAAAAGTTAATAATTGCATTAGTTGTGGAAAGCAAATACCTCCTAAAGATTTTAATTCGTACTGTATTCCTTGCCTAGGCCCTGACCACGACGTACCTTGCTGTCGGTTTTGTGCTTTATTTAATCAGCGCACTATCCGTCATCTGTATATTTTCACCTCTAAATATTTTGGTTCTCGGGTTAATTATCCAGAAATGTCGTCGATTAGCCATCCGACTACCAGTATTCCAAAAAAAAGCAAAGATAAAGACAGAGACAGGCCACCAAGGTCCAAAACTGCCGACGACACTTCTCCTAAGCCAGTCGCCAGTACTCATTGAGGCGCTTTTGCAGCCCCTGATACCTGCTACTTCTGATTCGCAGGCCTCTACTGAGACCCATTTGGAGTCCGGTATGCCGCGAGATGTTTCAACTATGGAACCCGCTGATGTCTCTACCTTGGATGGGTCCAGAGCCACTGTGCAGGCACCGGCTTCTGAGAGTATATTCAGGCCTACGGACTTGCATTTTAAACCGCCTCCTTTACTTAGGCCTAAATCTCGAACCATGCCTAAAAAAATTACGCCCAGGCCACATGCTCAGGCTTCTATGCCTAAAAAACAAATGATAAGAATGGCTGAAGATCTAATAACTCTAATCAGGGGTAGCCAACCCCTGCCTCTAAGAGGCCTAGGACTGAAGTTGATTATGAATCTTCTGATCAGGATTCTGTTTCTGATTCTTCTGATGATCTGGATTTGCCCTTATCTACTTATGAAGATTCTGATGCAGAGGACTCCATTCCCTCTGCTTCCCCTCCTGAGGATTTTTCTTTTGGGGAAACCTTGCATACTCTATGGGAGCATTTCCACTTGGAAAGCCATGACTTTTTTGATTCAAAAAAGAGTCTTAGGGATTTCCTTCTCCTACCTCAGCATAGGCCTTTAGCTGTTCCTCCTGTACTAGACATTGTTGATGATGCTTTTTCGGAATCTAGTTTGGCCCCTGATTCCCTGCCTCCTGCTCCCAGAAAACCTGACAGATACTACAGGATCCCAGAGTCCCACAAGTTCTTTTTTAAAAATCCTATTGCAGATCCAGAGACTATTTCACAGGAGCCCAAGAGCATTAAGGCTTCTACTGCTAAAAATCATACCCCTTCTGATAGAGACTTCAGGGCGCTGGATAGATGGGGTAAGAAGGTTTACACTTCTGCAACCTTGGCCATTAGAGCTTTAAACTGCCAGTTTCATATGTTAAAGTATCCGCAACATGTTATTGGACTGCGTAAACAGAAAATTATGTTGATTCCTGACTGTGTGGAAAATAAAGAATTACAGGATTTAATGCATTCTGCTGAACAAGTTGGAAAACATACTTTGCAATGTGGTTTTGATTCATTAGAGGCCTCTTGCAGGGCTGCTGCCACTGGGTCTGTGCTTGCTTGGCTTAAGGAGCAATCTTTGCCTGATCATGTTAAAGCTAAATTGTTGGATGCTCCTTTAAATCAGGACCACCTGTTTGGCAACAAAGCTGAGGAAGTTCTTAAAAAGATGGAAGATGAAGCTAAATCTATGCAAACTGTTAAAGATTTTTTACAAGTTCAGCCTCCTAGATTTAGTAGGCACTGGCCCTTTAAGAATTGGTCCTTTCCCGCCCTTCTCAAGCCAGACACAGCAAAAACCCTAGGTTTCAGTCCCAGGGGACACAAAGAACTAAGCAGTGGGGTGGGCCTCCACTTCCAAATCTGGAAATAAAACTCCCCCCCTATAGTAAATTGTCTCAATGACTTCCTTTTAAAATGTCCATGCACTTATCAACTGACTGCCCCTTTGGGGGGAAAGATTGCTCTTCATGCAAAGAACTGGGAACTCATTACCCAGGACAAATGGGTTTTAAATATAGTGTCCCAGGGATACAGATTTCACTTCCACACATTGCCAACACAAAGCGGGTGGCCGGACCTACCCCCGAATCAGTGGGCAGAGGCCCAAAAACAAGTACTTTCTCTCTTAAGCATGGGGGCTATTCAGTTGGTACCAGAAGCGGAAAATATTCAAGGTTTCTACTCAAGACTTTTCCTGGTACCCAGAAAAGACAATTCATGGTGTCCTATCCTGGACCTGTCTACTCTAAACACCTTTTTGGAGATTCCAAAATTCAAGATGCTGACTCTTCACCAATTACTTCCTATGCTAGGTAAAGATGCCTGGTTAGCAATAGTAGATTTAAAAGAAGTATACCTGCACATTCCAATCTGGGAATCTTGCCGAAGATACCTACGCTTAAAGCAGGCTACACGCACGATCAGTTCTCTGCACTGCCCTTTGACTTATCTACTGCACCCAGGGTATTCACAAAGTGCCTGGCTCCAGTTATAGCATTTTGCAGGCAAAGAAATATTCAAATATACCCATACCTGGACGATTGTCTAATTCAGGCAGAAAGCCAGGACATACTTTTGAATCATCTGGCCTTTGTACAAAGGGATCCAACTTGTCTGGGGTACACCATAAATGAAAAGAAATCACACCTAGTACCCTGTCAACAAATTATATTCCTGGGAGCAAGCTTGAATACAACTTCCCAGATGGCTTACCTCACGCCAGAGAAACAAATTAATTTGACAACCTACTTCAAACAAGTGGCCACAAAAACCCTGCTATCTGCAAGCCTTGGGGTTCATTGCCTCCTGCATTCTTCTAATTCCATATGCAATACTGCATATGAGGAAACTACAGTGGTATCTAAAAGCCTATGGTGTCAACATTCTCAAGACCTAGAAACAATGATTCCTATCATACCTTGCCTACACCTAGAGTTCCTTTGGTGGGCAGAGGCCTGCCACCAAAACAAGGGACTACCTTTCACACTTCCCCCTGCCACCCAAACCCTAACAGACGCATCAGACTATGCATGGGGGGGCTCACCTGGCAGGGAAGTGCATTCAGGGCAAATGGAACCCAAGTCAAATGCACCTGCATATCAATCAAAAAAATGTTAGCTGTACAGAATGCTTTTGACAGCCTTGAAGGACCATATTCTTCCAGGACAACTAATGGTAAAGATGGACAACACCACTGTTATGTGGTACATAAACAAGCAGGGGGTACACATTCTTACCCCCCTCTGCAGACTAGCCATGACATTGTGGAACACAGCCTTGAGCTACCAAGTGCACCTACAAGCTCAATTCCTGCCGGGAAAATTAAGTACACTGGCAGGCGGACTAAACAAAAACACCATGGACCCACACGAGTGGAAACTGGAACCAAGGATTTTCAACATGTTGACAAGCTAATGGGGGAGCCCAGATATAGACCTGTTTGCCTCTCCCTAGAACTACCAATTGGACAAATTTTGCACAGGGGCTCCCCACAAACAAGCCTGGAAATTGGATGCTCTGTCCTTCAGCTGGAAAAACCTATCAGTCTATGCCTTCTCCCCTCTGCCTCTGCTCTCCAAAGTACTACTAAAAATCAAACAGGACAAACCAAGGATGATTTTGATTGCTCCAGACTGGTCGCACCAACACTGGTACCCCCTCCTACACAGTGTCATGGTCATCTCCATGGAACCTGCATCAGACTCCTTTCCTGCTGTCTCAGCAGGAGAACCATATTCTGCACCCTCATCTTCTAACACTGAACCTTGCAACCTGGCTAATTACTTAATCTCTCCCTTACCATCCCTTAGCAAACCTGTGATGGATATCATTTTAGAGGCAAGGAGGCCCAGTACTAGAAAATCTTATGCTGAAAAATGGAAAAGATTCTGTGCCTGGAACCAATCTCAAGGGATGAGCACAGCAGCATCCAATTTACCTCAGATTTTACAATACTTAACTGAGATGCTTCACAAGGGCCTGTCTTTTTCCTCCATTAAAATCCATGCTTCAGTCATTTCAGCTCATTATAACACAGAACCTCCCCTCTTCTCTCATCCACTGCTCAAGCAGTTCCTCAGAGGGGCCAAAAATTTGAGACCACCCAGGAGAGCTCCAACCCCAGCCTGGGACCTTAACTTTGTCTTGGAGAAACTCACTGTACCTCCTTTCAAGCCAGCTGCTACTGCAGACTTAAAGTTTCTTTCTTGGAAAACAGCTTTCCTTTTAGCAATCACTTCAGCTAGAAGGGTATCTGAATTACAGGCCCTTATGGCAGTGGAGCCTTTCATCATCTTTCATGCGGACTGGGTGTCCCTCAGAACCAAGCCATCCTTCATGCCCAAGGTGGTATCCAGTGTGGCTCTTAATCAGTCCATTCATTTGCCAACCTTCTTTCCCAATCCACAGAACAAAGGGGAATGGATACTGCATTCCTTAGATGTGCACAGACAACTTGGATTCTACTTGGACTGGACTAAACCTCAAAGGAAATCTGAACAACTGCTGGTGGCATTTGCTGCAGGGGCAGAGGGGAAGGCTATTTCAAAGCAAACCATTTCTAAATGGATAAGCCATTGCATTCATTTCTGCTATAAGCACCATGGAAAACCTATCCCCCAGGGGATCAGACCTCACTCCACCAGGGCTGCATCTACCTCTACAGCCTTTCTCAGAGGAGTCCTTACCAGGGACATCCTAGAAGCTGCTACCTGGAGTTCTGTACATACTTTCACCAACCATTATCATTTGCCTATGTTCTCTAAATCCAGAGCTGGCTTTGCCACTGCAGTCTTGCAGGGCTTTATAGATGGCCCTAATGGTATCTAAATTCCTCCTCCCAACCGTAGCTTTAGGAATCTACCCAAATGTAATTACTGCAACAATGAAACACGAAGAACATAGTATAGTTGTGTACACTTAACATAAATGTAGATGTTCGAGTGTATTCATTGTTGCAGTCCTGGTTACCCTCCCTCCAGCCCCCTAACTTCTTTTGACCATACCTCTGCTTTCCTTTACTATGCTTAAAAGCCTTTTTGGTGTATTTGCTTTTTTGTTGGAGGTATTTCTTTGTACTTTTATATTTAATTGCTTCCCATTAGAAGGGCACCTGACATCTGGGGCAAGAAAAACTGATGTAATGGCATCGGCTGCATGTTTTATACCTCTGACGACCTGACGTCATGGAAGAAGGGACAGCAACTGATGCAGGACCCAAGACTTAGTTAATCAGGCCGACTGTGGGGTACCTGCAAGCAGATAACCCAAATGTAATGACTCTAACAGTGAATGCACTCGAACATCTACATTTATGGTAAGTGTACACAACTGTACTTTCTTCACACTACCGATTCCCGACACAAACCGACTTCTTTCGCGTCTTCAATTCTGTCTAAAACTACCGAGTTTCTAAAGCCAAGAGTACGAGCTATGCCTAAAAAAACGACGACCCAAACTCAAGCACCTGTTTCCTTGCCACAACATCAAATGCTTAAAATGGCAGAAGTCCTGATTATGCTGATTAGGGGAAGCCAGCTTTCTCCTGCTAAGAGAAAGAGACCTGTCCCCAGCAGCTTTAACAGACCAAGAGTCCGACGACTCTGAGGTTTCTGAATATGAAGATATGCCTTTTTCTGCTTATGAGGATTCAGATGCAGAGGAATCCATTCTCTCTGGTTCCCATCCAGACGATTTTTCTTTCGGTGAAATCCTACATACTTTAAGAGAGCATTTCCACTGGGAATGCCAAGACTATCCTCAGTCCAAAAAGAGACTCAGAGAATTTTTAGATTTGCCACAGCATAGACCTTTAGCAATACATCTAGTTCTGGATGTTGTCGATGTTTGTATGGAATCCTGTCTAACTCCTGATACTTTACCTGCTTCAAGAAAACCAGACGGGTACTACAGAGTCCCTGACTCTCACAAATCCTACTGCTGACTCAGAGGGTATTTTCCAGGGGCCTAAAGGTTTAAAAGCAACTACAGCTAAGCAGCGCACTCTTTCGGACAGGGGTTCCAGAGCTTTAGACAGATGGGGTAAAAAAGTATACATCTCTGCATCTCTCACCATTAGGGCATTGAATTACCAGTTTCACATGCTGAAATGCCAGCAACATATTATGGAACTTAAGCAAAAATTAGCTACCTTTGCAGACTATGCAGAAAATAAAGAATTACAACAGCTTATGCATTCTGCAAGCCCAAGTCAGCAAGCATACTTTACAATGTGGTTTTGACACCCTAGAAGCATTTTGCAGGGCAGCAGTCACTGGTTCTGTACTGAGAAGGCATGCTTGGCTTAAGGAGCAGACCTTGCCAGACCATGTCCAATCAAAATTACTAGACGCTCCTTTGAACAAGGTCAGTCTGTTTGGCACCAAAGCGGAAGAGTTTCTAAAAAAGATGGAAGAAAAGGCTAAATCTATGCAGGCAGTCAAAGATTTTTTGCAAGTGCAGCCTCCTAGATTCAGTAGGCATTGCCCCTCGAAACATTGGTCCTTTCCAGCTCCCTCAAGGCCATCTCAAACTAGACCCAGGGGAAACGGACCCCCCCCCCCCAGACTCCAGTCTCAGGGTATGCAGAGATCTAAACAGTGGAGTGCCTCCACTTCAAAAACTGGGAGTGCTAAGCCACCCCCTTACGGAAAGAATTCACAATAACGTGTCTCTTCCTCTCCTCACCTCTGCCCAATTGCTTGTGCCCCTAGGAAAGAAACTTGTCCGTCATGCAAAAAACTGGACCTCCATTACCAAAGACCGATGGGTCCTCAACATTGCATTACAGGGGTACAAATTTTACTTCCACTCTTTGCCAACCCTAAAAGGGTTCCCAGACCTTCCTCCAAACCAGTGGGCAGAGGCACAAAACCAAATTCTATCCCTGCTCTCCACAAGGGCAATTCAACCTGTTCCGGCAGAACAGATAGATCAAGGGTTCGATTCCACACTTTTCCTGGGACCCAGAAAAGAGGGCACTTGGTGCCCAGTCCTAGATCTTTCCACTCTAAACACCTTCCTGGTGGTACCAAAATTCAAAATGCTCACCCTTCAGCAGCTTCGTCCTATGCTGTCTAAAGATGCCTGGTTAGCCACCCTAGACCTAAAAGATGCCCATCTGCACATTCCTATCAGGGGCTCATGCAGGAAATACCTACGTTTCAGGGCAGGATCTATGCATTGTCAGTTTTCTGCACTTACCTTCTGCTTATCCACTGTTACCAGAGTATTCACAAAATGCTTGGCTCCAGCCATTGCTTATTGCAGACAGAGAAAAATTCAGATTTACCCATTCTTGGATGATTGCCTGATTCAGGCAGACAGCTGTTGCAGCACCTAACATTTGTAAAGAACCTTCTAACCTCCCTGGGCTACACTATCAACGAAAAGAAATCAAAACTAGTCCTTAGTCAAAAGATTGTATTCCTAGGAGCAAGCTTGGGCACAGCATCCCAGATGGCATTCTTTACTAAAAAAAAAAAAAACGAGGCCTATCTGACAGGCTACTTTGCTCAAATGGCCACCAGAACCCAGCTATCCACAGGGAAAATCCTGCAGGCCCTAGGGTTCATGGCCTCTTGTATGTTTATATATATATATATATATATATATATATATATATATATATGTATATGTATGTATATATGTATATATATGTATATATATATATATATATATATATATATGTATATATATATATATACATATATAAATATATATATATATATATATATATATATGTATATATATATATATATATATATATATATATATATATATATATATATATATATATAGATTATATACATATATATATATATATATATATATAGATTATATATATATATATATGTATATATATATATATATATATATATATATATATATATATATATATATATATAGATTTATATACATATATACATATATATATATATATATATATATATATATATACATATATATATATATATATATATATGTATATATATATATATATATATGTATATATATATGTATATATATATATATATATATATAGATATATATACACACACATATAATGTGTGTGTTTATATATATATATATATATATACATACATACACACACACATATATAATATGTGTGTATGTATATATATATATATATATATATATTTATTTTTATATATTTTTTTCAAATTTGTTAGCTTTTTAATTTAATATTCTTGTCATTTACTACTGTTGTTAATTCCTCTAGGAATTTTAATTTACTATTTCTTTGTATGCTAAATTCTGCTTTTATGCAGTTATTCAAAGTGTTTTTTGACTTTTACTAGAAAACTGAAGTTCTGTGATGTCAGTTGAACACTAGGCACTGCCTCATATGCATGTAAAGCCCCAGTTTAATTGCTCCTGTTTCTGTTATTTATCTCCATCCTTTTTAAGTTCTGACAGAAAAATATTGCATTTTTAACTTTTTTCTTAATTTTTATGTTTACTACTAAACCTGTTTTTATTAAATTGCATTTGTACACCAAAGTACTTGATTTTTTAGGTTCCTAGGTATATAGTATGCTACCACTTGGACCTTTATAAGCTAAGCCATGCAACCCAAATATATCCCATTTAGTTATTGTGCCTTGGAGGTTATTCTAAAGGGTGTATGTTAGCTAGGGCATGATTTAAGATTTAAGTCATAAGCATAGGAGATGGACTTGGGCTCAATTTTTGGTTGCCCATCCACTGGTCCAGGATACGCTTGAACAGAGTTTGGGAAGGGCTCTGCTTCACATAAATGGAAAGCCTGTTCCATAAAATGGTAATTCTGAGTTACATACATGTCTCTCTAATATGTGCTTTTTATGTTGTAAGCAAAGTTAGGTCTTAGCTCTCAGAGATGTCCTTCCATTCACTGGTTGCAGTATTCCTTACATCTTGGAATTCCCTGCCTTGAGTAGCCCGACTTCTGGCCAATATACAGAAGCCTACTGCTACTTTAAGGTATGCCATATGTCACTCTCTAAATCAACTGCTGGCCCCTATAAAGGCTGTCCCTCCTCAGAAAATACACAGTCCGAATAACCAGTCACTGCAATACTTCCAAAACACACTCTGTGCAGATGATACAGGCAGTTCCACAAATGTCAAAAGCAAGTTTAATGAAACATTACATTGACAACAAATAAACAAAAATGGTATATATTGGATTTAGCGCTTTCATCTCACATCCAGAGCCTTCATCAGAATCAAAGTCATACCAATGTTAATCATTTAAATAATTCAAGGTCATTCCTGAATGGATATCTGATCACTAATTATTGACTGTCAGGCTTAACCCTTCTCTACCCTACACTAATCTAGTGGATGTAATCGAACATATAAAATTCACCATAATAATTCCATAAATTGTAAGGGTGTCTATGATGTATTGTAAAAGTATATGTGTATATACATATATATATATATATATATATATATATATATATATATATATATATATATATATATATATATATATATATATATATATATGTATATATAAAAACAAGATTATATATAAAAATATGTAAATTTAAAGCGGAAGTATGTAAGGTATAACATATATATCTGGGTAGATGGTAAAGATGAATATACTTTGTTCCTAAAAACCTGTGTAATTTATAATAGCATTATATAATTCTAAAAACATACATATGCCATATGTCACATGTATACTCCTTGCGTAGAGTATGGCATAAAGGTGATGGCCCGACGTACCATCCTTAGAACTTCTTTGCCACTAGTCCGAACACATCTCTCGATTGTCAGTCTGAATGCCTGCATCTTTACCACCAATTCAAATGCGTCTTTTGTTTTGTCGGTTTGAAAGCCTGCGACCTATTTGCTGGTTCCAAGCTGTTGCAGATAAGTACCCCATTGTTTACTTTGTGGTGCTTCTGGAGGGTCATGTGATCTAGGAAGGTTTAATGCCAGTGTAGGAGACAGATTTCCTATAAAGACCACCACGGCAAGTGTTTATCTTGGCTAGGCTTCTCTCACGCCCATACGACCTGTTGTATTTGTCAGGCTTTCATACTGAAGACCCTGCATAGTAGGCTTTCTTCCCTTGCTTTGTATCTGGAGAATCAGAGAGTTAAGCTTCTTGCTAAGGGTACCATGGAAGTAACTTGCCACCCCAGGGGTCAGCTGTTAAGGAAGGAGGTTACAAAACTAAGACCAGAATCTTCCACCGTCCAGCCTCTGATGGACGTTTCTCCCAAGTCTAGTGAGAGCCCAGAGGTTTGCCCAGCTTTGTTGTTGGATTTCTCTGCTGCAACTGGGTTGGAGGCCGGCAGAGTTTGGCTTCACAGGTATCCTTTTTGGACGTTCAGGAAGAACCACTGTCGATTATTTCCAAGGGGTGTTCCTCATATTTTAGTTAGGGAAGAAATTCCTACTACAGTTATTGAATGCCATCCTGAGTCAGAGCCTTCTTTAATGGAATGTCCACCCTATAAAACTTAGAAGAAGCGAAAAACTAAATATGGGATCCCCAGAGTGAATGCAGGCTTTTTACTCAGGGTTTGTTTACTGCTTTTATGGCATTAAAACCTCCTCAGGGAGTTTCTGTTCCAGCTCCTCCCTTGGTCGTTTCTCCCTTAAAAGGCCCAGGGAACAGGATTCCTCTGAGGAGTTAGATTCTGATGAGGAATCCCTTGCTTACTCTTCCCAAATTACTTCTCCTTTGGACTATGGGTCAGAGGAAGAGGAATGTGATAGTCCTGATATTCCCTTTGAAGAAATTTCCTTTGGGGATGCACTCTTCAGGATGATGGAATTTTTTTAAATGGGATTTGCTCAGGTCTCTGAAAACCATAAGAAGTACTATGAGTTGCTGCAGATGGAATCTCCAAAACCTTCTGCTTTTCCTCCTGTTTGGCTGCTTTGTTGGATGCATTTTCCAATGCCTCTAAAGCTCTTGATTCTCTACCTTCTGCTCCCAAGAAGCCTGATTTTATAGTGTGCCTGAGGATTGTAACTTATTGTACAAATTCCCTGCTGATGACCCCTTAATGGTGTCTCTGACAAGTCCTCTCCGTTGCATCCTTCGCTCAAGTTACTGCCTTCTGATAAAGACAGCAGAACCATGGAAATGCTGAGGAATAAGGTTTTACACCTCTGCTACCTTGCTTTTAGGGTTATTAATTATCACATCCATGTGTCCAGATATGTGTTAGCTCTCCTTTCTCAGGCTTCTCAGCTTATTTCTGATCCCCCAGACTCAGGGTAAAACTTCTGCTCTTTCCTTGTTTGGGATTTTTTCATAAGTGGTTCGTCATTCCATCAAATGTAGTTATGATGCAGCAGATGCCCCTTCTAGGGCTGCTGCTTTTGGTTCGATGATGAGGAGGTATTCTTGGCTTTGGCTTCAGCCTTTACTTGATGATATCAAGGCTAAGTTGGTGGATGCTCCTCTTGCTAATAAACATTTGTTTGGGAAAGCAGCTATTTGTTTACGTTCCTTTAGGATAAAGGGAAGGCCTCTCAGGAACTCAAACGTGTTTGTCTCTCCAGTGCTTAAATTTCAGAGAAACTACCGCGATAAGCCAGTCTTTGTTTGCAGGCAGTCTCACCCTCCTACTATGGGCAAAAAGAGTGGCAAGCGGGCTCCTCATGCTAAGGCTACTTAAACTTAAGGAACTTGGATGTCTTCCTTTCCTGATAAACCAGGTGCTGTCTGACTATCCGTCTCTTCTCAGACAGATTCCTCTTTCTATTTGCCTTTCTCTCTCTCTCTCTCTGTTTGGCTTCAAATTACTCAGGATTTTTTGGTTCTGTCAGTTATTCACCAGGGATATTTCATGGGGTGGAAATCCCATCCCCCTTTGATGGGCATTCCTCAGCCTCCTCAGGAACAGCTCCCTTTTTCCCCAGAGGTACTTTGAGACCTTTTGACTCTGGGTACTTTTCGAGAGGTGCCTATGTCCCAAAGTGGGAGGGGGTTTTACTCAAGAATGTTTCTAGTGCCCAGAAAAGAGGGTACTTGGAGACCAGTTCTAGACATCTCTCATCTAAACACTTTTCCTGAAGGTGCCGACTTTTTGAATATTGTCCCTTCACACTCTGTTTTCTCTTTTACTTCCTCAGGCTTATATGGTATAGATCAATATGTATATATACATTTAAGAAGCTTTCTAGGGGCTTGCATAAGTGTATAAATACTGAACACGTGTGTGCCTGACGGCCATTTTGTAGTAAGCTGTTGAGATGTAAGCATGTATGTCTGTGTAGTCTGTCAGTTAATCAGTTCAATTTATATTTTGTACTGCCTTTGTCCATCCTAATGTGTTTCTATGTTATAAAGCATATAAATAAACTACCTCGCCTGTTCGTCTTTAATGAGAAACCAAACAGGCGACATATGGTGTCTCTGGATCTCAATAATGCTGAACTCCATATTCCATTTTCAGGAAGTGTTTGCGTTTCTCTGTTGCTTCCTTGTATTTTCAGTTCTCTGCTTTGCCCTTTGGCTTTTCTACTGCCCCAGTGGTATTCACAAATGCCTCGCTCCTATGCTTGCTTTTTGCAGACTTCCTGAGATTCAAGTATATGCTTACTTTGACCTGCTGATTTCAGGCATCCTCTACAGATGTAGAACCAAATCACGACTGGAACAGTGAACCACCAACTGTATTGATGAGGAAACTTTATTAGGTTAAGCACTTTCTTTTGTTATGATCTTCATTAGAACACTTCAGTTAATTCCGAAATTAAATATCACACAAATTAATATCACATGACCCAAGCCATTCAATATAAAACAATGTAAAATATATAGATACAAAACACTTTTATAAAAAAACTTCAAACATGTACCAATATGTATCACTTAAAAATAAAAAAAAATGTATAAAAAATAGAACTTTAGAAGTAATAGAGCAAGAATCATTCAATCCAGGGTAATTGATGGCATCAAGCTGTAACTGCCAATGCTCATTTTTATCCAAATGCTCACCAATAATCCATCCTGTATATCCTTTTTACTTGCTCTAGTATAAGAAAATTGAAACTAAGCATGTTGCACTCTTCACTGTGTCTATACAAGGCATTGGTCAACTTTTTTATTTTTAATATCGATACAATGCTCATAAATATGCTTTTTAAATTTAGTTGTCTTGCCAATATAAAATGCAGGACAAACATCCTCTTCAGGTATCCTATTGCAAAATCTTCATTTTGCCATTTCCCTTCTTCAGAACTTGGAGTTCACAATAAACTTCAAAAAGTCTTCTCTGACTCCTTCTCAGGATCATGTTTTCTAGGGGCTGCAGGATTGAGACTGTGTCTATGCTGGCATTCCTGCCTCCTCCCTAGGCCTTATCTCTCATTTCCTTCTTTCAAACCCTTCTTCCTCTGGTCTCCATTATAGCCAGGGAGTTTCTGAGAGCTCTGGATTTCATGGCATCCAATCCACCATTCCTGTGCTTCCTCTAGCCAAACTTTGCAGGAGAAACTTTCAGTGGTTTCTGAAGTCAGTTTGGCTTTAACTTGCACATCCCTTAGACTTTGTAGTTCCTTTTCTTCCTTGTCTCAAAAAGGGACTTAAGTGGTGGACCCAGCATTTGTCTCTAAATCCAGGGCTCCCTTTTCATTCCCCTCTTCCCTCTCAGGAACTGTTCACAGACTCTTCATATGTGGGGTGGGGAGCAGCTTTTGGTTCCCGTAAAGGTACAGGGAGTGTGGTTGCCTCTTCAGCAGAAGGCACACATCACTGTCAGAGATGAGAGCTCTTCTGCTGGCTCTTCAGGCTTTTCATCCTCTCTTCTCCCCAGGACCTCTCAAGATATTCACAGACAATACCACAGTGATGTGGTATATAAACAAACAGGGAGGAACAAGATCTTACCTTCTTTGCTGGTTGGCACTCCTGGTATAGAATCTTGCTATCCAGTATCAAGCGAATCTTCAGGCAGTTTACATTCTTTCAGATCAAAACATTGTGGCAGACACTCATCAGGTCATTAGCTCAATCCCATGCATGGATGATTCACTGGGATGTGATTCTGTATATTGTCCACCAGTGGGGTACTCCTGAAGTAGATTTATTTGCTTCCTCTTTGAACAGACAACTTCCTTTGTTTTTGTGCCAGAGTCCCAGGTCCTCTGGTGTGGAAGGTGGACCCCCTCTCTTTTTTTCTTGGAAGGGGATGTTCCTTTATGCATTCCCTCCCTTTCCTGTCATTCCAAAAGTCCTGTTCAGAATTCAACAGGATTCTCCCAAAATCTTGTTGGTGACTCCCTTTTGGTTGCAACAGCATTGGTTCCCTCTTCTGCATTTAGCCAAGGGCAGTCATTACAAGTTACCTCGTAGGGTGGACCTACTTCCACAAAACAAGGGATCTGTAATCCATCGCCACCTGTCCACTCTTCAGCTGACACTGAATGATAGGATTTTTGTTCCACAGACACCTTTTTTCCTGAGGATCTGATTTTGATTCCACATAGACACCTTTTTTTCTGACGACATGCTTGGGGTCCTGCAGGAGGCCAGGAAACCCAGTACTAGGAAATCCTACTTATCCAAATCGAGGTTTTCTGTTTCTCTTTGTAACCTGGACCCACTTATTGTGGATATTACTTTGGTTCTCTCTTATTTGTGTAAATTCCTGAATGCTGGTTTGGCCTATTATTCTATTAAGACCCACTTATCGGCTATCTCTGCTTGTCTGCCTTTATCTCTTCCTTTAGCTGCTAGTTTTGAAGCTAAACAATTCCTTAAAGGTGTCCTTCATATTAGGCCTCCCAGGAAGCCTGTTCCTTCTTCCTGAGATCTTAATTTTGTTTTGGACAAGTTGACTCAGGCTCCTTTTGAACCTGCTGCTGCTTCCTTGCAGTATTGCTGTTGGAAGACTGTTTTTTTGTTGGCCCTTACTTCTGCCAGACGGGTGTCTGAGCTTCAAGCCCTTATGGCTTGTCCTCCTTTTTTAGTGTTTCATAAGAACAGGGTGTCCTTGCATACCAATCCTTCTTTTATGCCCGAAATGGTTAATGAGTTCTCAATCAGTCTATTCATTTGCTTGCTTTTTTTCTCTCTCTGCAGTCTGGAAAAATGTCCAGGAATAAAATACCCTAGGGAAGCCAAGAATAAATGGATGACCAGGTAGTCTGCCTTAATAAAGGTACGGTGAGATGTCGGTAAAGAAACTGGCTAGTGGCCTTGAGAAGGCTGTGCAGCTTGTGGTTGAAGGCTGAGTGAAGCCTTTGAAGGCTTTATACAGGTCGTAGTTCCGGCTGGTCAGGTCGCCTGCTGAGAGGAACTGCTAGTGTGACAGCTAGAAATCAAAGATGAAACGCACAGAAAAAACAGGCAAAACAATGTAAATGTGGTTCGGCTAAGGAGCTCTGCTCTCCGTGGTGGCAAAAAAGGTGTGATGTCAAGTTATCGTGCCGAATCACAATAAAGGTTTTTTCACTCACACTTGATTGGCTCCCACTGACACACCCCCAGATACTCTTATAAAAGGAAATCCTCAGGATCACTCTTTCCATTAAGGAACTACGCTTCGATGGTGATTGTACTTCTGTTACTTTTTACTTCAATAAAGTACGACCTTCTAGAATCTGAACTTCGACTACGTTGATTTTTTTTGCCACCACGGCGAGCAGAGCTCCTTAGCTGAGCCACATTTACATTGTTTTGCCTGTTTTTTTTCTGTGTGTTTCATCTTTGATTTCTAGCTGTCACACTAGCGGTTCCTCTCAGCAGGCGACCTGACCAGCCGGAACTACGACCTGTATACAAAGCCGTTCTAAAGGCTTCACTCAGCCTTCAACCACAAGCGCTTGGGTACGCACAGCCTTTCTCAAGGCTTTACCGGTAGCCCAGTTTCTTCACCGACATCCCACCGTACCTTTATTAAGGCAGCTTACCTGGTCATCCATTTATTCTTGGCTTCCCTAGGGTATTTTATTCGTGGACATTTTTTCTCCTCTGCATAAGAGCTTGAATACCCAGGTCCCACAGACGATCATTTTCCTGCTGGACATCTCTTTGCAGTCTGCCAGTGAGTGGGTGCTGCATACACTGGATGTGCATAGACAACTCTGACCTTATTTGGATAAGACTAAGTCTGTTAGAAAATCTGATTAGTTGTTTGTTTCATTCCTGCTTCTGTGAAGGCTCATTCTACTACAGCTGTGGCTTCTTCTGGTGCTTTTTTCAAGGGGTTGGTTACCAACTGTATTCTTGAAACAGCTACCTGGACTTCTGTGAATGTGTTTACCAAGCAAAACAAGTTGGATGGAATCTCCAGAGCTAGAACTGGTTTTGCTAGGGTCATCCTTCATGGCTTCCTGGAAGGTACTGCTGCAGGAACACGGAAGTCTTAACATCCCTGTACTCCTCCTTTATCAGACCCATTATCGAGTATAATGCCCCCTTCGGCATGTAGCTTCCCAAGCACATGCAGCAGCGGGAGAGACAACGGAGGTTCCTGACTAGGAAAATCCAGAGTCTCAAACACCTGTCCTGTACAGATAGGCTAAAAGCCCTGTCCCTCTACTCAGTCTCATACAGACTACTCAGAGATGTCCTGTGTCTGACATACAAGGCCATCTCAGACCCAGCCTTGATGGAGTTGCTGCATATCCATAAGTCAGACTCCACTCGCGCACCCCGCACACAAGGCCTCAACCTGGTCTGTGACATTAATAGAACTTGCTGGCGGGATAGATTTGTGTCCCAAAGACTCCCGCATCTGTAGAATAGACTTCCTTCTCCATGTCAAGCAGAGTACCTCTAGCCCTCTTTAAGAGGAACCTGGACGACTGGATAGGAAACAAAGTACACCCCTGGGATCCCACCTATATCCCTGCTGGAAAGGGGAAATAGGTGCGGATAGCCTAATATCATCCTGTGAAACTAGGATGCTGCTTCCACAAAAGTTTCCCAAAATTCTAGGCTTCATGGGATCAGTGATCTTTGTGAGCCATGGGCCAGAGTCCACATATGAAATTTTCAGTGGTATAAAAAACAAAAATTGTTGGACCCAGCACCTGCATCTTTTGGAGATCCAGGTACTAGTACTGGATTTTGTCAAATGAGTTACAGTGGTAGTAGGATCAGATATCTCTCGATCCAAACCTAACCTACTCCCTCCAGACCCCAGTTTAGTCAGTCCAGGTACACTCGTCAGATTTTTCTTGTGGAATAGAGTACATGGGATTCCAAGAGCAAGGTGAATGGATAAGGCAAAGCACATAAATGTCAAAGAAATGCCAGAAGGGATTCAGACCTTAAATGTTCTTCACCACCTCTGATGTTCATGTCCCTTTTTATTGATCAGCAACAGCACGATAGTTGTGATAGCTGAATGTTTCAGGCCTTGTACATCCTGTCAAAGCAAAACATAATAGCAGACAGGCAAAGCAGATCTTGGACGGTCCTTCATGATTGGAAATTCAGGACAGTGGTTTGCTGGATTTTGCCCAGATGTGGGGAAAGCTTCAAAATAGATCTGTTTGCCTCCTCTCTGCTTAAGACATCTTTGCAGTTGTACTTGGAAGGTAGCAGCTTTCTCATTCCCTTGAATGAGAAAGTTCCTTTATGCATTTCCACCAATACCCAAGGTACATGTTCATCGTGCTTCACTGCTGCAGTCATTACACTTGGGTTATCCTGCCGTCAGGCGGTCCCGCAGTCTGCCAGAGTTCCAAAGTCTTGGTCCGGCGTCGGTTACTGTTGCTTCTTCTCTGACGTCAGTGCGCCAGGGGTATATAAGATGCAGCTGATGCCATTTTCTTCAGTCTTTCTTGCCGCACGGTGCCCGAAGAAAAAGCAGTTCGCAAGTGCCGGTCGGCCAACTCCTGAGATTTTCAATTTGAATTTCAGAACCGAAGTCTTCTATAAAGCTAAGTACCCGTTGAGGAAACTTTTTCTTGCCTCAGACCGATGTCAGTAAAAGTTAATAATTGTATTTCTTGTGGGAAGCAAATACCTCATAAGGATTTTCATTCTTATTGTATCCCATGCCTAGGCCCAGACAACGACGTCACTAGTTGTCGATTTTGTGCTAGGTTTAACAAGCGCACTATTAAACGTTGGTTTGATTTTTGCCCGACATCATTTCGGCAGAAAATTCAATTATACCATGCCGTCGGAACAACCGACGACCGGGATACACAAAAAGTGCAAAGACAAGGACAGGCATCCGAGGACCAAAACTGATGACGAATCCTCTTCTAGGCCAGTCGCTGGTTCTCCGGTTTTCAAACGAGGTGCATTCGCACCCCCTGATGACCATTTCTTTAGAACCAGAGGCCGCCTCCGACTCCCATGTCGAGATGACTGGGCCTATGGATACTCAAGATTTAGGGCCTACCAAAACTAACCCTTCAGAGGGATCCGGAGCTGCTGAGCAGCCCTTTGCTTCAGAGGGTGTATTCAGACCTACTCAACTTACCATCAAATCTTTTGCCAAGTCTAAAACCCCTTTAAAGATAAAGAAGCAAGTACAGCATTCACCAGGACAGGCCTCCATGCCTAAGAAACAGACGCTCAAAATGGACGAAGACTTAATTACTCTGATCAGGGGTTCCCATCCCCCTCCTGATAAAAGGCCTAGACAGGATGCAGACTATGACTCCTCTGACCAGGTTTCCATTTCTTCTGATTCCTCTTCAGATCAGGGATACTCTCTACCCCTCCTATGAGGATTCTGATGCTGAAGAATCAGTTCCTTCAGCCTCTCCTCCAGAGGACTACTCTTTTGGGGAAACTTTACATACCATGAGAAAGCATTTCCATTGGGAGGGCCAGGATTACTCAGAATTCAAGAAGAGGCTCAGAGATTTCCTTTTATTGCCTCAGCACAGACCCCTTGCTATTCCGCCAGTGTTAGACATTGTGGATGATGTGTACTCTGAATCCAGTTTAAATCCAGATTCTTTGCCTCCTGCTCCAGTCAAACCAGACAGATACTACAGAGTCCCTGACTCTCACAAATTTCTTTATAAAAGCCCTGTTGCTGACCCTGAAACTATTTCCCAGGGTCCCAAAGGGGTAAAGGCCTCTACAGCTAAAAATCCAGTTCCCTCTGACAGGGATTCTAGAGCATTAGACAGATGGGGAAAGAAAGTATACACATCTGCAACTTTAGCAATGAGGGCCTTAAATTGCCAGTTTCACATGCTTAAATATCAGCAATATTTAATGTCTCAATTAAAACAAAAAATGCTTCCAAATTCAGAACATCCTGACTATAAGGAAATGCAGGATTTATTGCATGCAGCAGAACAAGTGGGAAAACATACTTTGCAATGTGGTTTTGACTCATTAGAAGCCTCTTGCAGAGCAGCAGTTACAGGGTCTGTGATTCGAAGGCATGTTTGGTTAAAAGAACAAGGTTTACCTGATCATGTTAAAGCAAAATTATTGGATGCACCTTTGCAGCAGGATGTTTTATTTGGAGTTAAGGCAGAAGAGGTATTAAAGAAAATGGAGGATAAGGCAAAATCTATGCAAACCGTGAAGAATTTCTTACAGGTTCAGCCTCCTCGATTTAGCAGAAATTGGCCTACAAAAAATTGGTCCTTTCCAGTTACAGACAGACCACAAAGGGGCAGATACAGACGTCCAAGAGGCAGAGGTCAGCCACAAGGTTCTTACAGACCTCGACAATGGGGTGCATCAACCCAAAAAGGAGGGGAAGACGGGCCACAACCTTATAGGAAACAGTCCCAATGACTTCCCCCTTCAGCAGCCAAGCACTTCCCTCTTGGCAGCCCCCCGGGGGGAAAACTAGCACTTTTTTCTCACAATTGGCATATGATCACCCAAGACAAATGGGTGCTGAATATTGTTTCTCAGGGTTACAGGTTCCACTTTCACACTTTATCAAGGCTAAAAGGAATGCCAAACCTGCCACCAAATCAATGGGCAGAGGCTCAAAAACAAATTACAGCCCTCATGGAAATGAGAGCTATTCAAAAGGTACCACCACAGGAGCAAGGACAAGGATTTTACTCAAAACTCTTTCTGGTCCCCAGAAAGGAAAAAGCCTGGAGGCCCATTCTGGATCTTTCTTATCTAAATACTTACCTGGATGTTCCAAAATTCAAATTGTTGACACTACAGCAGCTTCTTCCCATGCTGAGCAAGAAGGCTTGGCTCATAACGTTGGACCTCAAGGAGGCATACCTGCATGTCCCTATCAGACAAAATTGCAGGAGATACCTCAGATTTTTAGCAGGTTCAATGCATTACCAATTCTCTGCACTGCCCTTTGGCTTATCTACTGCGCCCAGGGTCTTCACAAAATGCCTGGCACCAGTAATTGCATTTTGCAGACAAAAGGGGATTCAAATATACCCATACTTGGACGACTGTCTTATTCAAGCAGAAAGCATGGACATTCTTCTAAAGCATCTGGCGTTTGTAAAAAACTTGCTAATTTGCCTAGGGTACACAGTAAACGAAAAGAAGTCAAAACTAGTGCCCTCACAAGAGATAATATTCCTGGGTGCCAGCTTAAATACAACGGTCCAGATGGCTTATCTCACACCAGACAAGCAAGGACAACTGACTCAATACTTTCAATTGATGGCAACAAAAATCCAACTCCCTGCAAGAAAAATTCTGCAGGCCTTGGGGTTCATGGCATCTTGCATACTACTAATTCCATAAGCCAGACTGCATATGAGAAATTACAATGGTACCTAAAGAAAGTTTGGTCTCAACACTGTCAGTCTGGAAACAGTAATACCACTTATTCCCTAACTACAACAGGAGTTTTGACGGTGGGCACAGGCATGTCACCTAAACAAGGGACAACCTTTCACTCAGCCCTCAGCCAGTCAGACACTGACAACAGATGCTTCGGATTACGCCTGGGGAGCACACATGGCAGGGAAATGTATTCAGGGCAAGTAGACCACAGAACAAAGGCATCTTCCCATCAATCAAAAAGAGATGCTAGCTGTACAAAATGCCCTAACAGCTTTCAAAGACCTTTTACATCCAGGACAACTACTACTAAAGACAGACAACACCAGTTATGTGGTACATAAACAAGCATTCATACCCCCTCTGCAGGCAAGCCATGACCTTGTGGAATACAGCTCTAACCTTTCAAGTTCATCTGCAAGCACAATTCCTGCCAGGAGAGAAAAATACTCTGGCAGACGACTTAAGCAGAAACATCATGGATCCACACGAGTGGAAATTAAATCCACAAACTTTCAGCATGATAACACAAAAATGGTGGAGCCCGGACATAGATCTGTTTACCTCCCCACTGAATTGCCAGCTACAGAAATTCTGCACAAGGATTTACCACACACAAGCATGGAAAGTGGATGCTCTCTCATTCAGCTGGAAAAACCTACAAGTATATGCTTTCCCACCTCTGCCTCTCCTTTCAAAGGTACTCCTAAAAGCCAGACAAGAAAAGCCAAAAATGATCCTGATTGCCCCAGAGTGGCCACGCCAGCACTGAACTTAGCTCAGGGCCCACCAAGGATTTTACCTCAAGTTCTGCACCTTCTGACTCAGCAAAACAATCAGATATTTCACAGCCAGCTCAAAACATTAAACCTGGCTGCATGGCAGATTACTTAATAAAGCAGACTACACCTCTCACTAAAGCTGTGATGGGTGTTATTTTGGAGGCCAGGAGGCCTAGCACCAGGAAATCCTACTCAGAAAAGTGGAAGAGATTCTGTGCCTGGATCCAGGCTCAAGGCCTTGACCCTCTTGTCCCCAACATTCCTCAGATACTACAATATTTAACTGAGATGCTGGACAAAGGCCTATCTTTTTATCCATTAAAATCCATGCCTCTGCCATCTGTGCTCATTACAACACAGATCCACCAATTTTCTCACATCCTTTGCTTAAACAGTACCTTAGAGGGGCTAAAAACATAAGACTGTAAGACCGCCCCGTAGAGCTCCAACTCCAACTTGGGACCTCAACTTTGTCTTGGAGAAATTATCTTTACCTCCTTTTGAACCAGCAAATTCAGCAGAATTAACATATGTCTCATGGAAAACTGCTCTGCTCTTGGCAATAACTTCAGCATGAAGAGTTTCAGAGTTACAGGCAATAATGGAAGTGGAACCTTTCATAATTTTTCATCAAGACAGGGTGTCTTTAAGAACAAACCCTTCTTTTATGCCAAAGGTGGTATCAAGTGTGGCCCTAAACCAAACTATTCATTTGCCAACATTTTATCCAAATCCCCAGAGTAAAGGGGAGAGACTTCTGCATACTTTGGACATACATAGACAGCTACACTACTATTTGGACAAAACAAAAGCCTTCAGAAAAATTGAGCAATTGTTTGTAGCATATGCTGCAGGATCACAGGGGAAAGCTATTTCAAAACAGACCATTTCTAAATGGATAGGACACTGTATACGTTTCTGCTACACACAACATGGAAAAACTGTACCTAGCAACATCAGGTCTCATTCCACCAGAGCTACAGCCACTTCAACTGCCTACCTCAGAGGAGTACCTACCAAGGATATTTTGGAACAAGCAACTTGGAGTTCAGTGCATACTTTTACCAAGCATTACCACCTGCCTCTTTACTCAAAATCCAGAGCCGGCTTCACCACTGCAGTGCTGCAGGGCCTTATAGCCACACCGAATGCTTTTTAGCACCAGCCATCCAACCTCAGCTTTGGGATTTTACCCAAGTGTAATGACTGCAGCAGTGAAGCATGATGAACATAGTACAGTTTTGCACCTACCATAAATTTAGATGTTAGAGTGTCTTCACTGCTGCAGTCCAGGTTACCACCCCTCCACCCCCACTATCCTTCCTGGAACTTATCTGTACCTTACTACCTATACAACCTATTTGGTGTATTTGCTTGTAATTGAAGGAATTGGTTTCCATTGTTTATGTATTTGTTATTAGCAATGTATATTGCTTACCTATTTGGGGGCACCTGACATCTGGAGCAAGAAAAACTGAAGAAAATGGCGTCTGCTGCATCTTGTATACCCCTGGCGCACTGACGTCAGGGAAGAAGCGACAGCAACCAACGCCGGACCAAGACTTTGGAACTCTGGCCGACTGCGGGGACCGCCTGACGGCAGGATAACCCAAGTGTAATGACTGCAGCAGTGAAGACACTCGAACATCTACATTTATGGTAGGTACAAAACTGTACTTTCTGAGGATTCAGAAAGAATTGCCAAAGGTCTTTTTTGGTGACCATCTTTTGGCACAAGAAAAGTTGGTTCTCCTTTTTAACGGAATTGGTCAAGGGAAATTACAAATTTCCTCACACTCTGGATCTGCTTGCACAGTGTCATGGGCGATTGGTGCACTCCAGCTTAGAGTAAATGCTACTAATAGCCTGGCTGAATCTATCTTGATACCTTTTAGGCACTTGTTCCAGGAGAATGTACAGCAGACATCGAAGGAGGCAAAAAATAAACCTCAGAGTATTTATTTATTATTTTATTTTACATTTGTTGACCGGGCTAGTCTAGCTGGAGATATTTCCATTTTCAGTAGAGGCCCGGGGAGAAAAGCTCCACACAGAATACAATAAAGAAAAATATCATAGTGTTTGTAAGAAAGTTCGTAAAAGACTAAAAACTATAACTCTACAGCTTGATACTAAATGATACTATATAAAATAATTACTACCACACACAGTCATAGTTGAAAAACTTTGAATAAAGATAAAAATAGAAAATAGAGTAGAAAATTTGTTTAACAGTGGAAGATGTTTTCTAGGTGGTACCTAACTGATATCAGAGGTCTTATTATGTTTGTGTGAGCTACTCAATGATGGCTTATCCCATGCATCTATCAAGGTGCATCTTTTGACTTTCTCTGTGTATGCCCATGGATCCCCCTCTTTCTTCTCTTTTTGCGGTGAAACAGTTCATGAAAGAAGTGTTGCATTTGAGACCCCCTCAAAAGCAAATTTCTCCTCCTTGGGATCTCAACTTTGTTCTTGAAAAGTTGACCATCTTCTTTTGAATCTGCCTTTTACGCTGATGTGAGGGTTATCACTTGGAAAACTGTTTTGCTTATTTTTCTGACATGTTCTAATCTTCCTTTCATGACATACTTTATGAATGTACTCTGAATCAAGCCATCAATCTCCCAGTTTTATTTCTGGAACCTAAAAACAAGGGAGAGAGGAATGTTCTTCATGTTTCACTGTTGCAGTCATTACATTTGGGTTATCCTGCTGGCAGGTTGCCCTCAGTCGGCCCGAATTCCAAAGTCATGGGTCTTACATCGGTTGCTGTCACCCCTTCCCTGACATCAGGTCGTCAGGGGTATAAAAGATGCAGCCAACGCCATTTTCTTCAGTCTTTCTTGTCGCGCGGTGCCCGAAGCAGAAGCAGTTCGCAAGTGCTAGTCGGCCGACTCCTGCGATTTTCGTGTTCGAATTTCAGATCCCAAGTCTTCATTAAAAGCTAAGTACCCCGTTGGGGAAACTTTTTTCTTGCTCCAGTCCGATGTCAGAAAAAAGTTAATAATTGTATTTCTTGTGGGAAGCAAATACCTCATAAGGACTTCCAGTCTTACTGTATTCCTTGCCTAAGCCCTGACCACGATGTAGCTAGTTGTTGGTTTTGTGCTAGATTAAACCAACGCACTATTAAGCATCGGAACGATTTTGCATTAAGCTATTTTGGCCAAAGATTTAATTATACAATGTCGTCAGATAGCCATCCGACAACCGGAGTTCACAAAAAACGCAAAGAAAAAGACAGACTACCGAGGTCCAAAACCGATGAGGCTTCTCCTAAGCCAGTCGCCGGTTCTCAGTGACGCGCTTTTGCAGCCCCTGACGCCCGCTACTTTAGAGTCGCAGGCTGCTACCAACACCCACATGGAGTCTGCAAGGCTGCTAGAGGCTCAAAGTATTGGAGCCTCGGAGACTATTCCCTCAGATGGGTCCGGAACCGCTGAGCAGGCATCAGCTTCTGAGGGTGTATTCAGACCTAAACAATTATACATTAAAACGACTTCAGCTGCAAAGGCAAAGACTAAAGCACCTTTAAAGACAAAGAAACAAGTTCAACAGCCTCATGGACAGGCCTCCATGCCCAAAAAACAGATGCTCAAAATGGCCGAAGACTTAATTAGCTTGATCAGGGGTTCCCATCCCCCTCCTGATAAGAGGCCTAGGCAAGAGACAGACTGTGAATCTTCAGATCAGGTTTCCATTTCTTCTGATTCCTGTTCTGATTCCTTATCTGATCAGGAATATTCTCTACCTCCCTATGAGGATTTTGATGCTGAAGAATCTATTCCTTCAGCTTCTCCTCCTGAGGACTACTCTTTTGGGGAAACCTTGCATACCATGAGGGAGCATTTCCACTGGGAGAGCCAAGATTTTTCAGAATCTAAGAAAAGGATCAGAGACTTCTTTTTACTACCTCAACACAGGCCTGTAGCTATTCCACATGTGTTAGACATTGTAGATGATGTGTTTTCAGAGTCTAGTCTGACTCCTTACCCTCCAGCTTCTGTTAAGCCGGACAGATACTACAGGGTTCCTGACTCTCACAAATTCCTTTTCAAAAACCCTGCTGCAGACCCAGAAACTATTTCTCAGGGTCCCAAGGGGGTCAAGGCTTCCACTGCAGAAAACCCTACCCCCTCTGACAGAGATTCTAGGGCACTAGACAGATGGGGAAAAAAGATTTACACATCTGCTACCTTGGCTATAAGGGCCTTAAATTGCCAGTTTCATATGCTCAAATATCAGCAATATATCTTGACACTGCTTAAACAGAAAATGTTGATACATTCTGAATGTGCAGAAAACAAAGAAATGCAGTATTTATTGTATGCAGCTGGACAAGTTGGAAAGCATACTTTGCAATGTGGTTTTGATTCTCTAGAGGCCTCCTGCAGGGCCGCTGCTACGGGTTCTGTCATTAGGAGGCATGCTTGGTGAAAGGAACAAAATCTGCCTGATCATGTCAAAGCAAAATTATTAGATGCTCCATTACAGCATGATACCCTGTTTGGTGTTAAGGCAGAAGAGGTGTTAAAGAAAATTGAGGACAAAGCTAAATCTATGCAAACGGTCAAGGAATTCTTACAGGTGCAGCCTCCTAGGTTTAGCAGACACTGGCCTACTAAGAATTGGTCCTTTCCAGTGTCAGACAGACCTCAAAGGGGCAGAACCAGACGCCCTAGAGGCAGATCCCAGCCACAAGGTTCGTACAGGTCTAAGCAATGGGGTGCTTCTACCTCCAAAAGTGGAGAGGACAAATCACAACCATACAGGAAACCGTCCCAATGACTTCCCCCTGCCTGTGGCAGCACCCTTAGGGGGAAAACTAGCACTTTTTTCTCAAAATTGGCACATTATTACCCAGGCTTGAAAAAGGAAGCCTGCAAGACGATAAACCTCAGCAGATGCACCAATTCCAGACACAGTGATGCTGATAAACTACAAGTTAAAATTTTATTTTATTTATTTATTTATTTTTTAAGTTAAAATTTTATTTTAAGCTCAACAATAATAGGCTTTTCGTCAGTGTCCCACACCAACTTCATCAGAAAAACAAACAACACATTCAGCTTACACCTTAATAAAAAGCTCATAAATCACATGACTACTTAGCAATTAAGCCAATACATTCACAACACCTGCTCAAACCCCTCCCTGAGGACTCAACCTTACTGAACAAGCAGTATAAACTTTTGTAAGCCATGCTGAAATAGATAACAAAAATAGATGAAGAAATTAAAATGGATGCAATATACAAAAATAAATGCAATAAAATTACCTAACCAAACTTCTTAATTTTAAAATACAAGAAATGGATAACATTCCATTTAAGTCTGGATAATAATAAGCTTCTAGTTTTATTTTTACTAGTTTTATTATTACCCAGGACAAATGGGTTCTAGACATAGTGTCACAAGGCTACAAGTTTCACTTCCATACCCTGCCAAGGACAAACTGTTGGCCAGACATGCTAAAAAATCAATGGGCAGAGGCTCAAAAACAAGTTGCATCTCTCATGCACATGGGGGCTATTCAACAAGTGCCACAGCAAGAGCAGGGAAAAGGATTTTACTCGACTGTTCTTGGTACCCAGAAAGGACAAAGCATGGAGACCAATTCTGGACCTATCTATTCTAAACACTTACCTGGATATACCCAAATGCAAGATGTTGACCTTGCAGCAGCTTCTGCCCGTGCTGGGCAGCAAGGCTTGGCTCGTGACTTTAGACCTAAAAGAGCATACCTGCATGTCCCAATCAGACAATCATGCAGAAGATACTTCAGATTCAAGGCTGGCTCAAAGCATTACCAGTTTTCTGCACTGCCCTTTATTTTATCCACTGCACGCAGGGTCTTCACAAAGTGCCTGGCACCAGTAATTGCTTTCTGCAGACAAAGAGGAATACAAATATATCCTTACTTGGACGACTGCCTCATTCAAGCAGAGAACAAGGGCATTCTTCTACAGCATCTGGCATTTGTGAAGAAACTTTTAACATGCCTAGGGTACACAGTCAACGAAAAGAAATCAAAACTAGTACCCTCACGAGAGATAATATTCCTGGGTGCAAGCTTAAATACAACTGCCCAGATAGCTTATCTCACGCCAGACAAACAAGAGCAACTGACTACCTATTTCAAGGAAATGGCAACAAAGGCCCAGTTATCTGCAAGAAAGATTCTGCAGGCTTTGGGCTTCATGGCATCCTACATCGTACTAATTCCATATGCAAGACTGCATATGAGGAAACTTCAGTGGTACCTAAAAAGTGTCTGGACACAACATTGCCACAGCCTGGAACCAATGATTTCTCTCATTCCCTGCCTGCAACAGGAGATGTCCTTCAAGAATGCAACTGCAGTCATAACATATGGGTTGTCCTGCCTCAGGCAGCCCTCGGTCGGCCGAATTCCAAAGTCTGGGTCCGGCGTCGGCTGGTGTCGCCTCCTCTCTGACGTCACAACGGCTGGAGTATAAAGGCATCGGCCGACGCCATCTTCTTCAGTCTTTCTTGCCGCGCGGTGCCCGAAGCAGAAGCAGTTCGCAAGTGCCGGTCGGTCAGCTCCTGTGTTTTCAGTACCAAAGTCATCTTAAAGCTAAGTACCCGCTAGAACATTTTTCTTGCCTCAGCCAATGTCAGAACAAATTGAGAAAGTTAATAATTGTTTGTCTTGTGGTAAACAAATACCTCATAAGGACTTCCATTCTTACTGTCTTCCTTGCCTGGGCCCAGACCACGACGTCTCGGCCTGTGCTGCCTGTGCTTGCTTTAATAAGCGCACTCTCGGGAGCCGGGCAGAATTTGCTGAAGACTTTTTTGGCGAATCCTTCGCGTATACCATGCCGTCGGATCAACCGACAGCTCAATCTTCCAAAAAACGCAAAGACCGGGACCGGCATCCTCGACCCGTGTCCTCTACCGATACTACTCCTAGACCCTCCGCAAGTGCTTCGGTCCCTACGGAAGCGGTGATTCAGCCGCTCCAGACCGACGACACAGCGTTCGTTATCTACTCCTTCGGTCCCGGAGACCTCTTTGGTGCCGGTTGTTGATTTTCCTCCGGATACCGAAGTTCTTGATTTATCCGACACCATTCCGGTGGACAAGGTCACTCCTGCACGTGGGGCTGCTAGGCCTTCTGTATCTATGTCCATCAAGGCCTTTGCACGTGCTAAGGCCACCAGCCAGGCCAAGGCCCATCCTAAACCTGCTGTCCAGGCCCCCTCTTCTGATAAACAGATTATGTCTCTTGCTGCAGACCTTATTTCCCTTATCAGGGGTCTCAGCCTCACCCAGACAGAGGTTCTCAGCCTCCTGCAGAGAAAAGGCCTAGAACTGAGCAGACTGAAAACCTCTCTTCAGATGAGGCCTCTGGGGATTCTGAGCATTCAGATATTCAAGAAGAATCCTTCCAGGCCTATGAGGATTCTGATGCTGAGGAATCAATTCCTTCTGCCTCTCCTCCAGAGGATTTCTCATTTGGTGAAGTCCTGCACTCAATGAGGGAACATTTTCAATGGCAGGGTCAGGAATTCTCTGATTCCAGGAAAAGGCTCCGTACCTTCCTAAAGCTTCCCCAGCACAGACCTTTAGCTATTCCTCCTGTAATGGATGTTTTTGATGATGTTTTCTCCGATTCCAGTGCTAACCCTGACTCTCTCCCCCCTGCTCCTGTCAAGCCAGACAGATATTACAGAGTCCGTGACACTTACAAACATCTCTTTAAGGCCCACACCGTGGATTTAGAAACTATTTCACAGGGTCCCAAGGGAGTGGCTACCTCCACTGCCAAGAACCCTTTGCCAGCGGATAGGGAAGCCAGGTCTATGGAGAGATGGGGTAAAAAAGTTTATACCTCTACCACCCTAGCCATGAGGTCCCTTAACTGTCTTTTTCACATGTTTCAATACCAGGATTTTTTACTGGATGATTTACAGAAAAAGTTAGCCTCTCCTGAGCCTAATGATAGAAAGGCATTGCAGGATCACATACATAACACTCAGCAGGTTAACAATCATTTTCTTCAGTGTGGTTATGATGCATTGGAAGCTTCATGTAGGGCAGCTATGACTGGGGCTGTGATACGTAGACATGCTTGGTTAAAAGATCCGCCACTGCCAGACCATGTCAAAGTGAAGTTACTTGATGCACCTCTGGAAAAACAGAAGCTTTTAGGTGCTAATGCACAAGATGTGTTGAAGTCCATTGAGGAAAAAGCTAAGTCAGTACAGACAGTCAAGGATTTCCTCCAGGTTCAGCCACCCAGATTCAGTAGAAACTGGCCTTCAAAGAATTGGTCCTTCCCAGACTCGGACAAGTTTCAAAGGGGAAAGAACAGGCGTGGCCGAGGTCGCGGCCAATACCGAGGCTCCTACAGGGGACACCAATGGCAACCTACAAATCAAAGAATTGCTGCAGCCAGCCCAGCTGCACCACAAGGACAATCACAATGACTTGACTTTCATACCGCCTACAAGGGCTCAGAGAGAAGCACCCTTGGGCGGAAAATTATCCTTATTCTCAAAAAACTGGCATACCTTAACCAAGGACAGTTGGATTCTGGATTTAATAGACAAGGGTTACAGATTCCACTTCCATACTTTACCTACAAGACAAGGCATGCCAAACCTGCCACACCATCAAAGGGCAGAGGCACTCATTCAAGTTTCAAAGCTATTAAGTATAAAAGCAATAGAAAAGGTACCTCCCCAGGAACAAGGCCAGGGATTTTATTCAAGACTGTTCCTTGTTCCAAGAAAGGAAAACAAATGGAGGCCTATACTGGACTTGTCTACTCTAAATACCTTTCTCATTGTGCCAAAGTTCAAAATGCTGACGTTACAGCAACTCCTTCCCATGCTGGGCAAGGGGTCTTGGCTGGTCACTCTGGACCTCAAGAAGGCATACCTGCATGTCCCTATCAGACAGAGCTGCAGAAGATACCTCAGATTTCTTGCAGGGACAGAGCACTATCAATTCTCAGCATTGCTGGTTGGCTTATCTATTGCACCCAGAATGTTCACGAAATGCCTGGCATCAGTAGTGGCACACTGCAGATTCCAGGGAATTCAAATATACCCCTACCTGGATGACTGCCTCATACAAGCAGACAACAGACAAACCTTAATAAAAAACTTGGACTATGTCATGCAATTACTACAGGCCTTGGGATACACAGTCAGCATTCAGAAATCAAGGCTACTGCCATCCCAACAGATTATTTTCCTAGGAGCCAAACTGGACACACAAGCACAGGTGGCCTACCTCACAGAGGAAAAACAACAGCAGTTACCAGAGTACTTCAAAGGCCTAGCACAGCTCCCCCAGCTGACTGCAAGGAAACTCCTGCAGGCCCTGGGGTTCATGGCATCATGCATTCTTCTGATACCTCTGGCAAGACTTCATATGAGAAAGCTGCAATGGTATTTGAAAAGCTTATGGTCCCAACACAGCCAAAGCCTAGAGGACGTAATCCCACTTATTCCATGTCTGCAAAAGGAATTCTTGTGGTGGGCTCAAGCAAGTCAATTAAACAAAGGCATGTCTTTCAACAGACCTCAAGCAGGTCAAATAATTACAACAGACACCTCAGATCATGGATGGGGGGCGCACATGGAGGGCAGATGCGTTCAAGGTCAATGGACACCAAAGGAAAGACATCTGCACATAAACCAAAAAGAGATGCTGGCAGTGATACAGGCAATCGGGAGTTTTGAAAAATCACTGCAGCAAGGACATTTACTAATCAGGACAGACAACACCACTGTCATGTGGTATATAAACAAACAGGGAGGGACTCATTCTTACCCCCTCTTCAGACTCAGTGCTTTTTCCCAAAGAATCATTGTTAGTCTGCAAATACACCTGCAATCCCAGTTTGTGCCAGGCAAGGACAATGTACTGGCGGACAAGCTGAGCAGAAATTTCTTGGATCCACACGAATGGATGCTGCATCCCCACATTTTCTCACAAATAACAAAGACATGGGGAAGACCGGACATAGATCTATTTGCGTCTCACACGAATCATCACCTGGAAAAGTTCTGTACCAGGACTCACCATGCACTAGCCTGGACAACGGATGCTCTCTCCTTCAGCTGGAATTCCCTAAAAATTTATGCATTTCCTCCTCTGCCACTGTTGACCAAGGTGATCCTGAAGATCAAAGCAGAACAACCAACAGGCATTTTGATAGCTCCAGACTGGCCAAAGCAACACTGGTACCCATTGCTGTTGAGCATAACTCGGACCAAACCGTGGCCTCTGCCCCTATGGCCCCTGCTCCTAACACAACACAACTACAGGACTGTTCACCAAAACCTGAAAACATTACATCTGACAGCCTGGAGGTTACTCTAACTCCTTCGGCTTCCAATCTTTCCAAGGCAGTTCAGGACATCTGGACCATCCACCAGAAAAGCCTATTCAGCCAAGTGAAGAGATTCAGCATCTGGGCTGCCAACAGGGGTCAGGATACAACAGTACTGAGTATACCTCAGATATTGGAATACTTGGCAGAAATGTTTCAAACTGGACTCTCATATTCTTCCATAAAGATTCATGCTTCAGCAATCTCAGCAAGATACAATTGTGATCCACCAGTGTTCTCACATCCTTTGCTAAGACAGTTCCTGAGAGGGATAAAGAATATCAAACCTCCCAGAAAACAACCAGTACCTGCATGGGACCTCAATTTTGTACTGGAAAAATTATCTCTGCCTCACTTTGAGCCAGCAGCAACCTCGGAGATGCAATTTCTATCATGGAAAACGTTTTTTCTATTGGCAGTCACATCAGCAAGAAGAGTCTCTGAGATACAGGCACTCATGACAGTACCTCCTTTCCTCATTTTCCATCAGGACAGAGTCTCTCTAAGAACAAATCCTTCTTTCATGCCAAAGGTGATTTCCAGGGTGTCTCTAAATCAAGCTATTCACCTTCCCACTTTCTTCCCCAATCCTCAGAATAGAGGGGAAAGACTGCTGCATACTTGGACATACACAGGCAACTACGCTACTACTTGTACAGAACTAAGGCTACCAGAAAGTCTGACCAGCTGTTTGTAGCCTATGCTGCAGGAATACAAGGAAAGGCAATCTCCAAGCAAACTATTTCAAAATGGATTGGACACTGCATCAGATTCTGCTATTCTTACCATGGAAAAAGTGTGCCAGCCAATATTAGGCCACATTCCACCAGAGCTATAGCCACATCCACAGCTTTCCTAAGAGGAGTGGCTACAAAGGACATTCTAGAGGCTGCTACATGGAGCTCCGTGCATACATTTACCAAACACTACAACCTGCCTTTATACTCCAGATCCCGAGCAGGCTTTGCCTCTGCAGTCCTGCAGGGCATTTTAGCTACACCATCCTTTTCTTAGCTCCATCCACCCCCAGCTTGGCTATGGTATTCAACCCATATGTTATGACTGCAGTTGCATTCTTGAAGGACATAGTACAGTTTTGTACCTACCATAAATGTAGATGTCCGATAGATATGCAACTGCAGTCGGATTTTCCCTCCCTCCTTCCCCTCTTTTCCTTCATTTGGGTCCATTCCCCCTGTCCCTTTTAGCTGGGGGTATTTCCTATGGTGTATCTGTTTATTACTGTTGTGTATGTCTGGAATTGTTTATCCATTCACCAAATTTAGCCTTCCTAGGAGGGCACCTGGCATCTGGGGCAAGAAACACTGAAGAAGATGGCGTCGGCCGATGCCTTTGTACTCCAGCCGTTGTGACGTCGGAGAGGAGGCGACACCAGCCGACGCCAGACCCAGACTTTGGAATTCGGCTGACCGAGGGCTGCCTGAGGCAGGACAACCCATATGTTATGACTGCAGTTGCATATCTGTCGGACATCTACATTTATGGTAGGTACAAAACTGTACTTTTTGATGGTGGGCAAAAGGCTTGTCACCAAAACAAGGGACAGCCATTCTCAATACCCCCAGCCAGGCAGAACCTTACGACGGATGCATCAGATTATGCCTGGGGGGCCCACATGGCAGGAAGAGGTGTTCAGGGCATCTGGTCCGCAAACCAAATGCATCTTCATATCAGTCAAAAGGAGATGCTAGCTGTTTAAAATGCCCTGATAGCCTTCAAGGACCTAATTCATCCGGGACAACTTCTGATAAAGACAGACAACACCACGGTCATGTGGTACATAAACAAGCAGGGGGGCACTCACTCTTACCCCCCTTGCAGACTAGCCATGGCTTTATGGGGCACAGCATTGACTTACCAAGTTTATCTGCAGGCACAATTCCTGCCAGGAAAGGAAAATACGCTGTCAGATGAAGCATAAACCTCATCGATCCCCATGAGTGGTACCTGGATCCGCAGGTCTTCAGCATGATAACAAAGAAATGGGGACGCACGGACATAGATCTATTTGCCTCCCCTTACAACAATCAACTAAAAAGATTCTGCCCAAGGACTTATCACAGACAAGCATGGAAAGTGGATGCCTTATCTTTCAGCTGGACAAAACCTATCAGTATATGCCGTTCCTCCATTGCCTCTCCTCCCCAAAGTACTCCTAAAAGTCAGACAGGAGAAACCAAAAATGATTCTGATTGCCCCAGACTGGCCATGCCAGTACTGGTAACCAATCTTAAGGACTTTGTCTCAATGCCCAGCCTGGACTTTACCTCAAATACCTCATCTACTGTCCCAACAAAATAATCAGATTCTGCACAGCCAACTCAGGACCCTAAACCTGGCAACATGGCGGATAATGTAGCCATATAAAGCACACCTCTCAGTAAAGCTGTGATGGATGTCATTTTAGAAGCCAGATGGCCTAGCACTAGAAAATCCTATGCTGGAAAATGGAAGAGATGTTGTGCTTGGAACCAAGCTCAAAGAACTGATACAGCTGTCCCAAATATTCCTCAGATTTTGCAATACTTAACTGAGATGCTGGACAAAGGCCTATCTTTCTCATCAATTAAAATCCATGCCTCTGCCATTTCGGCTCATTACAATACAGAGCCACTACTCTTTTCTCATCCTTTATTAAGGCAGTACCTCAGAGGAGCCTGAAATTTAAGGCCTCCAAGGAGAACACCAACACCTGCATGGGACCTCAGTTATGTCTTGGAAAAATTCACCTTAACTCCTTTTGAGCCAGCTGCTACTGCAGATGTAAAGTTTTTATCTTGGAAAACAGCTCTGCTCCTAGCAATAACTTCTGCAAGACGAGTGTCAGAGGTACAGGCTCTCGTGGCTGTGGAACCCTTTATCATTTTTTATCCGGACAGGGTCTCTCCGAGGGCAAACCCTACATTTATGCCTAAGGTAGTATCCAGTGTAGCCCTTAACCAATCTATTTATTTGCCAACTTTTTATCCAAATCCACAGAACAAGGGGGAGTAAATTCTGCATTCTTTGGACGTACACAGACAACGTACATTCTACTTGGATAAAACTAAAGTTTTCAGAAAGACAGAACAATTACTAGTGGCATATACTGCAGGATCACAAGGAAAAGCTGTCTCAAAGCAGACTATTTCAAAGTGGATAGGTCACTGCATTCGTTTCTGCTACTCTCAGCATGGCAAACCTGTGCCTAAGGACATTAGGCCACATTCAACCAGAGCTGCAGCCACTTCTGCAGCCTTTCTCAAGGGAGTACCAACCAAAGACATTTTAGAGGCTGCTACTTGGAGTTCAGTGCATACCTTTATGAAACATTACAATCTGCCATTTTACTCTAAATCCAGGGCAGGCTTTGCCTCTGCAGTTTTGCAGGGCCTCCTAGCCGCCCCTAATGCTATCTAGTTCCATCCTCCCATCCATAGCTTTGGGAATCTACCCAAATGTAATGACTGCAACAGTGAAATACGAAGAACATAGTACAGTTGTGTACACTTACCATAAATGTAGATGTTCGAGTGTATTCAGTGTTGCAGTCCAGGTTACCCAACCACAATCCCCCTTATTTTTGCTGGTACTTATCTTTCCTTCTCTGATCTATACAACCTATGTGGCGTATTTGTTTATAGATGAAGATAAAGTTTATTTTGATGCATTTATGTGTTACTTACATATATTTAGCATACCCTTTTGGGGGCACCTGACATCTGGGGCAAGAAAAACTGAAGAAAATGGCTTTGGCTGCATCTTTTATACCCCTGACGACCCGACATCAGGGAAGGGGCGACAGCAACTGACGCAGGATCAAGACTTTGGAATTCGGGCCGACTGAGGGCAACCTGCCAGCAGGATAACCCAAATGTAATGACTGCAACAGTGAATACACTCTAGCATCTACATTTATGGTAAGTGTACACAACTGTACTTTCTGCATACCTTGGATGTGCACAGGCAGATTATGTACCTTGGCAGAAATAAGTCTTTCAGGAAAGCTGAACAACTGTTCACTTCCTAAACTGAGACTAAGAAGGCTCAATTGGTCTCTAAGCAAACTATTGCTCAGTGGTTGTCCTGTTCTATTTTATTTTTATTTTTTATTTACTTATTTATTTATTTTTTTACTCCCACCATGGTAAATCTGTTCCAGGCAAGGTTAAGGTACATTCCACCAGAGCCTTATCTTCTTCAATGGCATATTGGATAGAAGTGGACTAAAGAAGCATTGTAGAGGCAGCAACATGGTCCTCTTTTCACAGCTTTACAAAACACTACAAAACTGGGTGCTTTCTCATGTTTCAGAGCAGGCTATCCTCTAGGGGCTCCTGGGTTCTTGTCCTCCCATGTAGGGTAAGCTTTGGGAATCTACTTGTATGCCACTGAGGCAGTGTTCGTGATGGACATGGTACAGTTGCATAACTCCTACTTACCTGTAACAGTGGATGTTCGAATTTTACACTGCCTTAGTGGTCACACCTGTTTACCATCTCCCTGTTTTGTATATGGTTTGATGGTTCATCCAACTTTGCACTAAAAGCCTGATTAAGTGGCTTTCTATGACTGGGTTTATGCTTCCCCTGATCGGAGGGCCTTAGCCAGTCCCTTATCACAGCAAGTCTGAGGGGAATCTGAGCTCTAGAACATTGCCAGTGTATGTGCTTGTACAGGCACAAAACTCATGTATCGCTGAGGCAGTATGAAATTCTAATATCTATTGGGAGGACTTGCACTAGTATACTGCAGAAAGTACAGCTGAGCATGTGACTAACTTGCAAGCTGAATTGAATATATAATTTTTTATACACACACACACGCACACACTTTAATGCTTTCAAGTACTGTGCACAGTTTTGGAGAAAACAAGGAGAAGCAAATGTGACAGGTTCATTAAGAATAATCCCATTTTGTTCAATGTGTACTAGAGATGTCTGTTCTGATAACGGAGTCTCACTTCTGCATTTTGTCTTGGGTCGTAATAGAATATCCTGCTTCAGTGGTGCTTCACAGTGATGTTCATCGTGCATACAGCTGCAGTAATCACAGATGGGTTTTCTGCCGTCAGGCGGGTCCTCGGTCGGCCGAATTCCAAAGTCCAGGTCCGGCGTCGGTTGTTGTCGCTTTCTTTCCTGACGTCAGTGTGACAGGGGTATATAAGACACAGCCGACGCCATTTTCTTCAGTCTTTTTTGCCGCGCGGTGCCCGAAGCAGAAGCAGTTCGCAAGTGCCGGTCGGCCAGCTCCTGAATTTACGAAAAATTGGAAACCGAAGTCTTCTTTAAAGCTAAGTACCCCGTTGGGGAAACTTTTCTTGCCTCAGACCGATGTCAGACAAAGTTAACAATTGTATTTCTTGTGGGAAGCAAATACCACATAAGGATTTCCATTCCCTCTGCAAACCTTGTTTAGGCCCAGACCACAACGTCTCGGGCTGTCGCTTTTGCGCTACTTTCAATAAACGCACTATTAAGCGTCGGGCGGAGTTTGCCCAACACTTTTTTGGTAAAGCCTTTGATTATAAAATGTCATCAGAGACTCCGACTACCGTTTTGTCCAAAAAACGCAAGGACAAGGACCGACACCACGCCAAAACCGGCTACATGTGGTCCGGTTCTCAGCGAGACGCCAATGCAGCCCCTGACTACCGACGACACTTCTTTGGTGGTGTCTTCTGTAACCGAGACCGCAGGTACCTCGGCCCATACCCAGACTACAACCACCGAAGCCACTGTGAATGTTGAGCCTCCTAATGTGGACAGGTCCACTTCCACCCATGGTGTCTTTAGACCCTCATCTTCCTTTTCCATTAAGGCCTTTACTAAGTCCAAATCAGCCATGCATCCCAAGAGGCCTGTTGCACAGGGCCCATCTCCAGGCCCCATGCCTAAAAAGCAGATGCTAAAAATGGCTGAGGATTTAATTACTCTTATCAGGGGTTCCCAACCCCCTCCAGACAAGAGGCCCAGAGTGGAGGAAGATTCTCCCTCTTCTGACCAGGGCTCCATTTTTTCAGAACATTCTGATGTAGAGGAACACTCGTACTCCCCTTTTGAAGATTCTGATGCAGAGCAGTCCATTCCTTCTGTATCTCCCCCAGAGGATTTTTCTTTTGGGGAAACCTTGCACACCTTGAGGGAACACTTCCATTGGGAAGGCCAAGACTTTTCTGATTCCAAGAAAAGACTTAGGGAATTTCTTTTGTTACCTCAACACAGACCTCTGTCTTGGACATACTTGATGATGTTTACTCGGAGGCTTGCCTTAATCCGGATTCCCTGCCTCCTGCCCCAGTCAAGCCTGATAGGTACTGCAGAGTTCCTAACTCTCACCAATTTCTTTACAAAAGCCATAATGCTGACCCTGAAACCATTTCTCAAGGCCCCAAGGGAATGAGGGCCTCTACTGCTAAGAATCCACTACCTTCCGAAAGAGAGTCTAGATCCTCAGAAAGGTGGGGAAAAAAGGTATATACCTCGGCCACCCTAGCCATGAGGGCCTTAAATTGTCAGTTCCATATGCTTAAATATCAGCAGTTTCTGTTATCACAATTAAGGAATAAAATGTCTCAACCTGAACAACCAGATTTGAAGGAGTTGCAGGATATGATGCATAGTGCAGAACAAGTGGGTAAACACACCTTACAATGTGGCTATGATGCCTTAGAGGTCTCAAGTAGAGCTGCTGTTACAGGAACAGTCATTCGTAGACATGCCTGGCTTAGGGAACAAATCTTGCCTGATCATGTTAAAGCTAAACTATTAGATGCTCCTTTACAAAAGGATGTACTATTTGGTACTAATGCTGAGGAGATACTACGGAAAATGGAAGAAAAAGCTAAATCTATGCAAACCGTCAAAGCTTTTCTACAGGTTCAACCACCACGTTTTAGCAGAATTTGGCCTTCTAAAAACTGGTCCTTTCTAGCCACAGACAAGCCCCAAAGAGGTAGATACAGGCGCACAAGGGGCAGAGGACAATCTCAAGGATCATATAGAGGCAGACAGTGGCAAACTCCAGCACCAAGAGGTGGCGAAGACAGTGCACAACAATACAGGAAACAAACCCAATGACTTCCTCCTTTTCATGCCAAGCAGGTCTCAGCTGGCAGCACTCTTGGGAGGAAAGCTGGCATTATTTACAAGAAATTGGCATATTATCACAACAGACAAATGGATCCTGGACATTATAAACAGAGGCTACAGATTTCATTTTCACACTCTTCCAAAAATGAGAGGCATGCCAAACCTGCCACACAATCAAAGGGCAGAGGCACAAATACAAATTTCAAAGCTCATGGACATGAAAGCTATTCAAGAGGTACCTACTCACGAACAAGGTCAAGGTTTTTATTCCAGACTATTTCTGGTACCAAGGAAAGGAACCGACTGGAGACCCATTTTGGACTTATCCATCCTAAACACATTTCTACTCGTACCAAAATTCAAGATGCTCACATTACAGCAGCTTCTTCCCATGCTGGGCAAGGAGTTTTGGCTGGTAACATTGGACCTCAAGGAGGCATACCTGCATGTCCCAATCAGACAAAGCTGCAGAAGATACCTCAGATTTCTTGCAGGTTCAATACACTATCAATTCTCTGCATTGCCCTTTGGCTTATCTGCTGCGCCCAGAGTATTCACGAAATGCCTGGCATCAGTAATTGCCTACTGCAGACTTCAAGGGATACAAATTTACCCTTATTTGGACGACTGCCTGATCCAAGCGGACAGCAAGCACATACTTCTGGAACATCTGGCTTATGTAACACGGTTACTGCAGTCTCTGGGATACACAATCAACAAAGAGAAATCCAGGCTAACACCATCTCAGAAAATAACTTTCCTGGGTGCCAACTTGGACACAAACACCCAGATGGCCTATCTCACGCCAGAAAAACAGGGGCAACTAACTCAGTACTTCAAAATACTAGCAAATTGTACCAGGCTCACTGCAAGGAAAATCCTGCAGGCTCTGGGCTTCATGGCATCTTGCATTCTTTTAATCCCATGTGCAAAGTTGCACATGAGGAAACTTCAATGGTACCTAAAAAAACCTATGGTCTCAACACAGCCACAGTTTGGAAACAATAATCCCATGTTTGCAAAAGGAATTTGTATGGTGGGCCCAAGCATGTCAAACAAACACAGGTCTTCCATTCTGCAAGCCTCAAGCAAATCAAGTCATCACAACAGACGCCTCAGACTACGCCTGGGGGGCGCACTTGACAGACAGGTGCATTCAGGGCAAATGGTCCCAAAAGGAAAAGCACCTTCACATCAATCAAAAAGAAATGCTAGCAGTGATGAATGCAATTACAGCTTTCAAGGACCTCCTGCATCCAGGGCAATTATTGATAAGAACAGACAACACCACAGTAATGTGGTACATAAACAAGGAGGAACACATTCATACCCCCTGTGCAGACTAGCCATGTCACTTTGGAACTTGGCTCTGGAATGGCAAATCGAACTTCAAGCACAGTACTTGCCAGGTTTGGAAAACACGCTGGCAGACAATCTAAGCAGAAATATGACAGACCCACACGAATGGAAGTTGCATCCTCAAGTGTTTTCAAAGATAATCCAAGCGTGGGGAAGGCCAGACATAGATCTCTTCGCCTCCCACAGGAATCATCCAAAGGCCTGGAGAGTGGACGCCTTTTCTTTCATTTGGGCAACATGGACAGTTTACGCTTTCCCACCTTTGCCTCTTCTGCCCAAGGTGCTCTTGAAAGCAAAAGCTGACAGACCGAAGATGATACTGATTGCTCCAGACTGGCCAAGACAACACTGGTACCCACTCCTGAGGACCCTAACGCATACTCCTCCCTGGTCCCTACCTCTAATGCCTCTTCTACTGACTCAGCACAGCTACAAAACTCTTCACAGTCAGCTGAAAACATTCAATCTCGCTGCATGGAAAATTCCTTAACACCACAACAGACCCTACTCTCCAAAGAGGTACAGGATGTCATTTTGGAGGCCAGAAGGCCATCTACTAGAAAGGCTTACTCCGCAAAATGGAAACGGTTTTGCTCTTGGAATGAGAAAAAAGGCCAGGATCCTAGAAAACTGAATTTGCCTCAGATATTACAGTATCTAGCTGAGCTGTTGGACTTTCATTTTCCTCCATAAAAATTCATGCCTCAGCCATTTCTGCAGAATTCAACACTGATCCACCCTTATTCTCTCACCCACTCTTAAGACAGTTCCTCAGAGGGGCTAAGAATATAAGACCTCCAAGGAAACAACCAATACCAGCCTGGGATCTTAATTACATTCTAGAAAAATATAACATTGCCTCCCTTTGAACCAGCTGCCTCAACAGATTTGCAATATTTGTCCTGGAAAACAGCTTTCCTTCTGGCCATTACCTCAGCTCGTAGGGTTTCGGAACTACAAGCCCTCATGGCTGTGCAGCCCTTTCTCATCTTCCATCAGGACAGGGTTTCCCTTCGAACCAACCCGTCATTTATGCCTAAAGTGGTATCCAGGGTAGCTTTAAATCAAGCCATACACTTACCTACCTTTTACCCCAATCCTCAAAACAAAGGAGAAAGGCTGCTACACTCCTTAGACATCCATAGACAGCTACGTTATTATTTGGACAGAACAAAGCCTTTCAGGAAATCAGAACAACTTTTTGTGTCCTATGCTGTAGGAGCTCAAGGGAAGCCAGTTACCAAACAGACAATTTCAAAATGGATAGGTCGCTGCATACGGTTTTGTTACTCCTTTCATGGAAAATCTGTCCCTACAGGCATCAGATCCCACTCCACCAGGGCCACAGCTACCTCTACAGCCTTCCTCAGAGGAGTTCCTACCAAAGATATTTTGGAGGCAGCCACTTGGAGTTCTGTGCATACCTTCACCAAACACTACCACCTGCCTTTATACTCCAAAACTAGAGCAGGCTTTGCCACTGCTGTGTTACAGGGCATTCTGGCTCATCCCACTTCCACCTAGTACCTACCACCCTGTGCGTAGCTTTGGGATTCTACCCATCTGTGATTACTGCAGCTGTATGCACGATGAACATAGTACAGTTTTGTACCTACCATAAATGTAGATGTTCGAGTGCTAATACAGCTGGAGTACAGGTTTCCCTCCCTCCTTCCCCTCTTGGTAAAGGCCTAGGGGCTAACCCCTCCTCTTACAACCTGATTGGGTTATCCTTCTACGGTATATTTGCTTGCAACTACTGATTTTTGATTATATTGCATTGCATGAATATATATATAATTTATGTATTGCCTTCCTTCTGGGGGCACCTGACATCTGGGGCAAGAAAGACTGAAGAAAATGGTGTCGGCTGTGTCTTATATACCCTTGTCGTACTGACGTCCGGAAAGAAAGCGACAACAACCGACACTGGACCTGGACTTTGGAATTTGGCCGACCGAGGACCCGCCTGACGGCAGAAAACCCATCTGTGATTACTGCAGCTGTATTAGCACTCGAACATCTACATTTATGGTAGGTACAAAACTGTACTTTTTAACATGTCCTTTTTGTCTCTTGGCTTTGGTGTGCAAAGTAATGTATTACTGTGCAGCATTACCTGCATACACATGTAGCAGTAAATGCAAAATGTTAAATATATGTTGCATTGAGGGCTGATGGGAGTATTTACCTGCTTACCGATTATTGGTCTGCATGTGTGAATGTAATTGACTGTTCTCAATTTATTTTGTGTTCAATAACTACTCTGTGGTTACAGTTAGTGTATTCTCTTGGAGCTTTCTACCAGGTCCTGCCCTGTTGGATTGTTGTGGTTAACAAATGAAGCAATAATAAATATGTCTGAGTCCACTGAATTAGCCACACAAAGAATAAACTGTTGAGACCAGTGGCTGCATTTTTTTGAAGGAAACTTTGATTGCAAAAATACTTAAATACTTGTGAGGATAAAGTTTACAGTATTTTCACAGTGCTATTGCAGTTTGTACAAGTATAGACCACTGTCTGGTAAGCTCACCTGAATGTAGTTGATTTAGTTTCATGGATTCGTGCGTGCACACAGTTATGCATAACATAAGCATACTTTACATCTTGCATTTTGCTTATGGGCATCATTTGTTCACAGGTTTTGTATTGTGAGTGATTTCTTTTGTTCAGTTGTCTGCAAGACATGCCGTAATGTAGGATGAAGAAATTTTACAGTGTACCTTTTTAAGAAACGCTGCCAGTAGTAGCATACTACTGTAATGGATAATGCTGTTTAACACTTTTATTGCCTAGGTGTAAGGAATTCACTTTTCCAGTGCATGTCAGTAATTCTTTTCACATTCCAGACTTTGGCCAAGTCAAATGACCCAGTATAGGTGATGCCTCTCTGCTAGCTGTCTGGAATGGAATGTAATATTTCTTACTGTTATGCTTAAGAGTAATCTGTTTCTAATCTAGTGATGACATTTTATGGCCTGAATAAACAGGTAGCATATGGAAATATCCAGCTTATTTTCTTTCAATCTCAGGGCTTTGAGTGTTAGAACACACATCTTGTTACACTCTGCCCCACTGGCTTGTTTAAATACTACCCTTTATTTTGAAATGCTCTGTTCATAGCTCTGACTGATCTTAATTCAGGTTCTGTCACATTCTTGCTTACTAAGCCTCCTTTCAACACTTATTTTGCTCAAAAGTAAGATTTTCATTTCTCTGTTCTACCAGATGTAATTGCAAATACATGTTTCATATTTCACTTATTTCATCCAAATGATTTCTTTTGCCAAAGCTTTTACCTAACTGGCCCAATGCATGATGTTTCTTTTTCTCATATTCATCAGGTTCATTCATTCATTCATTCATTCATTGTCTGATAACCTGGTATGTCCTTTTACAGAGTCACAGACATTTGGGTGCCCGTTCTAGCAGCCAGTGGGCAACAAGCCTTTGAAACCAATTCTGGACAGGGCTTCAGTCTATCACAGAACACTTACTAGATGCACACCTCTTTTAGGCAGCTTATCAGTGGAATTTTTTCATGGCTGTAGGGCTGCCGCGCCTTCTAAAAGTTGGATTTGATCTCTTGTTTGGCTGTTTCCACACTGGTCAGTTGTTGCTTAGGATTCAGTCTAGTCTGCGGCCCTATCAAGGAGGATCCCTAATATTAGATGTATTGGATATCTTACCTTATCATTTGATCTTTTTGGGGGGGGCTCCTTTCCTGACTCACAGACCATTCCCTTGTAGGGGACAGCCCCTCTGCATAGCTTCTGCTGATAGTGTTCCATGTAAGACAGGCAAGTATGTTATTAGATGTTATATTTTCATAATGTACAGTGGATATAAAAAGTTTACACACTGTTGTTAAAATGCCCATTTTTTTGTGATATAAAAAATGAGACCACAATAAATAATTTCAAAACTTTTCCCACATTTAATGTGACCTATAACCTGTACAATTCAATTGAAAGCAAACAAATGTGTTAAGGGGAAAACATACATTAAGCTGGTAGCACAAGTGTGCACACTCTTAAACTAATACTTTGTTGAAGCACTTTTTGATTCAATTATAACATTCAGCCTTCTTGGATAGGAGTCTTCTTGGATAGTAGTCTATCAGCATGGCACATCTTGACTTGGCAATATGTGCCCACTTTTCCTTGCAAAAGCTTTCCACATCTGTCAGATTGTGAGGGCATCTCTTGTGCACAGCCATCTTCAGGTCACCCCACAGATTTTCTATTGGATTTTAGGTCTAGGCTCTGGCTGGGCTATTCCAAAACTTTATTTTTTTACTGGTGAAGCCATTTTTTTTGTTGATTTGGATGTATGCTTGGGGTCATTGTGTTGAAAGGTGAAATTCCTGTTCATCTTCAGCTTTCTAGCAGACGCCTGAAGGTTTTTGGCCAAAAGTGACTGGTATTTGAAGTTGTTCATAATTCCCTCCACTTTTGACTTAAGCCCCAGTTCCAGCTGAAAAAAGCAACCCCAAAGCGTGATACTGCCACCACCATGCTTCACCGTGGAGATGGTGTTCTTTTGGTGACGCAAAGTGTTTTTGCGCCAAACGTACCTTTTGGAATTGTAGCCAAAAAGTTCAAACTTGGTCTCATCAGACCATAACACATTTTCCTACATGCTTTTGGGAGACCTGATTTATTGTTTTGCAAATTTTTAGCTGGGCCTGGATGTTTTTCTGTGTAAGAAAAGGCTTCCATCTTGCAACCGTACCCCAAAGCCCAGACATATGGAGAATACAGGAGATTATTGTCACATGTAGTACACAATCAGTACTTGCCAGAAATTCCTGCAGCTCCTTCAGTGTTGCTGTAGGTCTCGGCAGCCTCTCTGATCAGTTTTCATCTTGTCTTTTCATCATTTTGAAGGGACATCCAGTTCTTTGCAACGTCACTGTTGTCCCATATTTTCTCCACTTTTTGATGACTGTCTTCATTGTGTTCCATGGTATATCCAATGCTGTGGGAATGTTTTTGTACCCTTCTCCTGACTGATACCTTTCAACAATGAGAGCGAACCATGGCTTTTGCTGTAGCAGGCAACTGAGTAAATGTCAGGAAAATCCTACTAGGACAGCTAAACTTTATTTGGGGTTAATCAGAGTCTCTTTAATTGATGGCAGGTGTATACCCAAGAAGACTGAATGCTGTAATTAAATCAAAAGGTGCTTCAACAAAGTATTAGTTTAAGGATGTGCACACTTATGCAACCAGCTTCTTGTACGTTTTTTATTTTTTATAGTTTTCCCCCCTAACAGATTTGTTTGTTTTTCAATTGAATTGTACCGACCATAGGTCACATTAAAGGTGGGAAAAGTTTTGAATGATTTATTGTGGTCTCATTTTTTATATCACAAAAACCTGGCATTTTAACAGGGGTGTGTAAACTTTTTATATCCACTGTAATGGTCTGATTTACTGAAAATTTACCTGGCTAGTGATTGAGACAAACTACTGGGTCAGAGCCTATGCATAGTTAGGAAGTTAGTGCATGTAGTCCGAAGTTAGGATTTTCTCGGGGGGGGGGGGGTCATAGATCATAAAATTGGTTTAACCAATGCTAATGATCTTAGGACCCCTGTCTGAGAGTCCCTTTTGTAAATCAGCTAATATTTTTAGAACATGTGTGTATATCTTCTGCCATCATTGACATTTGTACTTGCCTTTGCGAAGTCACTGCATACCTCTCAACTGTCCAGATTTTAGCAGAATGTCTAGATTTTTAACTCCAAATTTTGGTCTGTTCCTCCTGGGAAATCACTGAGGATTGAAAAGACTGAATTGTGGTGCACATTTGCCTAGCCTCTGACCCAGTAGTTTGGCACACATTTCAGTTTCATTATATACTTTCTAAGTTTATAAGAGCAGTATTTAAAATCTGTCCCTATTTTAGGCCTTTATCCCTCCATTATATTAGGCTATGTCCAGATTTCTTGTGTTGAGAGGTATGGAAGTCAGACTTGTAATTTTCATTTAAAAATTATGTCAGATGAGCTGCAGTTAAAGGAATGCATACTATAACTAGGTCTTATTGTTATAAATTATATCTGCAACAGAAAGTAATGCCACTGTTTTATTTACTGTAACAACACAAATATGATTTATGAAATCAAATTCTTTCAGCAGAACCAGCCTGATTGATCCACCTCCCCCCAATGCATTCCTGCATGTGGCTTTTTTGTTTGCTTCCCATTAACTACTATAATTTATTCTGACATTGCTCACCCTCTGAGGTAATTTGTGCCATCAGACCAGATGTTCATTGTGTTTCACTGTTGCAGTCATCACATTTGGGTTATCTCTGCCAGGGTAGCCCTCGGCCGGCCCGAATACTAGAGGCTTAGTATTTCTGCATCGGTTGCTGTCGCTTCAGGACTGACGTCAGGTCATCAGTAGTATAAAGTAAGGCAGCCGATGCCATTACATCAGTCTTTATTGCTGTGGAGCCCGAAGGAGAAGCAGCTCGCATTAGTGCCGGTTGGCTGCTACCTGAGTTTCGTCTACCGAATTGAAGTTGAAGTCTTCTAAAGCTAAGTACCTCGTTGGGGATCCTTTTTTCTTGCACTAACCAATGTCAGAAAAAGTTAATAATTGTCTTGCCTGTGGAAAGCAAATACCACACCGAGGCTTCCATTCTTACTGTGTCACTTTAGGCCCAGACCACGATGTCCCCCGCTGTCGCTTCTGTGCTTTGTTCAACGCCAGAACTATCCATCATCCGGTCCTTATTGTAGCCAGATATTTTCACTTACACTATTTGAATTTCAATATGGCTTTGGTAAGCCATCCCGACCGCAGATCTTTTGAAAATACGTAAAGTTAAAGACAGAGACAGACCGCACAGGTCCAAACCTACCGACGATGCTTCCGTTAAGCTAGTAGTCAGTTCTCTGGTCCTCAGTGAAGCATTTTCGCAGCCCCTGATGCCCGCTTCTGTGGATTTGCAAGTCGCTACTGAGACCCTTTCTTCGACTAAGGATCCTACAGTCGTCTCTACTTATGATGGGTCCAGAGCCGCTAAGCAGGCACCGGCTTCCAAGGAAGTCCTTCGCACTACCGATTCTCGACACAAACCGACGTCTTCTTTCGTGACTACCGTTCTTTCGAAAATGACCAAGTTTCTTAGGCCCAGGGTACGAACCACACCCAAGAAACCGACGACACACTCTGAGGCACCTGCTTACTTGTCTCACTCTCAGATGCTTAAAATGGTGGAAGACCTTATCATGCTGATCAGGGGAAGCCAAGCTATCCCTTCCAAAAGGAAGAGAGATCTGTCCCCTGTAGTTTTGTCTGAGTAAGAGTCAGATGACTGATGCATCTGAAATGAATATCAAAAGCAGGGATTTAGAATAATTAACTAATTGATTAACTGTTTTAAGAATTGATTTATTGATTTAATTGAAGTTAATAGGTTTGTGTATATATAGGGTTGTTCAGTGGTTGCTTTTCATTCACTGAGGAAGTTGATGACGAAAACGTGTTGGAACTGTACTAGCGTTTGTGGAATAAACTGTTTTTGGATCCTTTATTGGTTCGTGTTCATTCCTGGTTGGTGGTGCCTTCTTTCGCATCTGAAATGAAGAAATGCAACCCCTCTCTACATATGAGGATTCTGATACAGAGGATTCCATCTCTTCAGGCTCTTCCCCCAGAGGATTTTTCCTTTGGGGAAACCCTGCGTACCTTAAGAGAGCATTTCCAATGGGAGATTCAAGACTACCCTCAGTCTAAAAAGAGACTCGGGAATTCCTAGATCTTCCACAGTCCTGGATGTTGTGGAGAATGTTTTCCTGGAATCCAGCTTGACTCCTGACACCCTTCCTCCTGCGCCCAGAAAACCAGACAGGTACTATAGAGTCCCTGACTCGCACAAATTTCTTTTTAAAAATCCTACTGCTGATCCTGAGGTAATTTCTCAAGGGCCTAAAGGGTTAAAGCAACCTCTGCTAAGAATCCCATCCCCTCAGACGGGGATTCCCGAGCACTAGACAGATTGGGTAAAAAGGTATGTACCTCAGCTACTCTTGCTATCAGGGCACTAAATTATCAGTTCCATATGCTAAAATTTCAGCAACTCCTCAAACAAAAAATGTCTTCCTTTCCTGCTTGGGCAGAATCTAAAGAATTACAAGAGTTAATGCATTCTAAACTAAACACACCTTGCACTGTGGTTTTGATGTCCTAGAAGCTTCTTGCAGGGCAGCAGCCACTGGATCTGTCATTAGAAGGCATGCATGGCTTAAGGAACAGCCCCTGCCAGACCAGTCAAATCTAATTTGTTGGATGCCGCCTTGCACAAAGACAATTTATTTGGCACTAAGGCAGAAGAGGTCTTAAAAAATGTGGAAGAAAAAGCAAAATCTATGCAAACAGGGATTTCTTACAGATCCAGCCACCCAGGTTCAGCAGGCATTGCCCCACCAAACACTGGTCCTTTCCTGCTCCCACAAAGCCAGTTCTGCCTAAGCCCCGGGGAACCAGACCTTCCAGGCAGCAGCAGGGAATGCAGAGATCTAAGCAGTGGACTACCTCTACTTCAAAACCAGGGAGTTCTAAGCCACCCCCTTATGGTAAGAACTCACAATGACTCACCTCCCCCACTCCCTCCCTCTGCCCACCTTCACTTACCCCTAGGTGGAAAACTCTCCTTTCACGCAAGCACCTGGGCCACCATTATCAACGACCACTGGGTTCTGAACATAGTGTCTCAGGGATACAAATTTTCCTTCCACACCCTTCCAACCCCAAAAGGGTTCCCAGATCTGCCTTCAAACCAGTGGGCAGAGGCTCAAAAGCAAATCCTTTCCCTGCTTTCTTTGAAGGCAGTAGAGCACATTCCTGCAGAACAGATAGGCTAAGGTTTCTACTCCAGACTTTTTCTGGTGCCCAGAAAAAAGGGCACCTGGCGCCCCATCCTCGATCTATCCATTCTAAACACCTTCCTGGTGATCCCAAAATTCAAAATGCTCACCCTCCCGCAGCTGCTACCCATGCTCTCCAAGGATGCTTGGCTAGCCACCCTAGATCTAAAAGAGTCGTACCTCCACATTCCTATCAGGGAATCATGCAGGAAATATCTCCATTTCAGGGCAGAAGCTCAGCACTTTCAGTTTTCTGCACTTCCCTTTGACTTATCTACTGCTCCCAGAGTTTTCAAAAAAATGTCTGGCTCCGGCCATTGCCTTTTGCAGACAAAGAAATATCCAGATTTACCCGTACTTAGACGACTGCCTTATTCAGGCAGACAGCCAGGAAAAGCTGCTCAAGCACGTGGCCTTTGTAAAGAACCTACTAACTTCTCTAGGGTACACAATAAATGAAAAGAAATCCAAACAGGTACCCACCCAGAGGATTATCTTCCTGGGAGCAAGCCTGGGCACAGCATCCCAGATGGCATTCCTTACACCAGAAAAGCAAATTTTCCTGACAGACTACTTCTGTCAACTAGTCACCAGACCCCAGTTATCTGCAAGGAAGATCCTGCAAGCTCTGGGATTCATGGCATCTTGCATATACTACTCATTCCATATGCCAAACTGAATATGAGGAAACTTCAGTGGTACCTAGAAAGCCTTTGGTGTCAACACTCTCAAGACCTGGAAACTCTGTTTTACCTATAATTCCTTGTCTCAGAAAAGATTTTCTTTGGTAGGCAACAGCATGCTCCCACAACAAGGGACTGCCTTTCTCACCCCCCCCCCCCCGCTGCCCAGACCCTCCCCTCAGACTATGCTTGGGGTGCACACCTGGACGGCAGGTGCATACAGGGCCAATGGAGCCCGCAGCAAATCACTCTGCACATCAACCGAAGATGATGGCTGTCCAGCACGCCTTGATAGCTTTCAAGCCCCTTCTCTCCCCAGGGGCTCTCCTGATCAAAACAGACAACACCACTGTGATGTGGTATATCAACAAGCAGGGAGGAACTCGCTCCTACCCGCTATCCACGCTAGCCATGACCCTTTGGCACACGGCCTCTGCCATGCAACTGCACCTGTTAGCACAATTCATATCAAGCTCTCTCGACTCTGTGGCAGACCAATTAAGCAGAAGTCTTCTGGACCCACATGGGTAGCAGCTCAACAGAACCTTCACCCTAATAACGCAGAAATGGGGCAACCCCGAAGGTCATCCTCTTTGCCTCCTACACCAACCATCAGCTCAGCAAATTCTGCACCAGGGAGCATCACTGCATGGCTTGGAAAGTGGATGCCCTGTCCTTCCCTGGGTCAGTCTATCAGTCTGTGGCTTTCCTCCACTACCTCTCATCCCCAGGGTACTGCTTATAGCTCCAGACTGGCCTTGTCAGCACTGGTACCCCTTGCTGCTCAGCCTGTCCCCACTACCACCATGGCATCTTCCTCAGATTCCAAACCTCCTGACCCAGAGGAAAGGGGAATTCATGCATCCCCATTTGCAGACACTCAGTTTGGCAGCTTGGCGTATTTCCTAACTCTGGATCAATCTGCCAACCTCAGTAAACAGGTTCTAGATGTTATCTGTGAGGCCAGATGCCCCAGCACTAGAAAGTCTTATGCTGACAAATGGAAAAGGTTCTGCACCTGGATCCAGGTTAAGGGAGCCAATATGGCACAGCCCTCCCTCTCATCCTGGATTACTTCGTTGACCTACTACACAGTGGCCTGTCTTTCTTTTCTATAAAAATTCATGCCTCTATTTCTGCTCATTTTTCCCACTGAGCACCCCCTTTTCTCCCACCCTTTGATCAAACTGTTCCTAAGAGGGGCTAGCAACTTGAAGCCACCCAGAAGGGCACCAACCCCTACTTGGGACCTTAACTTTGTATTGGAAAAGCTCACTCTTTCCCCTTTCGAACCAGCTTCTTCTGCAGAGCTAAAATTTCTCTCCTTGAAGACAGCATTCCTTCTGGCCATCACTTCAGCCAGACGTTTCTTCGAGCTGCAAGCGCTCATGGCTGTGGAACCCTTTATCATCTTCCATGCTGACAGGGTATCCATCAGAACTAACCCATCCTTCATACCCAGGAGTGGTGTCCAGTGTGGCTCTCAACCAGTCCATCCATTTGCCCACCTTTTTTCCTAACCCCCAGAACAACGGAGAAAGGATTCTTCACTCTCTAGATGTGCACAGACAGCTCAGATTCTGTCTAGACAGGACTAAATACTTCAGAAAGTCTGATCAATTGCTGGTTAGCTTTGCTATAGAGGCAGAAGGCAAAGCCATCTCCAAACAAACCATTTCCAAATGGATAGCACACTGCATCCATTTCTGCTACAAACAGCATGGAAAGCCTACACCCAAGGGGGTCAGGACTCATTCCACCAGAGCAACCTCCATCTCTGCAGCTTTCCTCAGAGGAGATGTTCATCGTGCATACAGCTGCAGTCATAACAGATGGGTTCTCCTGCTGTCAGGCGGGTCCTCGGTCGGCCGAATTCCAAAGTCTAGGTCCGGCATCGGTTGTCGTCGCTTCTTCCCTGACGTCAGTGCGACAGGGGTATAAAGGAACCAGCCGACGCCATTTTCTTCAGTCTTTCTTGCCGCGCAGTGCCCGAAGCAGAAGCAGTTCGCAAGTGCCGGTCGGTCAGCTCCTGAGATTACGAAAATTTGGAAACTGAAGTCATCTTAAAAGCTAAGTACCCAGTTGGGGAAACTTTTCTTGCCTCAGACCGATGTCAGACAAAGTTAATAATTGTATTTCTTGTGAGAAGAAAATACCGCATAAGGATTTCCATTCCCTCTGTATTCCTTGTTTAGGCCCAGACCACGACGTCTCTGTCTGTCGCTTTTGTGCTACATTCAACAAATGCACTATTAAGCGTCGGGCGGAGTTCGCCCAGCATTATTTTGGGAAAGCATTTAACTATACTATGTCGTCGGATACTCCGACTCCGGTTTTGTCCAAAAAGCGCAAAGACAAGGACCGACACACGAGGTCCGCGGCCTCTACTGACACCACGCCAAAGCCGACTACACGTGGTCCGGTTCTCAGCGAGGCGCCTACGCAGCCCCCGACTACCGACGACACTTCTTTGATGGTGTCTCCTGTGCCCGAGGTCGCAGGCTCCTCGGCCCACACCCCGACTACAGATACCGAAGCCACTCTTGGCGTTGAAACTCAGAATGTGGACAGGTCCACCTCCACTCAAGGTGTCTTCAGACCTTCCTCTTCTTTCTCCATCAAGGCTTTCACAAAGTCTAAAGCAACCATGCACTCTAAGAGACCAGCTACACAGGGCCCATCTCCAGGCTCCATGCCTAAGAAACAGATGCTTAAAATGGCTGAGGATTTAATTACTCTTATCAGAGGTTCTCAGCCCCCACCGAACAAAAGGCCCAGAGTGGAGGAAGATTCCCCCTCCTCTGATCAGGGCTCCATTATTTCAGAGCACTCTGATGATGAGGAACATTCTTACTCCCCTTTTGAAGACTCTTATGCGGAGGAGTCCATCCCTTCTGTATCCCCCCATGAGGATTACTCATTTGGGGAAACTTTGCATACCTTAAGGGAACACTTCCACTGGGAAGGCCAGATTCCAAGAAAAGGCTCAGGGAATTTCTCTTGCTACCTCAGCACAGGCCTCTGGCTATACCTCCTGTCTTGGACATCCTAGATGATGTTTACTCGGAGTCCTGCCTTAACCCGGACTCTCTACCTCCAGCTCCAGTTAAGCCTGACAGGTACTACAGGGTTCCTGACTCACACCAATTTCTATACAAAAGCTATGCTGCTGACCCAGAAACCATCTCATAGGGCCCCAAGGGAGTTAAGGCCTCCATTGCTAAAAATCCATTGCCTTCCGAGAGAGAGATTCCAGATCCTTAGAAAGGTGGGGGAAAAAGGTATATACCTCAGCTACCTTATCCATGAGAGCCTTAAACTGTCAGTTTCATATGCTAAAATACCAACAGTGTTTGTTATCACAATTGAAAAGTAAAATGTCACAACCTGAACAACCAGACTTGAAGGAGTTGCAGGATTTGATGCATAGTGCAGAACAAGTGGGTAAGCATACCTTACAATGTGGTTTTGATGCTCTAGAGGCCTCATGTAGAGCTGCTGTTACAGGATCAGTCATACGTAGGCATGCCTGGCTCAAGGAACAAGCCTTTCCTGATCATGTCAAAGCTAAATTACTAGACGCCCCTCTTCAAAAGGATGTACTATTTGGTGCGAATGCTGAGGAGGTATTAAGGAAAATGGAGGAAAAGGCTAAATCAATGCAAACTGTGAAAGAATTTCTACAGGTTCAACCCCCACGTTTTAGTAGAAATTGGCCTTCCAAAAACTGGTCCTTTCCTGCCACAGACAGACCCCTCTTCCTCTACTGCCCAAAGTTCTATTGAAGACCAGAGCAGACAGACCAAAGATGATTCTCATTGCTCCGGACTGGCCAAGGCAACCCTGGTACCCACTCCTGAGGAGCCTGACGCATTCCCCACCATGGACCCTGCCTCTAATGCCTCTTCTTCTGACTCAGCACAGTTTCAAAACTCTTCACAGCCAGCTAAAAACACTCAATCTAGCTACATGGAAGATTCCTTAGCATCACAACAGGCCATACTCTCCAAGGAGGTGCAGAATGTCATTTTGGAGGCCAGAAGGCCATCAACTAGAAAAGCTTACTCCTCAAAATGGAAACGTTTTTGTGTCTGGAATGAGAAAAAGGGCCAGGATCCTGGAAAACTGAATTTACCTCAAATACTACAATATTTGGCTGAACTGCTAAGCAGTGGACTTTCTTTCTCCTCCATCAAAATCCATGCCTCCGCCATTTCTGCAGAATACAACACTGATCCACCTTTATTCTCTCACCCTCTCTTAAGACAGTTCCTCAGAGGGGCTAAGAATTTAAGACCTCCAAGGAAACAACCAATACCTGCTTGGGATCTTAATTTCATTCTGGAAAAACTGACCTTGCCTCCCTTTGAGCCAGCTGCCTCATCAGATTTGCAATATTTGTCCTGGAAAACAGCTTTCCTTCTGGCTATCACTTCAGCTCGTAGAGTTTCAGAACTACAGGCTCTCATGGCTGTCCAGCCTTTTATCATCTTCCATCAGGACAGAGTTTCCTTACAAACCAACCCGTCCTTTATGCCTAAAGTGGTATCCAGGGTAGCTTTAAATCAGGCCATACATTTACCTACTTTTTATCCTAATCCTCAAAACAAAAGGGGAGAGATTACTACATTCCTTGGACATCCACAGACAACTGCGTTATTATTTGGACAGAACAAAGCCTTTCAGAAAATCAGAACAGCTCTTTGTGGCCTATGCGGTAGGAGCTCAAGGAAAGCCAATTTCCAAACAGACAGTCTCAAAATGGATAGCCCACTGCATACACTTTTGCTATTCCTTTCATGGCAAAACTGTACCTACAGGCATTAGAACTCATTCCAGCAGGGCCACAGCCACCTCTACAGCCTTCCTCAGAGGAGTTCCTACCAAGGATATTTTGGAAGCAGCCACTTGGAGTTCTGTGCATACCTTCTCCAAGCACTACAACCTACCATTATACTCCAAATCTAGAGCAGGCTTTGCCACTGCAGTCTTGCAGGGCATTTTGGCTCCTCCTAGTTCCACCTAGTGCCTACCACCCCTTTCTTAGCTTTGGGATTCTACCCATCTGTTATGACTGCAGCTGTATGCATGATGAACATAGTACAGTTTTGTACCTACCATAAATGTAGATGTTTGAGTGCTAATACAGCTGCAGTCCAGGTTTCCCTCCCTCCTTCCCCTCTTGGGACAGGCCTATAGGCTAACGCATCCTCATACAACCTGATTGGGGTATTCATTTATGATGTATTTGCTTGCAACTACTGTATTTTGATTATATTGCACTGCATTATTACACAAATTTATGTATTGCCTTCCTTCTGGGGACACCTGACATCTGGGGCAAGAAAAACTGAAGAAAATGGCGTCGGCTGGTTCCTTTATACCCCTGTCGCACTGACGTCAGGGAAGAAGCAACGACAACCGACGCCGGACCTAGACTTTGGAATTCGGCCGACCGAGGACCCGCCTGATGGCAGGAGAACCCATCTGTTATGACTGCAGCTGTATTAGCACCCGAACATCTACATTTATGGTAGGTACAAAACTGTACTTTCCCACCAGGGACATACTGGAGGCTGCAGCTGGACATCTGTTCACACTTTTACCAAGCATTATCACTTGCCTCTCTTCTCCAAATCCAGGGCAGTGTTTGCCTCTGCAGTCTTGCAGGGCATCCTAGCCAGCCCCTAGGTTCTTTGACTGCCTCCACCCATTTCCTCAGTTTTGGGAATCAACCCAAATGTGATGACTGCAACAGTAAAACACAAAGAACATAGTACAGTTGTGTACAGTTACCATAAATGTAGATGTTCGAGTGTATTCACTGTTGCAGTCCTGGATGTTCATCGTGTTACACTGCTGCAGTCATCACACTTGGGTTTTCCTGCCGTCAGGCGATCCCGCAGTCGGCCAGAGTTCCAAAGTCTTGGTCCGGCGTCGGTTGCTGTCGCTTCTTCCCTGACGTCAGTGCGCCAGGGGTATATAAGATGCATCTGACGCCATTTTCTTCAGTCTTTCTTGCTGCACGGTGCCCGAAGCAGAAGCAGTTCGCAAGTGCCGGTCGGCCGACTCCTGAGATTTTCAAATCTAATTTCAGACCAAAGTCTTCAATAAAGCTAAGTACCCCATTGGGGAACCTTTTCTTGCCTCAGTCCGATGTCAGAAAAAGTTAACAATTGCATTCTTGTGGGAAGCAAATACCTCATAAGGACTTTCATTCTTATTGTATTCCTTGCCTAGGCCCATTCCACGACGTCACAGGTTGTCGGTTTTGTGCTAGGTTTAATAAACAAACTATTAAACGTCAGTTTGATTTCGCCCGACATTATTTTGGTAGGAAATTTAATTATACCATGCCTTCGGAGCAACCGACGACCGGAATGCATAAAAAATGCAAAGATAAGGACAGGCAGCCGAGACCCAAACCAGACTCAGAGGCCTCTGCTAGGCCAGTTGCTGGTTCTCCGGTTTTCAGTGAGGCGCCAACGCAGCCCCTGATGACCGCTGATTTAGAACCCCAGGCGACATCCGATTCACAAGCGGAGATTTGCTAGGCCTCCACAACCTTTACCTTTAGGCCCTTCTGACTCCATGCCTGAAGGAGATTCCGGTGCAGTTGAAATGCCTTCAGTTGCAGAAGGTGTCTTCAGACTGACTACACTCACTATTAAATCCTATGCAAAGCTGAGAACTCCTTTAAAAACAAAGAAGACTGTACAGCAGTCTCCAGTACAAGGCCCTATGCCTAAGAAACAGATGCTTAAGATGGCTGAAGACTTAATTACCCTAATCAGGGGTTCCCATCCCCCTCCTGATAAAAGGCCAAGACAGGAGGAGGACTACGCTTCCTCAGACCACGTTTCAATTTCCTCAGACTCTTCTGAGGAACAGGAATATTCCTTTCCCCCTTATGAAGACTCTGATGCTGAAGAGTCTATCCCTTCTGCATCTCCCCCAGAAGATTACTCTCTTGGGGAAACCTTACATACCATGAGGGAACATTTCCACTGGGAAGGCCAGGATTACTCTGATTCTAAGAAAAGGCTCCGAGAGTTCTTTTTACTACCCCAGCACCAGACCACTTGCTATTCCACCTGTGTTAGACATTGTGGATGATGATTATTCAGAATCTAGTCTTAACCCAGATTCACTACCTCCTGCATCAGCCAAACCAGACAGATACTACAGAGTCCCTGACTCACACAAATTCCTGTATAAAAGCCCTGTTGCTGACCCAGAAACCATTTCCCAGGGTCCCAAATGGGTTAAGGCCTTTATTGCTAAAAATCCTGTTTCCTCTGAAAGGGATTCTAGAGCACTAGACAGATGGGGAAAGAAAGTATATACCTCAGCTACTCTAGCTATGAGGGCCTTAAATTGTAAGTTTCACATGCTGAAATATCAACAATATTTGATGTCTCAGTTAAAACAAAAAATGCTCACACATACAGAACAGCCTGCCCTGATTACAAGGAAATGCAAGATTTGTTGCATGCAGCTGAACAAGTGGGAAAACATACTTTGCAATGTGGGTTTGATTCATTGAAAGCTTCTTGTAGAGCAGCAGTGACAGGGTCTGTCATACGTAGGCATGCTTGTTTAAAAGAACAAACTTTACCTGATCATGTTAAAGCAAAGTTATTGGATGCACCTACAGCAGGGTGTTTTATTTGGTATAAAAGCAGAAGTTTTAAAAAAAATGGAGGATAAGGCAAAATCTATGCAGACGGTCAAGGATTTTTTACAGGTTCAACCCCCTCGTTTCAGCAGAAATTGGCCAACCAAAAACTGGTCCTTTCCAGCTTCTACCAGACCACAGAGGGGCAGATACAGACGCCCAAGGGGCAGAGGCCAGTCACAAGGCTCTTACCAGCCTCGACAATGGGGTACCACAACCCAAGGAGGAGGAGAAGACAGGTCTCAAACTACCAGAAGACAAACACAATGACTTACCCCTCAGACTTCCAAGCAAAACCCTCTTGGCAGCTCCCTTGGGGGGAAAACTAGCACTTTTTGCAGACAATTGGCACATCATCACAGAAGTCAAATGGGTCCTAAATATTGTATCTCAAGGATACAGATTCCACTTTCACATTTTGCCAAGGATAAAAGGAATGCCAAACCTGCCACCAAATCAGTGGGCAGAGGCTCAAAAGCAAATTTCAGCTCTCATGGACATGAGAGCCATTCAACAGGTTCCTACACAGGAGCAAGGACAAGGATTTTACTCGAGACTGTTTCTAGTTCCCCGAAAGGGCAAAGCCTGGAGACCCATTCTGGACCTCTCAATTCTAAACACATACCTGGAAGTACCCAAATTCAAGATGCTAACACTACAGCAACTTCTTCCCATGCTGGGCAAGAAGGCTTGGCTAGTAACGTTGGACCTCAAGGAGGCATACCTGCATGTCCCTATCAGACAAAATTGCAGAAGATACCTCCGATTTATAGCAGGTTCAACCCATTACCAATTCTCTGCACTGCCCTTTGGCTTATCTACTGCGCCCAGGGTCTTCACAAAATGCCTGGCACCAGTAATTGCATACTGCAGACAGAGGGATTCAAATATATCCATACCTGGACGACTGCCTTATTCAAAAAGAAAGCAAGGACATTCTATTAAAGCATCTGGCGTTTGTCAAAAACCAAGTTGCCTAGGGTACACAGTAAACGAAAAGTCAAAACTAGTGCCCTCACAAGACATAATATTCCTGGGTGCCAGCTTAAATACAACGGCCCAGGTGGCTTATCTCACGCCAGACAAGCAAAGACAACTGACTCAATACTTCAAAATGATGGCAACAAAGACCCAACTCCCTGCAAGAAAAATTCTGCAGGCCTTGGGATTCATGGCATCTTGCATACTACTAATACCATTTGCAAAACTGCATATGAGGAAATTACAATGGTATCTGAAAAGCGTATGGACTCAACACAGCCACAGCTTGGAAACAGTAATTCCACTCATACCGTGCCTTCAACAGGAGTTTCTATGGTGGGCTCAGGCATGTCACCTCAACAAGGGTCAGCCTCTTACCTTACCCACAGCCAGGCAAAGTATGACAACAGATGCATCGGATTATGCCTGGGGAGTGCACATGGCAGGACAGTGTATTCAGGGCAAATGGTCTGCAGACCAAAGGCATCTACATATCAATCAAAAAGAGATGCTAGCTGTACAAAATGCCCTAACAGCTTTCAAGGACCTCCTACATCCAGGACAACTCCTAATAAAGACGGACAGCACCACAGTGATGTGGTACATAAACAAGCAAGGAGGCACACACTCCTACACCCTATGCAGACAAGCAGTGACCTTGTGGAACACAGCACTGACCTACCAAGTTCAACTACAAGCACAATTCCTGCCAGGAAAGAAAAACACATTGGCAGACGATCTAAGCAGAAACCTCATAGATCCTCACGAGTGGAAACTAGATCCACAAGTATTCGCAATGATAACTCAAAAATGGGGGAGCCCAGGCATAGATCTGTTTGCTTCCCCCCAAAACTACCAACTACGGAAATTCTGCACAAGGACATACCACACACTAGCTTGGAAAGTGGACGCCTTCTCATTCAGTTGGAAAACATTGGCAGTGTATGCCTTTCCTCCACTGCCTCTTCTGGCAAAGGTGCTGCTGAAAGCCAGATTAGAGAGGCCACAAATGATACTCATTGCTCCAGACTGGCCACGCCAACACTGGTTTCCAATACTAAGGAACATGGCTCAAGGCCCACCATGGATTTTACCTACAATTCCTCACCTGCTCACTCAGCAAAACAATCAGATTCTACACAGCCAGCTCAAGACTTTAAATCTGGCTGCACGGCAAATTGCCTAAACAACCAGTCAACACTTCTCTCTAAAGCTGTGATGGACGTCATTCTGGAGGCCAGGAGGCCCAGCACCAGAAAAGTCTATTCAGACAAATGGAAAAGATTCTGCACCTGGAACCAGACTAAAGGCCAAAATCCCCTTGTACCAAATATTCCTCAGATTCTTCAATATTTAACTGAGATGTTGCACAAAGGACTTTCCTTCTCATCTATTAAGATCTACGCCTCAGTTATTTCAGCTCAATATAACACGGATCCTCCTATATTTTCACATCCATTACTAAGGCAGTTCCTCAGAGGGGCTAAGAGCATAAGACCACCCCGGAGAGCACCGACACCAACTTGGGATCTCAACTTTGTTTTGGAAAAACTTACACTACTGCCCTTTGAACCAGCTTTCACAGCTGATCTACAGTTCCTATCATGGAAAACTGCCCTGCTGCTAGTAATAACTTCAGCACGAAGAGTCTCAGAACTACAGGCCCTAATGGCAGTGGAGCCTTTCATCTTTTTTCATCAAGACAGAGTCTCTTTACGAACTAACCCTTCCTTTATGCCAAAGGTGGTATCCAGTGTGGCCCTAAACCAAAACCATTCATTTGCCCACCTTTTATCCAAACACCCAGAACAAAGGGGAAAGGCTCCTACACTCTTTGGACATTCACAGGCAATTACATTACTACTTGGATAAAACTAAGGCTTTCAGAAAATCTGACCAGCTCTTTGTATCCTGTGCTGCAGGATCACAAGGAAAAGCCATCTTAAAACAGACCATTTCAAAATGGATAGGACATTGTATCCGTTTCTAATACACGCACCTTGGGAAAGCTGTGCCTGGTAACATCAGGCCCCATTCCACCAGGGCTACAGCAACATCAACAGCCTTCCTCAGAGGGGTACCAACCTAGGATATTTTGGAGGCTGCAACTTGGAGTTCAGTGCACACCTTCACCAAGCACTATCACTTACCTCTATACTCTAAAACCAGAGCTGGCTTTGCCACTGCAGTTCTGCAGGGCCTACTAGCCTCACCAAACCCTGTTTAGTTCCACCATCCATCCTTAGCTTTGGGATTCAACCCAAGTGTGATGACTGCAGCAGTGTAACACGATGAACATAGTACAGTTTTGTACCTACCATAAATGTAGATGTTCGAGTGTTCACACTGCTGCTGTCCAGGTTACCCTCCCTCCATCCCCTCTGAATTAGCTGGAGTTATCTATACCTTTCTATCCTATACAACCTTTGTGGTGTATTTGCTTGTAACTGAAGGTATTTTTTTATTTTTATTTATATATTTTTTATTAGCAATATGTATTGCCTACCTATTGGGGGCACCTGACATCTGGTGCAAAAAATAAACTGAAGAAAATGGCGTCGGATGCATCTTGTATACCCCTGGTGCACTGACGTCAGGGAAGAAGCGACAGCAACTGACGCCGGACCAAGACTTTGGAACTCTGGCCGACTGCGGGACTGCCTGAGGCAGGATAACCCAAGTGTGATGACTGCAGCAGTGTGAACACTCGAACATCTACATTTATGGTAGGTACAAAACTGTACTTTTCCCTCCCTCTATCCCCCTTCTTTTCATTCTTTACAAAGGGACATTTTGGTATTTACTTTCTACTGGTAGGGTTCTTCCACCAGAACCTGGCTCCTTCTTGAGGGCTCCTGACAGGTTAGGGCAAGAAAAACCTGATGTACTGGCGTCGGCTGCCTTACTTTATACTACTGACGACCTGATGTCAGTCCTGAAGTGACAGCAACCAACGCAGAAATACTAAGCCTCTGGTATTTAGGCCGGCTGAGGGCTACCCTGGCAGGGATAACCCAAATATGATGACTGCAACAGTGAATACACTCGAACATCTACATTTATGGTAAGTGTACACAACTGTACTTTTGATGTAATATGCTCAATCATTCATGCTGCTCTGAAAAGCTCAGAGTTCATGCACCCAAAAACAAACCAGAAATGCTAGTTTACTGTGGTAGTTTCAGGTCTTTAGGTAACACTGTTGGGAGGGTGGCCTAATGGTTAAGGTGTTTGCCTTACAAACACAAGGTGCAGGGTTTGAGTCTCACAAGGGATAATTGGGCTAGGCTTAAAATGGCTTGCAAGAGCAGTTAGCTTAGTACTAACCTAATCACTGTCTCAGTGACATTAGTAGATGTTGTTTCATTGTTTTCTGTACTAAACAAAACAGGCCCCTGTGAATGAAGAGTGTTGGGCTGCTTTACGTTAGCAAAGTCTGAGCATTCTTTTAAAATTAGGGTTGGGAGGGTGGCCTAATGGTTAAGGTGTTTGACTTACAAACACAAGGTGCAGGGTTTGAGTCTCACATGGGATAATTGGCTAGGCTGAAAATGGCTCACAAGGGCAGTTAGCCTAGTACTAATCTATGACCCTATGACCCACTGCTTTGTCATATCATTAGCACTGAAAATTATGATATTTCTGCTTTGTTTAGAAATGTGCAGAGTTCTTTTTTTTTTTAAGGCTGTTTGGAACCAGAACAGTTTTTTCATGCCTAAACATACTTTTTTCTGTCTGTAGGTTCAAAGCTGTAGCTGCAAAAAGCAAAGATGATCTGGTGGCACAGGGATTCACAGAATTCACAATTGAAGACTTTCACAATACGGTGAGTTTTTAGGTGTAAGATTTTGAGGATGTGTAGGTTGGTTTTAGAAGTTAGTTGGTACAGATTTATTATATTAGGCTGTGGTTTCTTTCTGTTGTTATTGCCAAGTGTTCCATGATGTGTTTTGTTTTATATTGCCTTTGTCCCTAAATTAAATGCAGTGTGTAGTGGCATTACTGTTTTATGCTGATTTTTTTTTTTTTTTTAATTGATCCCCTGGCTTATTCAGCGGGACCTATTTGATTCTCCTTTTGAGGGATGGTTACTGGGTCCGTAAGGGCTCATCATCTCATTCCCTGGAATAGTACATGCAGGGTGAGAGTCCTGTGACCTATTCATTCCCTACATGAGAGGCTGACTAATATAGTCAGGACACTTGGGACCAGGCCCATACCGCTACCAGGGCATGGTCCTTATGATCCATTCATTCCATGGAATGAGCACACCAGTGCCATACTTACTTCCATTAGAGGTGAGAGTCAAATGGTAAGGAGCAGGTCATTCTTTAGAATGGGAGGACCTCCTTTGAACCACTGGAGCTCTTCTGCCTTGTGGCAGCTGTGCTATGCTCCACTGTTAACTGCTTATATAGGGAAGCATGCATGCTTCCATACAGCTTCCCTGCTTAATACACTTCTCTGGTGAGCAGCTTAGGCTCAGTAGGCCTGTTCTTCACAGGTGAAATGCCTAGCTCTCCCTCTATTTTTATCTCAAGTAGCATGCCAGAGCTGCTTCCCTCCTCCTCCTCCTCCTCCCTTCCCCTGGTGGGTGGGCTGGTATGACTATTATTTTCCACCCCCTTTAGCCTTTCTCTTCCATTGCCCATGCTGTTTATCGAACATGGGCCATCTCGGTCACAGTCAAGGCATCATTCTTTTGGCCACAAGGTAGGCAATTATGATTTTTTTGTAAAGTTTCAGTTACATTGGACTGTGAATTTTGAATTTGCAGAAATCAAGGTTGTATTGGGTATTGTGGTTCCATGTTCATCACCTATACATATATATTTGTATATATTTATATATAGCTATACAAATATCTCTAGCATGGGCATTAATGTTCTTCTAGCCTGCCAAAATACCAATGTACCAAAACAGTTCATCTGATGTTGTCAGCCTTCGTTCATGCTTGACGAATGGGACTCTGTTCCGATCTTTGGAACCAGTTTGAGTGTTATACAGCTCATGCTAGCCAAAAAACTCTTGAGCTAAGACTGTACCCATATTGCTCCTCTCTCCATTACCTCCGATCTCATTTGCCGCTCTGTGAGCAAGACATGTCAGCCGTTGCTGTCAGCCAAGTCTTTAAAAATTCCTTTATTGAGTGAATTCCTTGTATTTTTACTATCTATAGATATGTATATATATTTTTCCTAGATTATACCTTATAATTTTGTCAGCTGTGTGTGTTTGAATACTCTACCCTATACCTCTAGTAATCTCCATTGCCATTGTTGGTAACCCCTCTCCCACCTTTCTTGCCATTTGCGGTAATTCTTACTACCATCATTAGTACTTCCTTCCTTCTTTCTTTCTCTTATACCCCTTTGGTATTTCTCTACTACCCATTGGTAGACCTTCCACTTCTCCTTTGCGTGTGTGTTTAGCTTGTTACCTTTAGACACTAATTTTTAAAATAGTGGAAAAGCATAAAGGCACTTTTGGATTTAAACAGTTTCAAGACTGTAGAAGAAAGATGCCCAATTCTGATGGGCATCTTTTATGTGTTTGTCTAGGAGCTGCACATCTCAACCAAAATTGTGACATCTGCCAGGCCTTTAGTAACCGGGCCTTGGTCGAGTGTCTAAATAAGCTAATTTTGAAGGGCTTGTTGAAAACTACTTCAGTGAAGCTTTGTGCAAGTCTGATTCCCTCCAAAATCAGACCCTCTCAAAAAGAAGAGCCACTTGGTACCTGTGTACCCTGTGGCACAAAAATGTAAGGCTACAGTTCTGACTACCTCCATGGGAACCAAAAGCAAAGGTTACAAATTTAAGAATCCTCAGCACTGACTACTGCTACTACAGTGCCTTTGCCACCAGCTTCAGCACCGGCATCTTTAGTTTATGGCTTGGTGACAACTTCTCCAATGGCACCTCAGCAGGCTCTGCCCAACCCCCTCAGTGCCAAAACCAGATCTGAATATTTTTCCTGGGATGAGGTATTCACTTTCCATAGACCCCTTTGTGGGCCTGTTGCCCAGTCCCTTTCTGGAATGACCTTAGTCTCCTTCAGAATTATATGTTTGATCCTCCAGGAGTCTCTCCGAGGTAGACATGGTGAGATTGGTGGATCAGCTGTTGGCGGCCAGAGATATTCCTGCCCCTCCTCAGACACCACTCCTTCCTGGAGTTGGGGTATCTTCTCCAAGGACTCCTACACTGTTTCCTCCTCTGACTTCCACTGGTGCTTTGGAGCCCAGCACTTTGATCCCCCAGGTACCAGCTGTTCTGGTGCCGTTAGGCATCCATTCTCATGGCCGAGACTCAACTGCTCCCTCAGACAGTCTCAGATCGGCTCCTGTTTTTTATGCGGAGCTGACCTTCACTGTTGGGACTTTGTTGGTTGCGGGTCCTTCCCTGGCTCTTGCTTCAGAGGGCAGACTCTCTCGGAGCAGGGTGTGACCTTGGTTCTGCGGTAGTCTTTCTCAGTTCTGGGCTCCCACATCTCTTCGGGCTGGGGGAGGTCCTGGCTTACAGGTTATGGAGAGAGCTTTAGCCTCTGCAGGCTCTCTGCTGATTCCTTCTGCATTGGAGTGTCACATTGCCATATCTTCTGGTCCAGAGCTGACACCAATCTCTGTGACAGGACAACGAGCATTGAAGCTTCATTACACCTGTACATGGCCTCTCCTCTTTGGAGTATTCCTCAGAGATCCCCGCTGAGGAACCCCCCCCCCCCAATAAGAAGATGTGCAAGAGGAAGCACCTAGATTCTCCAGAAGAATCTGTCACCAAGGACACGGATGCCAGTGAAGGAGAAGGTTCTTCCCAGTCACCCCCTGAAGATGTCTCCTTTGGAGACCTCATAGAGCTCCTCAAGCAGAGGGGTACCTGGAAGCCCCAAGACCCGACCTCCGAGGAATCCATGTACTTGCAAGCATTTGGTGCTAGACTATCTACTTCCTGGGTAACCCCACCCACTGACAGTCTTGTTAAGCTGATCGAGCAGCAGGCTTGGAAGGCCCCTGACTCCATAGAGCCTATTCCCTGGAGACCAGACAAATTTTTTCCGGAGGACCACCAGTATTGAGCCAAGGGTTTAGCATTAGATACCATGGTGGTGGCTGCTGCCACCAAGAAGGAATTTGCTGATGAGAGTCCTATTGTACATCTTTGTAACCAGGAGTCTAGGACGATAGGACAGATTTGGAAAGTGGGTCTATGCTTCATCGACTTTCACACTCAGGATCCTTGAACCTAATGACACAATTTACTAGACTCCAGAGAGATTTGATTAAGGAGCTATCGGATACTCTCACTGGAGCTATCGGATACTCTCACTGGAGCTATGTCTAACGAGCTGCAGGATAAGGTCGCCTCTCAGCTAGCCACCCTGGAGTCTATATCGAACTCGTCCATGCGGCTTATTCCACATTCAGTCGAAGGCACGACCAGAGCAGCGGGTTCCGGCATTGCCATAAGGTGCCACGCCTGGATGCGCTTGTGTGAATTTGCGGAGCCCTTCAAGTCTTCCTTCGTCAGTAGTTGTTTTGGTGGGTCATCTTTGTTCGGTCCCAAGGTGAAAGACACAGTAGCCAGGTGTGAAAAGGATGGAAAGACCCAGTCTGCTGTGGGCATTCTGTTTTCTACTCCTCGGCGATCCTGCTCCAGGAATCAGAGGAGTGGAATGATGTGGTTCAAAAAGTCCAGGGGCCTTTCCAGGACACACATGGTGGTGGCTTCCCTCAGGGCAGAGGGGGGGGGAGCTCAGATGGAAGATGCTGACCACGAGGCAGAGGTGGCCCACGAAACCAGGGTTCCATAAATTCTATCTGTGGACAACCCTACCAGCACTCCTGGAGACCTGATTGCTTACCACTGGAAGCAGTCGGGGGAAGACCATCACTGCACTCTACAGCCCGGCAACAATTACCCTCTGATACTTGGGTGCAGAGAATCATTACCAGAGGCTGTCATAGGTTCATAGGTTGGTACTAGGCTATCGACCCTAGGGCCTATACAAGCCAAGCCATAACAATTCCCTGGATATTTCTTCCCACAATATTTACTTCCCTGGACCCCTGTCTAGCAGGGCGACTGACAAGATCCCTGGGGTGAAGTTCCTATCTCCCATCCTTTCATCAAGGTTCCTTTTGAAGGGGGCCAAAGAGGCGCTCTGCTTGACATGTATGGGCAGTCTATTCCAGAGTATGGGGAGTCTCTAGGTCAGGAACCTATCCCTCTAGCATGTTTTGTTCATTGTGATGACAAGGTTTAGATCCCTGGAGTGTGTGGCTGTGAGGGATTGGGATTTCTTTAAGTGGAGCATGTTCAACAGCTCAGGGCTTGACATGACCTTATGTTTTAAGCAGGGATTGCCTCTGAGTAGACTATATGCCACAGAGTATAGCTGGAGTTTTTTTAGACCATCAGAAAAGGGCATCTGCTTCAGGCCTGTGATTCTTTTAGTGAGGTATTTCTGCAGGCATTCTGGCTGTTGAAGATGTCTGGTGAGGTACATACCAAACTGGGTGTTGTACTCTATAATGGGTCTAATGAGGGTTGAGCACAGTGGGACAATGACCTCCTTTTTTCTGGATGAAAAGCCCTTAGTGATGAGGTGTGCCACATAGAAGGATTTCCTGACTGTTGTGGCGATGTGGTTATCGAAGGTGAGACCACTGTCCACCTGTGTCCCTAAGTCTGTCATCACACTTTCGGTGTTTAGCGTACTGCCACCTTTGTGGTAATTCATGGGTACATGGTTTTTCCCAAAGGGGATAGCTATACATTTCTTGGTATTAAGCTTGAGCCCATGGCTCTGGCATCAAGCATCTGTTTCTGTAAGGCCCTTTTGTAGAATATCCACATCATTTGGGGATTCAATAATGGCTCCCAGTTTGCAGTCCTCTGCGACCTTTGTTAGCCAGAGTCCCTTAGTGTTGGCCTGTACTTCAGAGAAGTAGATGCCAAACAAGAGTGGTCCCAGGACTGAACTCTGAGGTACTCCACTTGTCTGGAGCTGGATTTGGAGTCTGCTACTTTTACAGTCTGGGATCTGTCAGTAAGCCAGTTGGCAACCCATCGAGTGATGTAAGGATTTATGCCCAGCTTAGTAAGTTTATCTATGATTCCAGAGTGGGGGATGGTGTCAAAGGCCTTGGCGAGGTCCAGATAAGCTGTGTGGACCGCCTTACCCTCATCCACAGCTCTGGAGACTGATTCGAAGAAGTCATTCAGGTTCAGGACACAAGATCGGCCCTTCATGAACCCTTTCACCCTTCTCCCGAGATCACTAAGAAAAATCCCCAATGTTCCACCCAGTCAGAGGGAGCAGGCAGCCATGGAGGTTCAAAAGCTGCTAGAAAGAGTCATCCAGGAAGTCCCACCAGACAAGATAGGATCTGGATTTTTCTCCAGGTTTATGGGGGCGACTGGAGGCCGATATTTGATCTCAGCCTTCTGAACAAGTTTGTTCAGCAGACAAAATTCAGGATGGTCACGGTTCAGTCTGTTCTTTCCTTTCTAGGGGTGAACATTTGGATGTGCTCTATAGACCTTCAAGATGCGTATTATCACATAAAGATGCAAACACTCTAGAAGGTATCTCTGCTTTCAGCTAAGGTCCAGTCATTATCAGTTCGGATCGCTGACCTTTGGCCTCACTACAGCCCCCAGTGTGTTCACCAAATGCATGGCAGCAGTCATGGCTCATGTGAGACTACCCAGATCCCGCGTGTTTCCTTATCTAGACAACTGGCTCCTCAGGCATGTACTGGTTTAAGGCACAGACTTCATTATACACTTGTTCAGTGCCCTATGTATAACAGTCAACAACAAAAAGCCACAGCTGTCTCCTACTCAGGACTTAGAATTCATAGGAGACCGCTTCAACACAGTTTCATGTAAAGCTTCTCTACCCTAGTACAAGGCTGGCAATTGTGATTTTGTTTGTAAAGTTTCAGTTACATTGGACTTTGAATTATGAATGTGCAGAACTCAAGGTTGTATTGGGTATTCCGGTTCTATGTTCATCACCTATACATATATATATTTGTATGTATTTATATGTATCTGTACAAATATCTCCAAGATGGGTATTAATGCCCTTCTAGCCTGCCAATATACCAAAACAGTTGTTTCCATAATAAGTGTCCAGGCGATTCTTAAAAAAAAATCTAAACTAGTGTGTGCTTAAAGGTAGTTTATTCCATGCATCAGCTGCTCTCTCAGAGAAACAATTTGTTCACTTCTTATTCCTATAGAATCTTCTACATAGGTTGTCTGATGATTCTGTACTGCTTTTTAATAACCCCAAGCATTCCCAGAAGCAGTTGTCTCTTAAATGCCCCATATACCTGAATAAAGTCTCCCCTTAAATGTCTGTATGAGACACTATACAAGGCCAAATAATTTAAGTTATTATGAAGCACTCAAATTTTGCATCCATGGTGGTGGTTTGTATATTTTCACTTTACTTTTTCCAGTTTACTCATGCTTGTTTTCTTATAAGGTTTCCATATTGTTATTCTGTACTCAAGTTTGGGTCTAATGTAACTAGCATACAGTGACTTAATGATTTCTGATTATTTTTTATACAACCTATAGTTCTGTAACTATCATTAAGCGTTTGGTTGATATTATTAGAAAAACTCAAACTGAATCTACCCAGGCCCTTGAATGAATCTACAGTTTCAATCACTTTGTGCTGTATTAAATATTCACCTTTCAGTTCTGGTCTCCCAAATCTTGTATGCTTAGTTTTTTATGCGTTTATCAGCATATTATTCTCCTTTGCCCAAATGGTCAAGTTCTTTTGCAGGCATGCACTATCTGTAAATGTGTGTAATCACTTTACTCAGTTTCAAGTCATCTGCATACAGACAGCAGAAAACTAGAGAAAAAAGATAGATCTGAATGATACAGTCTCAACAGTTATGGGAATAAGACAGATCCCTGTGGGACACCCTGACTGTAACCAAGAATTTTAATTGTCCAGTTGCTGTATTATACTTGCCATGTCCTATTTGTAAGCTGTACAAGCTATCCATCTTATCAAGAGTACTTCAATACCTTTTTGTTCTAGTTTATTGCTCCGTGTTTTGTATATGACCCAGTCAAATGCTGAAGTTAAATCCATGTAAATTACATCACAGCACAGTTTTTAATTCATAGTTGTTATATTGTTATAGAACATCATGATGATGTCCTTCATGGATGCATCTGCAGTCATAACAACAGGGTTGTCCTGTCGTCAGGCAGCCCTTCAGTCGCAAAGTCGGGTCGCTGATGTCGCACTTCACCCGGCGTCATCTCTGTTGGTCTTCGGGTATAAAGGCATCAGCCGACGCCATTTTCCTCAGTCTTTAAGCAGAAGCTGTTCGCAAGTGCGGTCGGTCGGATCCAGAGATTACTTCTACGAATACTCACGAAGACTTCTAAAGCACTCTTTCTTGCCTCAGCCGATGTCAGAAAAAGTTAATAATTGTTTAACCTGTGGGAAACAAATACCTCATAAAGATTTCCACTCTTATTGTCTGCCTTGTTTAGGCCCAGCCCGTAGCTGCCTGTTGCTTCCTTCAACCGGAGTTTGCTGAACAGTTTTTCGGTTCTGATTTATTATGCCGTCGGATCCTCCACCCAATCTACCAAAACGCAAAGATAAAGACCGACACGGTTTTGGCCGAAACCATGGTTAAGCAAACGAGTGTCTCGGTTTCGGCGAAACCGAGAAAACTGATCAAAGTACAGCTGAATCTATCTCTACAACTGAGGCCCTGCTACCACCCTTGAATCGGCCTCAGAAATTTTATCCACTATGGTGGTTGCCACTGACTTATCAGACACCATTCCCTTGGATGTCTCTACCCCAGCACGTGGTGCTGCTAGGCCTCCAGCAACCATGTCCATTAAGGCCTTCGCCAGGGCTAAAGCAGCCAAGACTACTAAAACAGTGCCTGTTAAACCCCCTACTACCAGGCCCTCCTCTAGTTCTCAAATGCTTACTCTGGCAGAAGATTTAATTTCATTAATTAGAGGATCTCAATCTCACCCAGACAGGGCCTCTCAGCCCCAGAGAAGAGACCTAGGGCAGAGCCCCTGAGCCAGTGTCCTCTGATGATTCTGCCGATGAATCAGACATAACTGACCAGCCAGAGGCTCCTTTCTCCAATTTTGAAGACTCTGATGCTGAAGAATCCATTCCAGCTGCTTCCCAGAAGAATTCTCCTTTGGGGAAACCTTACATGCCAAGAGCAGTTCCAATGGCAGCAACAGGATTTTTCAGACTCCAGAAAGACTTAGGACCTTTCTGCACCTTCCACAGCACAGGCCCTTAGCTATACCTCCTGTTCTTTCTGTGGTGGATGATGCTTTCAATGATGTCTGCTCCGCACAGATTCTTTACCTCCAGCCCCTGCCAAACCAGACAGATTTTACAGGGTGCCAGACACTCATCACCACCTGTACAAGGCCCCACTTGCAGACCCCGAAACTATATCCCAGGGTCCCAAGGCAGTAGCCGCGACCATAGCTAAAAACCCTATTCCTTCTGAAAGGGAAGCAAGGTCATTAGACAGATGGGGCAAAAAGGTCTACACTTCAGCTACTCTCTCAGCTAGAGCTTTAAACTGTCAGTTTCACATGATACAATACCAAGAGTTTATGCTTGATCAGTTAACTAAAAGCTAACCACTGATGAATCTCTTGATAAGAAATATGTATTAGAAATGGTAAATAACATACAACAGGTTAGTAACCATTCCTTAAAATGTGGCTATGATGCACTGGAGGCTTCATTTAGATCAGCCATGACTGGCACAGTGATAAGAAGGCATGCTTGGCTAAAGGAGCAAGCTTTACCGGATCATGTTAAAGCTAAGCTGCTAGATGCTCCTATGGATAAGACAAGTTTGTTTGGTACACCTGCCCAGCAGGTTATGAAGAAAATGGAAGAAAAGGCAAAATCTGTTCAAGCGGTTAAAGATTTCTTGCAGGTTCAACCCCAGGTTTAGCAGGAACTGGCCTGCCAAAAATTGGTCCTTTCCTGACTCCACAAGATCTCAAAGGGGCAGGAATAGACGTTCCAGAGGCAGAAACCAATCCAGAGGAGGTGCCTACAGAGGCGACAGTGGCAAGGTAACAACAGAGGCACAGACACCACCTCTGCCACTACATCAACACAGCCACAGTGACTTAACCTAAATCCGCCTACCAGGGAACAAATAGCAGCTCCTCTAGGCGGAAAGTTAACCTTATTTTCAAAGAACTGGCACTATATAACAAAAGACAAGTGGATTTTACAAACCATAGATCAAGGTTACGGTTCCACTTCCACACTTTACCAAAAAGAGGAATGCCAAATCTACCTCCAAATCAAAAACAGAGGCTCTACAACAGATAATGCAGTTAGCAAAATGAGAGCTGTGGAAAGTGCCAACAGCAGAGCAAGGAAAGGGTTCTACTCCAGATTATTCCTAGTTCCAAGAAAGGAAAAAGTTGGAGACCAATTCTGGACCTGTCCACCTTAAATACTTACATCATTGTCCCAAAATTCAAAATGCTGACCCTACAGCAACTTCTTCCCATGTTGGGCAAGGAGTGCTGGCTGGTAACTCTAGATCTCAAGGAGGCATACCTGCGACCAATCTGCAGAAGATACCTCAGATTTCTTGCAGGATCAGAGCACTATCAATTCTCAGCATTGCCCTTTGGCTTATCTACAGAGTATTCACAAAATGCCTGGCATCAGTAATCGCTCATTGCAGACTACAGGAATTCAAATTTACCCATATCTGGACTGCCTGCTACAAGGGGACAACAAAAGCAAGCTGACAACAGATTTACAAAGGGTCATTTACTTGCTACAAGCACTGGGATACACAGTCAATTTACAAAAGTCAAGGCTGATACCATCCCAAACAAGGACATTCTTGGCGGAATTGGACACAGTAAAACAAATGGCATTCCTAACTACAGAAAAACAAAAGAACTCCTCTTTACTTCTTGGCACTAACAAAACTGAACAAGTTAACAGCAAGAAAAGTACTGCAGGCCTTGGGCTACATGGCATCATGCATAATCTTGGTCCCACTTGCCAGACTACATATGAGAAAACTACAGTGGTACCTAAAGAATTTATGGTCCCAACACAGACACAGCCTAGAAACAGAAATCCCACTAATTCCATGCTTAAAACAGGAGTTCCTATGGTGGGCTCAGGCATGCCAGTCAAACCCAGGGCTACCCTTTCGCAGATGTCAAGCAAGCCAGACCATCACAACAGGCGCTTCAGACCTAGGATGGGGGCACACATGCTGGACAAATGCGTGCAAGGATTGTGGACACAGGATCAACTTCACCTGCACATCAACCTAAAAGAAATGCTGGCAGTAAAACTGGCAATCCAAAAGTTCAGACCATTTCTCAAAGAGGGCCAGTTGATGATAAGGACAGACAACACCACAGTCATGTGGTACATCAACAAACAGGGAGGCACTCATTCATACCCCTATGCAGAATGACTTTGGAGCTGTGGACCCTGGCACTACAACATCCAGTTACAGGCAATATTTGTACCAGGAAAAGAGAATACTCTAGCAGACATATTAAGCAGAACCACATCGGATGCCCACGAATGGAAGCTGCACCTGGACATCTTCAAGACCATCTCAAAGAAATGGGGAATGCCTCAGATAGACCTATTCGCATCACCTCTCAATCACCAGCTCAAAAATTCTGCACAAGGACATTCCACCCACTAGCATGGAAAGTGGATTCGCTCTCCTTCAGCTGGAAAGGCCTAACAGCATATGCATTCCCACCTCTTCCTTGATACACAAGGTATTACTAAAAATCAAGGAAGAACGTCCAAGGATAATCCTGATAGCTGCAAACTGGCCAAGACAACACTGGTACCCACTGCTGAGGAGCATGTCTCGAACAATATGTGGCCAATACCCTGATGCCTTTGATGTTAACTCAGAACAACTACAGCATCATGCATCCAAACCTAAAACGTTGCAACTGACTGCATGGAACATCACATAGCAGCAGCTAATCCAGAACTTTCCCAAAGAGTTAAAGACATTATTCTTGAAGCACGCAGACCTTCAACAAGAAGAAACTATGCTGGAAAATGGAAGAGGTTTGTCAGTTGGAGTACTGAAAGAGGAAAAGATGTGTCAAAGATATGCCTAACATTCTGGAGTATCTGGCGAACTTCTTCATTCAGGCCTGTCCTACTCCTCCATCAAGATACATGCATCAGCTATTTCAGCAGAATACAGCTTTGATCCACCTGTTTTTTCCACCCTTTGCTCAGGCAGTTCCTCAGAGGAATCAAGAATGTAAAACCTCCAAGGAAACCACCTTTACCAGCTTGGGACTTAAACTTTGTGCTAGAAAAGTTGACACTATCACCCTTTGAACCAGCAGCAACAGCAGACCTACAACACCTGTCATGGAAAACTGCTTTCCTACTGGCAATTACTTCAGCAAGGAGGGTTTCAGAACTACAGGCCTTAATGGCAGTGCAACCCTTCCTAATCTTCCACCAAGATAGAGTGTCCATGAGGACTAATCCTACATTTATGCCTAAGGTGGTATCCAGAGTGTCTTTAAACCAGGCAATCCACCTACCTACCTTCTTTCCCAACCCACAAAACAGAGGGAAAGAATACTGCATACTTTGGATGTACATAGACAGCTACGCTACTACTTGGACAGAACAAAAGTAGCAGAAAGACTGACCAACTTTTTGTAGCCTATGCAACAGGAAGGGAAGGAAAAGCTATTTCCAAACAGACAATCTCCAAATGGATAGGAAATTGCATACGATTCTGTTACTCCTTCCATGGAAAACCAATTCCACAGAACATAAGACCTCATTCTACAAGGGCAACAGCCACTACCACAGCCTTCTGTGGCAACCAAAGACATTATTGAGGCGGCTACTTGGACCTCCGTGCATACATTTGCCAAGCATTATAATTTGCCTCTATATTCCAGATCGCGAGCAGGGTTTGCCACTGCTGTACTGCAAGGGATCCTAAACACACCATAATCTAGTTTTATCCTCCTCCCCTAGTTGGCTATGGTATTCTACCCAGTTGTTATGACTGCAGATGCATCCATGAAGGACATAGTACAGTTTTGTACCTACCATAAATGTAGATGTCCGAACTGGATAGCATCTGCAGTCAACCCTCCCTCCTTCCCTCTGTGGTACTCCTAGGGTGTTTACCCTCCTAATAGCTAGCTGGTGGGGGGGAGTCTTTTATGGTGTATTTGTTGGTATATATGTACATACATGCTTATTTTTTGTGTTTACCTCTATCTTTTTGGAAGCATTGGCATCTATCCAAATTTTAGCCTTCAAGAGGGCTACTGGCATCTGGGGCAAGAAACACTGAGGAAAATGGCGTTGGGTGTTGCCTTTATAACCCCAGACAAACACTGATGACGTCGGGTGAAGTGCGACATCAGCCGGACCCGGACTTTGGAATCCGGCCGACTGAAGGGCTGCCTGACGACAGGACAACCCTGTTGTTATGACTGCAGATGCTATCCAGTTCGGACATCTACATTTATGGTAGGTACAAAACTGTACTTTCTTGTGTTTCACTGTTGCAGTCATCACACTTGGGTTATCTGCCTGCAGGTAGCCCTTAGTCGGCCTGAATACCAGAGTCTTGGGATGTCTGTGTCGGATGCTGTCGCCTCTTCCATGACGTCAGGTCATCAGGGGTATAAAACATGCAGCTGACACCATTACATCAGCTTTTCTTGCCACGTGGGAGCCCGAAGCAGAAGCAGTTCGCAAGTACTGGTTGGCCGCTACCTGACATTTTCGTTTTTCCAGTTTCAAACCTGAAGTCTTCTAAAGCTAAGTATCTTGTTGGGGATCCTTTTTCTTGCTCTAACCGATGTCAGAAAAAGTTAACAGTTGTCTTGCCTGTGGAAAGCAAATATTTCATTCTGATTCCTCTCCAGACCAGGGATACTCTCTACCCCCCTATGAGGACTCTGATGTTGAAGAATCTATCCCTTCAGCCTCTCCTCCTGAGGATTATTCTTTTGGGGAAACTTTACATACCATGAGGGAGCATTTCCATTGGGAAAGTCAGGATTACTCAGAATCCAAGAAAGGCTCAGGGATTTCCTCTTATTGCCTCAGCACAGGCCCCAGGCTTTTCCGTCTGTGCTAGACATTGTGGCTGATGTGTTCTCTGAATCCAGCTTATCTCCTGACTCTTTGCCCCGTGCCCCAGCCAAGCCAGATGGGTATTGTAGAGTCCCTGACTCTCGCAAGTTTCTTTACAAAAACCCTTCTGCTGATCCAGAAATTATTTCCCAGGGTCCAAAAGGGGTTAAGGCTTCCATTGCAAAAAATCCAGTACCGTCTGACAGACATTCCAGAGCTTTGGAAAGATGGGGGGAGAAAGTATACACGTCTGCAACTTTAGCAGTAAGAGCTTTAAATTGCCAGTTTCACATGCTTAAGTACCAACAATATTTAATGGCTCAGTTAAAACAGAAAATGCTTGCAAGCTCAGAAGCTCCTGGTTGTAAAGAAATGCAGGATTTATTGCATGCAGTTGAACAGGTGGGAAAACGTACTCTGCAATGTGGTTTTGATTCTTTAGAGGCCTTTTGTAGAGCCACAGTTACAGGTTCTGTTATTCGAAGACATGCTTGGTTAAAAGAACAGAGTTTACCTGATCATGTTAAGGCAAAATTATTGGATGCTCCTTTACAGCATGATACCTTGTTTGGTGTTGAGGCAAAAGAGGTGTTAAAGAAAATGGAGGATAAAGCTAAATCTATGCAAACAGTCAAGGATTTCTTAGAGGTACAGCCACCTCGGTTTAGCAGAAATTGGCCAACAAAGAATTGGTCCTTTCCAGTGTCAGACAGGCCACAGAGGGGCAGATCTCAACCCCAAGGCTCAAACAGACAACGATAGTGGGGCAGGTCAACCCCAAAAGGAGGTGAGGACAAGTCACAACCTTACAGGAAACAGTCGCAATGACTTTCCTCTTCGTACGCCAAGCACGTTCCTTTTGGAAGCCCCCTTAGGGGGAAGACTAGCACTTTTTTCTCAAAACTGGCAAACAATCACCCAAGACAAATGGGTTCTGAATATTGTGTCTCAAGGTTACAGATTCCACTTTTGTACTTTACCAAGGCTAAAGGAATGCCAGACCTGCCACAAATCAATGGGCAGAGGCACAAAAACAAATTTCAGCCCTCATGGACATGAGAGCTATTCAAAATGTACCACAACAGGAACAAGGACAAGGATTTTACTCAAGACTTTTCCTGTTCCCCAGAAAGGACAAGGCCTGGAGGCCCATACTAAACCTTTCAATTCTGAATACTTACCTGGATATTCCGAAATGCAAAATGTTGACATTACAGCAGCTTCTACCCATGCTGGGCAGGAAGGCTTGGCTTGTTACTCTGGACCTCAAAGAGGCATACCTGCATGTCCCTATCAGACAAAATTGCAGTAGATACCTCAGATTCAAAGCTGGTACAATGCACTACCAATTCTCTGCACTGCCCTTTGGCTTATCTACTGCGCCCAGGGTCTTCACAAAGTGCCTGGCACCAGTAATTGCATTTTGCAGACAAAAAGGAATTCAAATATATCCATACCTGGACGACTGCCTCATTCAAGCAGAGACAAAGGACATGCTTCTACAGCATCTGGCATTTGTAAAAAGGTTGCTAATTTCTCTAGGGTACACAGTAAATGAAAAGAAGTCAAAACTAGAGCCCTCGCAACAGATTATATATTCCTTGGTGCCAGCTTAAATACAACGGCCCAGATGGCTTACCTCACGCCAGACAAATAAGTTCAACTAACTCAATATTTTCAATTACTGGCAAAAAGTCCCATCTCCCTGCAAGAAAAATTCTGCAGGCCCTGGGATTCATGGCATCCTGCATACTACTAATACCATATGCCAGACTACATATGAGGAAATTACAGTGGTACCTAAAAAGTGTTTGGACTCAACACTCTCACAGTTTAGAAGCAGTAATACCAATGATTCCCTGCCTACAACAGGAGTTTCGATGGTGGGCACAGGCATGTCACCTAAACAAGGGTCAGCCTTTTACCCAACCCACAGCCAGGCAAACTCCAACAACAGATGCTTCGGATTACGCCTGAGGAGCACACATGGCAGGAGAATGCATTCAGGGCAAGTGGACCACAGACCAGATGCATTTTCACGTCAATCAAAAAGAGATGTTGGCTGTTCAAAATGCCCTAACGGCTTTCAAGGACCTTCTACATCCAGGACAACTATTACTAAAGACAGTCAACACCACAGTAATGTGGTACATAAACAATCATTCTTACCCCTATGCAGGCAAGCCATGACCTTGTGGAACACAGTTCTAACATACCAAGTTCACCTGCAAGCACAATTCCTGCCAGGAAAGAAAAATACTCTGGCAGACGATCTAAGCAGAAATATCATGGACCCTCACGAATGGAAATTGAATCCACAAATCTTCAGCATGGTAACGCAAAAATGGGGATGCCCAGACATAGATCTTTTTGCCTCCCCACTGAATTGCCAACTACAAAAATTCTGCACAAGGACTTATCACAAACAAGCATGGAAAGTGGATGCTCTTCTGCTCAGCTGGAAAAACCTAAAAGTGTATGCCTTCCCACCACTGCCTCTCCTTTCAAAGGTACTCCTAAAAGCCAGACAAGAAAAAACACAGATGATCCTGATTGCTCCAGACTGGCCTCGCCAGCACTGGTACCCTATCTTGAGGAACTTGGCTCAGGTCCCACCATGGATTTTGCCTCAAATTCCACACCTTCTGACTCAACAAAACAATCAGATCCTGCATGGTCAGCTCAAAACCCTAAACCTGGCTGCATGGCAGATACGTTAGTCAAGCAGGCAACACCTCTCTCTAAAGCTGTTATGGATGTCATTTTAGAGGCCAGGAGGCCTAGCGCCAGGAAAGCTTACTCAGAAAAATGGAAGAGATTCTGCGCCTGGAACCAGGCTCAAAGCCTTGACACTCTTGTTCCAAACATCCCTCAGATTTTACAATACTTAACTGAGATGCTGGACAGAGGCCTATCCTTCTCATCAATTAAGATCCACGCCTCTGCCATCTCAGCACATTACAACACGGATCCTCCTTTCTTCTCTCATCCCTTGCTAAAGCAGTACCTCAGAGGGGCCAAAAAGATAAGACCGCCCCGGAGAACACCAACTTGGGACCTCAGTTTCATTTTGGAAAAACTGACCCTACCACCATTTGAGCCAGCCAGTACAGCCGATGTAAAATTTTTATCATGGTAAACTGCTCTGCTCCTGGCAGTAACTTCAGCACGAAGAGTCTCAGAGCTACAGGCATTAATGGCAGTGGAACCTTTTATAATTTTTCATCAGGACAGGGTAGCTTTAAGGACAAACCCTACCTTTATGCCAAAGGTAGTATCTAGTGTGGCTCTTAACCAAACCATCCATTTGCCAACTTTTTACCCAAACCCCCAGAATAAAGGGGAGAAACTTCTGCATTATTTGGACATACACAGGCAGCTACACTTCTACTTGCACAAAACCAAAAGCTTTCAGGAAAACCGAGCAACTGTTTATGGCATATGCTGCAGGATCACAGGGCAAGGCTAGCTCAAAGCAGACTAGATCCAAATGGATAGGACACTGTATTCGGTACTGCTACACACAGCATGGAAAATCAGTCCCAGATAACATCAGACCACATTCCACCAGGGCAACAGCCACTTCAGCAGCCTTTCTCAGAGGAATACCTACCAAGGAAATTTTGGAGGCTGCAACTTGGAGTTCAGTGCACACCTTTACCAAGCATTACCACCTGCCTCTTTACTCTAAATCCAGAGCAGGATTTGCTACTGCAGTTCTGCAGGGCCTCATAGCCAATCCTAATTCTTTATAGATCAGCCACCCAACCTTAGCTTTGGGATTCTACCCAAGTGTGATGACTGCAGCAGTGTAACACGATGAACATAGTACAGTTTTGTACCTACCATAAATGTAGATGTTCGAGTGTTCACACTGCTGCAGTCCAGGTTACCCTTCCTCCATCCCCTCTGAAATAGCTGGACTTATCTATACCTTTCTATCCTATACACCCTTTGGGGTGTATTTGCTGGTAACTGAAGGTATTGTTTTTATTTTATATGTATATTTTTGATTAGCAATATGTATTGCCAACCTACTTGGGGACACCTGACATCTGGGGCAAGAAAAACTGAAGAAAATGGCGTTGGCTGCATCTTATATACCCCTGGCGCACTGACGTCAGGGAAGAAGCGACAGCAACCGACGCCGGACTAAGACTTTGGAACTCGGGCCGACTGCGGGACCGCCTGACGGCAGGATAACCCAAGTGTGATGACTGCAGCAGTGTGAACACTCGAACATCTACATTTATGGTAGGTACAAAACTACTTCTCACAGAAAGAAAAGTCCTCTGGAGGAGAGGCAGAGGGAATGGAATCCTCTGCATCTGAATCCGCATAGGTAGATAAGGGTATGTCCTGGTAATCAGCGGAGTCAGAGTCATCGAACTCATGGTCTTGTTCAAAGCCCGAACTATTCGTCATCAGGCTATCTTTGTCACTAAATTCTTTTGCTCTCGTTCTCCATATTCCGAAATGGCTTCTATTAGCCATGGAAAATGGCTTATAGAATTTTCATGGAAAATAACTGCCCAGCTTACCTCAAATCTTTGATTATCTATCAGAGGTGCTCCACAAAGGCCTATCCTTCTCATCATATAGGAAATGGGAAATACACTCCGGGGATCACTTCTGTGTCTCTGCTCGACAGTGGCACAGGAAAATAACTTTGTTGGGTGGCGTAAGCCAGGGGACCTTGTTGGCTAGGCTTACGTAGGCCCTTGGGCCGATAGGTTCATAGGTAGGTACTAGGCTATGTCTCTACCTTGGATAGGTCTGGAGCTGCTGTGCAGGCACCAGCTTCTGAGGGTGTATTCAGACCTTCCGATGTTCGTATTAAACAGACTACTTCATTTCTGACTAAAACTACCGAGTTTCTCAGGCCCATAGTTCCCACTATGCCTAGGAAACCGATGACCAAAGCACATTCTCAAGCTCCCATGCCACAGACACAAATGCTTAGAATGGCTGAAGACCTTATTACTTTAATTAGGGGAAGCCAGCCTTCCCCCTCTAAAAGAATTGATTTCCCTTCTGATTCTACAGACCATGCGTCCGATGACTCTGACCCCTCTGATTTACCAGGACATACCCTTGTCTACCTATGAGGATTCAGATGCAGAGGATTCCATTCCCTCTGCCTCCCCTCCAGAGGACTTTTCTTTCGGTGAAACCTTGCATACCCTAAGAGAGCATTTCCGCTGGGAATGCCAGGACTACCCACAGTCCAAAAAGAGACTCTGAGAATTTTTAGACTTGCCTCAGCACAGGCCTCTAGCTATACCCTCTGTCCTGGGTATTGTAGATGATGTCTTTATGAAATCCAGTCTTACCCCTGATACTTTAGCACCAGCTGCTAGAAAGCCTGACAGGTAATATAGAGTACCTGACTCTCACAAATTTCTCTTTAAAAATCCCACTGCTGATCCAGAGACCATTTCCCAGGGACCTAAAGGTATTAAGGCTACTACATCCAAAAACCCTACCCCTTCAGACAGGGATTCTAGGGCTTTAGACAGATGGGGTAAGAAGGTATATACTTCTGCAACTCTTGCCATTAGGGCTTTAAATTGCCAGTTTCACATGTTGAAGTACCAGCAGCATATTATGGAACTAATTAAACAAAAAATGTTGTTGATTCCTGATTGTGCTGAAAATAGATTTACAAGAGTTGTTGCATTCTGCAAACCAAGTTGGTAAACATACTTTGCAGTGTGGTTTTGATGCCTTAGAAGCATCTTGCAGGGCTGCTGTCACTGGGTCTGTTTAGGAAAGGGCATGCTTGGCTGAAGGAACAAATCTTGCCATATATATATTGATATATTTGACCCAATGCTCTTGTTCAGCTTTCTATGTAGGGCAGACTTCCAGGCCCATTAGAATTAGAATTAGCGAACACCTCAGTTCAATTAGAAACAGGCGGATAACCAATGCCTTATATAAACACACTCAACAACACACAGGAGCTTCATTTAAGTTTATCATAATTGATAAAATACAATCACACAGAAATTTCAAGATGGGTTGGCACACCAAACTTAATAATATGGAACAAAGATGGATTACTACTCTTGGGGCTCTTTTCAGACCAGGACTAAACGAATATCATGTACATGAGGGATAGTTTTCAGGTACCCAAAAGGAATGTTAAGAGTAAAATAATATTATTAGGCAGTCTAATTTCACAACTCTAGATGTATATAGACCATACAAGAACAACAGGTCTACATTCAATAACAATAATGGTATCAAGAAAGAGTCATACATTTATGTGTATATTTTTCCATAGGTAACAGGAAAGTTTTTCTAAGGATTTTGGTTCAAAATTCACCTAGGTGCCACATTATAACCCTCAATAACTAATATATATAAAATAAACAATAATATGCTTTTAGTAAACAAATATATGCATATTATTGGGGACTTGCCCCTTATTTATAAATAATAAGGTATTGGGGTTAGAGTGAAATAAGTTTCACAAGAATTATAATTTGAGTGGTTATAGCAATTTTTCAACATTTGTGTAATTAATGTGGATCTCTTACAACAAATATATAAAAAATGGACTATAAATATAAGTCTACAGACATAAGATTCATAATATTACACTTAAATGTTAATAAGCATGTTAGTGTGGCAGTTTTATATGTGTATTATGTTCATTAACAATGAGTTTCTAACAATATAACTAATGTACAAGTACCATGGATAAAGAAATGAAAATGGAAAATGGGCAATACCACTTTAAGGAGTGGGTATAAAACAAGAACCAGGATGCATTATGGTTTTTGAAATTTCAATTTGTTTGTTAAGTCACATTGAAAAAGGCTTTAATAGCCGAAACCGGTTTGTGCATGAATAGTAGGTTGTATTGACAACCTTAATAAATATAATTTTATCCTGCTGCCTATGAGTGCTGGTCTCTATTTTCGGATGGTTCACTCTTGGTTTGGACCGCGCACCAACAGTCCTACGTGCGTGCCTTGAGGTGTTGGACAAATCTTGCCAGACCATGTCAAAGCAAAATTATTAGATGCTCCATTAAGCCAAGAATGTTTGTTTGGCACAAAAGCAGAAGTTGTTCTTAAAGCTAAATCTATGCAAACGATTAAAGATTTCCTACAGGTACAGCCACCTAGATTCAGTAGGCATTGGCCTTCTAAAAACTGGTCCTTTCCAGTCCCTCCAGACCTTCTCAGTCCAAATCCAGGGGCAACACAACACAAAAACTACAGTCTCAGGGTATGCACAGATCTAAACAATGGAGTGCTCCCACCTCAAAAACAGGGAGTGGTAAGCCACCCCCATATGGAAAAAGTTCACAGTGACTTGTCTTTCATCCTTCCCAGCCATGCCCAAGTACTTGCACCCCTAGGAGGAAAGCTCACCCTGCATGCAAAAAACTGGGAGTACATTACCCGGGACTGCTGGGTCTTAAACATTGTATCCCAGGGATACAGATTCTACTTCCACTCATTGCCATCCCCAAGTGGGTTGCCAGTCCTTCCTCCAAACCAGTGGGCAGAGGCCCAAAAGCAAGTACTTTCTCTCCTCAGTATCAGGGCTATTCAGCCTGTTCCAACAGAGCAAAGGGGACAGGGGTTCTACTCCAGACTGTTTCTGGTGCCCAGAAAAGAGAACTCTTGGTGCCCTATGCTGGATCTGTCAGTTCTCAACACCTTCCTGTTGGTACCAAAATTCACAATGCTTACACTCCAGCAGCTGCTTCCTATGCTTGCCAAGGACACCTGGCTGGTCACCCTAGACTTAAAAGAAGCTTATTTGCACATCCCCATAAGGGTATCTTGCAGGAAATATCTACGTTTTAGTGCAGGCTTTATGCACTATCAGATGTTCTTTGTGTTTCACTGTTGCAGTCATTACGTTTGGGTAATCTGTTGGCAGGTCAGTTGGCCTGAATTCCAAAGTCTTGGGTCCTGCTTCGGTTGCTGTCTCCTCTTCCATGACGTCAGGTCGTCAGGGCTATAAAACAAGCAGCCGACACCATTTTCTTTAGTCTTTCTTGCCGCGTGGTGCCGAAGCAGAAGCATTTCGTAAGTGCCGGTCGGCCGACTCCTGAAATATTCGAGTTTGAGTTTCAGAACCGAAGGCTTCACTAAAGCCAAGTACCTCATTGGGGAAACTTTTTTTCTTGCTCCATACCGATGTCAGAAAAAGTTAATAATTGTATTACTTGTGGGAAGCAAATACCTCATAAGGATTTCCATTTATACTGTATTCCTTGCCTAGGCCCTGATCACAATGTGCCTGGCTGTCGGTTTTGTGCGAGATTTAACCAACACACTATTAAGTGTGTGTATATTTTTGCCTTAAAGTATTTTGGAAACAGATTTAACTACCCAGAAATGTCGTCGGATAGCAATCTGACTACCGGAGTACATAAAAAATGCAAAGAAAAGGACAGAGAGAGACCGTCGAGGTCAAAAACCGACGATGAAGCTTCCCCTAAGCCAGTCGCTGGTTCGCCGGTACTCGGTGAGGTACTTTCGCAACCCCTGATGCCCACTACTTTCGAGTCGCAGGCCTCTACTGACACCCATGTGGAGTCCAGCATGTCGCGAGATACTCAAAGTATTGGACCGACGGATGCATCTCCCTTGGATGGGTCTGGAGCCGCTGAGCAGGCACCAGCTTCTGAGGGTGTATTCAGGCCTCAACATTTTTATATCAGACCGACGACAGCTGCAAAACCAAAGACAAAAGCAACTTCTAAAACTAAAAAACTGATGCATGAGCCACGTGCACAGGCCTCTATGCCTAAAAAACAGATGATCAAAATGGCTGAAGGACCTTATTACCTTGATCAGGGGTTCCCATCCCCCTCCAGATAAGAGGCCTAGGCAAGGCAATGATTATGAATCTTCAGATCAGGTTTTTATTTCTTCTGATTCCTCTTCTGATCAGGAATTGTCTATACCTCCCTATGAGGATTCTGAAGCAGAGGAGTCTATACTATCTGCATCACCTCCTGAGGATTATTAATTTGGAGAAACCTTGCATACTTTGAGGGAGCATTTTCACTGGGCGAGTCAAGATTTCTCAGAATCAAAAAAGAGGCTCAGGGATTTCCTTCTCCCTCAACACAGGCATTTAGCCATACCCCGTTTTAGACATTGTGGATGATGTGTTTTCGGAGTCAAGCTTGACCCCTGACTCCTTACCTCCAGCTCCCAACAAGCCTGACAGATATTAATGGTCCCTGACTCACACAAATTTTTATTTAGAAACCCTGCTGCTGATCCTGAGACTATATCACAGGGTCCAAAGGGAGTTGAGGCCTCAACAGCAAAAAATCCTACCCCCTCTGACAGAGATTCAAGGGCACTGGATAGATGGGGGAAAAAAGGTTTATACATCTGCAACCTTGGCAATTAGGGCCTTTAACTGCCAGTTTCATATGCTCAAGTATCAACAACATGTTATGGGATTGCTGAAACAGAAAATGATGTTGATTTCTGAATGTGCAGAAAATAAAGAATTGCAGGAATTATTGCATGCAGCTAAACAGTTTGGAAAGCATACTTTGCAATGTGGTTTTGATTCCTTAGAGACCTCCTGCAGGGCCGCAGTTACTGGATCTGTGATTAGGAGGCATGCCTGGCTAAAGGAACAAAATTTGCCTGATCATGTTAAAGTTAAATTACTAGATGCACCTTTACAGCATGATACTCTGTTTGGTATTAAGGCAGAAGAGGTTTTAAAGAAATTGGAAGACAAAGTGAAGTCTATGCAAACTGTAAAAGACTTCTTACAAGTGCAGCCACCAAGATTCAGTAGACACTGGCCTGCAAAAAAATTGGTCCTTTCCAGTGTCAGACTGAGCTCAAAGGGGCAAATCCAGACACCCTAAGGGTTCCAGATACCAGGCACAATATTCATACAGGTCAAAGCAATGGGGCGCTTCTACCTCCAAATCTGGAGGAGAAAAAGTGCAAACCTATAGAAAACAGTCCCAATGACTTCCTTCTGCCTTCACCAAGCACTTATCTTTTGGCAGCACCCTTAGGGGGAAAATTAGCACTTTTTGCTCAAAATTGGCAATTAATAACCCAGGGCAAGTGGGTGCTAAACATAGTATCACAGGGATACAGATTCCATTTCCATACTCTGCCAATGGCAAACGGTTGGCCAAATCTGCCAAAAAATCAATGGGTAGAGGCACAGAAACAGGTTACGTCCCTCATGGATATGGGGGCCATTCAGCCAGTACCAGAACAAGAAAAAGGACAAGATTTTTACTCAAGGCTGTTCTTGGTACCCAGAAAGGACAAGGCCTGATGGCGAATACTGGATTTATCGATTTTGAACACATACCTGGACATTCCAAAATTCAAAATGCAGACTTTGCAGCAGCTTGTGCCCATGCTGGGCAAGAATGCTTGACTGGTGACATTAGACTTAAAAGAGGCATACCTGCATGTCCCAATAAGGCAATCATGCAGAAGATACCTCAGATTCAAGTCTGGCTTAATGTATTACCAATTCTCTGCACTGCCCTTTGGCTTATCTACTGCACCCAGGGTCTTTACAAAGTGCCCGGCACCAGTAATTGCATTTTGCAGACAAATAAGTATACAAATATATCCTTACTTGGACGACTGTCTCATTCAAGCAGAGAACACGGACATTCTTCTTCAACACCTGGCGTTTGTGAAAAGGCTTCTAACATGCCTAGGGTACCCAATAAACGAAAATAAATCACAACTGATACCCTCTCAAAAGATAGCATTCCTGGGTGCAAGCTTGAATACAACTGCCCAGATGGCTTACCTCATGCCAAAATAGCAAAGGCAACTGACTACTTACTTCAAACTGATGGCAACAAAAACCCAGTTATCTGCAAGACAAATTCTGCAGGCTTTGAGCTTCATGGCATCCTGCATCCTACTGATTCCATATGCAAGACTGCATATGAGGAAACTTCAATGTACCTAAAAAGTTTGAGTCAACATTGTCACAGTCTGGAAACCATGATTCCTCTCATTCCCTGCCTACAACAGGAGTTTCTGTGGTGGGCAAAGGCATGTCACCAAAACATGGGACAGGCCTTCACTCTACCCCCTGCCAGCCAAACCTTAACAGACGCATCAGATTATGCCTGGGGGCCCACATGGTAGGAAGATGCATTCAGGGCACGTAGACCCCAAAACAAATGCATCTACATATCAACCAGAAAGAGATGCTAGCTGTTCAAAATGCCCTGACAGCCTTCAAGGACTTGCTTCATCCAGGACAACTACTGAGAAAGACAGACAACACCACAGTCATGTGGTATATAAACAAGCATGGGGGCACACACTCATACCCCCATTGCAGATTAGCCATGGCACTGTGGGACAAAGCTTTGACTTGCTAATTACATCTTCAAGTTCAATTCCTGCCAGGAAAACAAAGTACTCTGGCAGGCGATTTAAGCAGAAACCTTATGGATCCTCACAAGTGGAAACTAGATCCACAAGTCTTCAGCATGATAACAAAGAAATGGGGGAGCCCAGGCATAGATCTATTTGCCTCTCCTCAAAATTATCAATTGAAAAGATTCTGCACAAGGACTTATCACAGACGAGCATGGAAAGTGGACGCCCTATCCTTCAGTTGGAAAAACCTATCAATCAGTTTACGCCTTTCCTCCTCTGCCTCTTCTTCCCAAGGTCCTCCTAAAAGTCAGACAAGAGAAACCAAAGATGATACTAATTGCCCCGGAGTGGCCCCGCCAATACTGGTACCTAATCCTAAGGAACTTTTCTCAATACCCAGCTTGGACCTTACCTCAAAGACCTCAACTACTGTCCCTGCAAAACAATCAGATCCTGCACAATCAACTCCAGACACTGAACCTAGAAGCATGGCTGATCATGTAGTTATACAAACAACACCTCTCAGTAAAGCTGTGATGGATGTCATTTTGGAAGCCAGAAGGCCTAGTACTAGAAAATCTTATGCTGATAAATGGAAGAGATTCTGTGGAATCAAGCACAAGGAACTGATACAGCAGAACCAAATACTCCTCAGATATTACAATACTTGACTGAGATGCTTGACAGTGGCCCATCTTTCTCATCAATTAAAATCCATGCCTCTGCCATTTCGGCTCATTACAGTACAGAGCCACCAATCTTTTCTCATCCTTTACTAAAGCAGTATCTTAGAGGAGCCAAAAATGTAAGGCCTCTTAGAAGATCACCAATACCTGCATGGGACCTCAATTATGTGTTGGAAAAACTCTCCCTGTGTCCATTTGAACCAGCTGCTACTGCTGATAAAGTTCTTATAATGGAAAACAGCTCTGCTTCTAACAATTACTTCAGCAAGAAGAGTCTGAGCTACAGGCCCTCATGGCTGTGGAGTCTTTTATCATATTTTACCAAGACAGGGTGTCTCTGAGGACAAATCCAACATTTATGTCTAAGGTGGTTTACAGTGTGGCTCTTAACCAAACTATTCATCTGCCAACCTTTTATCCAAATCCGCAGAACAAGGGGGAGAGAATTCTGCATTCCTTGGACGTACACAGACAGTTAAGATTCTACTTGAGCAGGAATAAAGCTCTACGAAAAACGGAACAATTCCTAGTGACATATGCTGCAGGATGAGAAGGAAAGGCTATTTCAAAGTGGATAAGCCGCTGCATCCGTTTCAGCTACTTACACCATGGTAAACCTGCGCCCATGGGCATTAGGTCTCATTCCACCATAGCTGCAGCTACTTCAGCAGCCTTTCTCAGAGGAGTACCAACCAAAGACATGCTAGAGGCTGCTACTTGGAGTTCTGTTCACACCTTTACAAAGCATTACCATTTGCATCTCTACTCTAAGTCCAGGGCAGGCTTTGCCACTGCAGTTCTACAGGGCCTTATAGCCGCACCTAATGTTGTTTAGCTCCAGCCTCCCAATCATAGCTTTGGGATTCTACCCAAATGTAATGACTGCAACAGTGAAACACGAAGAACATAGTACAGTTGTGTACACTTACCATAAATGTAGATGTTCGAGTGTATTCACTGTTGCAGTCCAGGTTACCCACCTGCCATCCCCCTTTCATTCTGGAGTTTATCTTTCCTTCTCTATCTTCTACAACCTATGTGGTGTATTTGCTTGCAGATGAAGGTAAATTTTTTATTGATGCATGCATATATAATTTTTATACATATATATTTTTGCTACCTTTTTGTGGGCACCTGACATCTGGGGCAAGAAAAACTAAAGGAAATGGTGTCTGCTGCTTGTTTTATACCCCTGACGACCTGACGTCATGGAAGAGGAGACCGCAACTGACGCAGGACCCAAGACTTTGGAATTCAGGCCAACTGAGGGCAACCTGCCAGCAGATTACCCAAATGTAATGACTGCAACAGTGAATACACTCGAACATCTACATTTATGGTAAGTGTACACAACTGTACTTTCTCTGCACTTCCCTTTGGCTTATCTACTGCACCCAGGGTATTCACAAAGTGCCTGGCTCCAGCCATTGCATACTGCAGGCAGCGAAATATTCAAATTTACCCATACTTGGATGATTGCCTGATTCAGGTGTACAGTCCGGAATTGCTACTTCAGCACCTGATGTTTGTAAAGAAACTCCTAACTTCTCTGAGGTATACCATCAAAGAAAAGAAATTACGTCTGGTACCCAGCCAAAAGATTGTATTCCTGGGAGCAAGCTTGAACACAACTTCCCAGATGGCATTCCTCACTCCAGAAAAGCAGGTTTATTTGATAAATTACTTCAAACTACTGGCCACCAAAACCCAGCTATCTGCAAGAAAAATACTGCAAGCCCCAGGGTTCATGGTGTCATGCATTCTCCTAATTCCATATGCAAGACTGCATATGAGGAAACGTTAGTGGTACTTAAAAAGTCTCTGGTGTCAACATTCTCAGGACCTGTGATTCCTGTCATTCCTTGCCTAAGGACAGATTCCTTTGGTGGGCAGAGGCTTGCAACCACAACAAGCGACTCCTTTCACTCAACTCCTTACCGCCCAAACCCTGACAACAGATGCATCAGACTATGCATGGGGGGGCTCACATGGCAGGCAAATGCATTCAAGGCAAATGGAGTGCAGGACAAATTCACCTGCATATCAATCAAAAAGAAACTTTAGCTGTACAGAATGCACTGACAGCCTTCAAATACCTTATCCTTCTAGGACAACTCTTGATAAAGCCAGATAACACCACAGTTATGTGGTACATAAACAAGCAGGGGGGAACTCATTCCTACCCACTCTGCAGGTTAGCCATGGCTCTGTGGAACACAACCTTGAGCAATCAAGTGCACCTGCAAGCTCAATTCCTGCCGGGCAAACAAAATTCACTGGCAGATGACTGGAGCAGAAATCTACTGGACCCACACGAGTGGAAACTGGATCCCGACTCATTCAGACTTCTACTCCACATGTGGGGGACACCAGAGGTAGACCTCTTTGCTCCCCCCCCAAAACCATCAATTGAGAAAATTTTGCACCAGACCTTCCCACAGCCAAGCATGGAAAGTGGATGTCCTATCCTTTACATGGGAAAACCTCTCAATCTATGCCTTTACCCTTCTGCCCCTCCTCTCTAAAGTACTACTCAAGATCAAACAGGACAGGCCAAGGTCAATCCTTATTGCACCAGACTGGCCACGCCAGCACTGGTACCCACTCCTACGTAGACTGACAGCAGTGCCACCCTGCCACCTACATCTGACACCCTCTCTGCTGTCCCAGCAGTAGGGACAGATTTTGCATCCTCAGCTACAAACCCTGAACCTTGCAGCCTGATTCCCTGAATACTTCACCAGCATCCCTCCGAAAACAGGTGCTGGATGTCATCCTTGAGACCAGGAGGCCTAGTACTAGGAAATCTTATTCGGAAAAGTGTAAAAGATACTGTTCTTGGAGCCAGTCTCAAGGAAAGGACACATGTGTGCCCACCTTACCTCAAATTCTAGATTATCTAGCTGAGCTGCTCCACAAAGGCCTATCCTTCTCATCAATTAAGATTCATGCCTCTGCCATCTCAGCTCATTACAAAACTGAGCCCACCCCTCTTCTTTCACCCTCTGATCAAACAGTTCCTGAGAGGAGCTAACAATTTAAGACCCCTGAGGAGAGCTCCCATTCCTGCCTGGGAACTTAACTTTGTACTAGAGAAGCTCACGCTTCCCCCTTTTGAGCCTGCTGCTGCAGCAGAGTTAAATTTCCTCTCTTGGAAAACAGCCTTACTTTTAGCTATCACTTCAGCAAGAAGAGTGTCTGAGTTACAGGCTCTTATGGCTGTGGAACCCTTCATTATTTTCCATGCTAACAGGGTTTCCCTCAGGGCTAACCCATCATTTATGCCCAAGGTGGTATCCAGTGTGGCTTCAAACCAGTCCATCCATTTACCAAACTTTTTTCCTAATACTCAGAATAAAGAGGAAAGGATCCTGCATTCCTTGGACATGCACAGACAGCTCGGGTTCTACCTTGACAGGACTAAGCCTTTCAGAAAAACTCAAAAAGTGCTCAGCCGAGACCCAGGTTCAGTTAAATTGAAACGCAATTTATTTAAAAGTAGATAAAGCGTTGGCTCCTGTTAAACAGAAGCTTCTTCAGCATACCAAACAACACAAGCTCACGTTATTTAAACCTGATGCTAACAGGTAATTAAACTCATTCATTAAAAATTAAAATGACAGTGCAACAAATTACTGTAGTGAGTAACAGAAAAGCACATAAAACTACCTAAGTAAATAAAAATATAAATATAAATATAAATATATATTATTATTATTATTATATTTATATTTATATTTATATTTATATTTATATTTATATTTATATTTTTATATTTATATTTTTATTTTTATTTTTATTTACTTAGGTAGTTTTATGTGCTTTTCTGTTACTCACTACAGAGTATTCATTCTAAAAGACTGATTACTGGTATGCACATTGATATGCATTCATTTGTTTTTAATTTGAAGTTCACTGAAGTAATTTGTTGCACTGTCATTTTAATTTTTAATGAATGAGTTTAATTACCTGTTAGCATCAGGTTTAAATAACGTGAGCTTGTGTTGTTTGGTATGCTGAAGAAGCTTCTGTTTAACAGGAGCGAAAACGTTGGTTTATCTACTTTTAAATAAATTGCGTTTCAATTTAACTGAACCTGGGTCTCGGCTGAGCACTTTTTGGGTTTTTTAGGTTTGGTGTTCTTTCAAAAGCTTTCAGAAAAACTGACAAGCTGCTAGTCAGCTTTGCTACAGGGGCAGAGGGCAAGGCCATTTCAAAGCAAATCATTTCCAAGTGGATAGCACACTGCATCCATTTCTGCTACAAACACCATGGAAAACCTATCCTACAGGGGATCAAAACTCATTCCACTAGGGCTACCTCAACTTCTACAGCATTTCTCAGGGGGGTCCCTACCAGGGACATCTTGGAAGCTGCAACCTGAAGTTCTGTACACACCTTCACCAAGCATTACCACTTACCTGTCTTTTCTAAATCCAGAGCTGGATTTGCCACAGTAGTCTTACAAGGCCTGCTAGCCAGCCCTAATACTTCTTGACTGCCTCCACCCTTCCCCGGCTTTGGGAATCAACCCAAGTGTGATGACTGCAACAGTGAAACGCGAAGAACATAGTACAGTTGTGTACATTTACCATGAATGTAGATGTTCGAGTGTATTCACTGTTGCAGTCCTGGTTACTCTCCCTCCAGCCCCCTGACTTCTCTGTGCTTTCTACCTTTACTCTTTTTGGCCATATTTTATGGCTATGGTATTTACTTTTTACTGGAGGTGTACCACACCATGTAATCACTTCCTATTTATGTGGCTCCTAACATCTGGGGCAAGAAAAACTGATGTAATGGCGTCGGCTGTATGTTTTATACCCCTGAAGACCTGACATCATGGAAGAGGCGACAGCATCCGAAGCGGAAATCCCAAGACTGGTATTCGGGTCAACTGAGGGCTACCTGCAGGCAGAAAACCCAAGTGCGATGACTGCAACAGTGAAATCATTTGAACATCTACTTTTATGGTGAGTGTACACAACTGTACTTTACAGGCGGTAATAGATCTGTTGTAACATGTGCATGCTGATATATGGTTTCAAGTCCCAAACTCTCCAGTTCTGACAATAATTTATCCAATATTGCCTTCACCATTATTTTTACACAATATAAACATACACTTAAGGCTCAGTATGACACTAGGTTTGTCCTACTCCTCTTTTCCTTAAAGACAGGTCTAGTAGTGTATGTCTCCAATTTTGAGGAGTCTCCCCATATTTGTATGACCTAGTAAATAATACATATAATGGTACTGTAATTTCTTGTTGAAGTGTTCTCAGGTCATTAGTATTAATTCCATCTCCTCCCTTTGCTTTGTTTGGATCCAGTTTGCATAGTTCATTTTCAATATAATCAAATTTGATTTCAGTATCTGATATTTAGTGATGTTACTAGGACAACTCCCTTTGTGGAGCCTAACTGTTTTGCGTAAGGTTTTGTAAATAGATCTATAATCTGTTGTGTCTGAGAATAAATTTTAGAATCTCCACAGTTTTATCAATTTGTGTGTCTTTACTCCTTCCACATCTTGTGTATCTGTAAAATGATATCCATATTGATGTTCATCGTGCATACAGCTGCAGTCATAACAGATGGGTTCTCCTGCCGTCAGGCGGGTCCTCGGTCGGCCGAATTCCAAAGTGTAGGTCCGGCGTCGGTTGTCGTCACTTCTTCCCTGACATCAGTGCGACAGGGGTATAAAAGAACCAGCCGACGCCATTTTCTTCAGTCTTTCTTGCCGCGCGGTGCCCGAAGCAGAAGCAGTTCGCAAGTGCCGGTCGGCCAGCTCCTGAAATTACGAAAATTTTGCAACCGAAGTCTTCTTGAGAGCTAAGTACCCAGTTGGGGAAACTTTTCTTGCCTCAGACCGATGTCAGACAAAGTTAGTAATTGTATTTCATGTGGGAAGCAAATACCGCATAAGGATTTCCATTCCCTCTGTATTCCTTGTTTATGCCCAGACCACGACGTCTCGATCTGTCGCTTTTGTGCTACATTCAACAAACGCACCATTAAGCATCGGGTGGAGTTCGCCCAGCATTATTTTGGCACAAAATTTAACTATATTATGTCGTCGGATACTCCGACTCCAGTTTTGTCTAAAAAGCGCAAAGATAAGGACCGACACACTAGGTCCGCGGCCTCTACCGACACCACACCAAAGCCGACTACATGTGGTCTGGTTCTCAGCGAGGCACCTACGCAGCCCCTGACTACCGACGACACTTCTTTGGCGGTGTCTCCTGTGCCCGAGGTCGCAGGCTCCTCGGCCCACACCCCGACTACAGATACCGAAGCCACTCTTGGCGGTGAATCTCAAAATGTGGACAAGGTCTACCTCCTCTCAAGGTGTCTTCAGACCTTCCTCTTCTTTTTCCATCAAGGCTTTCACTAAGTCTAAAGCAGCCATGCATTCTAAGAGACAAGCACACAGGGCCCATCTCCAGGCCCCATGCCTAAAAAACAGATGCTTAAAATGGCTGAGGATTTAATTACTCTTATCAGGGGGTCTCAAACCCCCCCCCCCCCCGGAAAAAGGCCCAGAGTGGAGGAAGAATCCCCCTCCTCTGATCAGGGCTCCATTATATCAGAGCACTCTGATGAACAGGAACATTCTTACTCCCCTTTTGAAGACCCTGATGCAGAGGAGTCCATTCCCTCTGTATCCCCCCCCCCAGAGGATTACTCATTTGGGGAAACTTTGCATACCTTAAGGGAACACTTCCACTGGGAAGGCCAAGATTATTCAGATTCCAAGAAAAGGCTTAGGGAATTTCTCTTGCTACCTCAGCACAGGCCTCTGGCTATACCTCCTGTCTTGGACATACTAGATTATGTGTACTCGGAGGCCTGCCTTAACCCGGACTCTCCACCTCCAGCCCCAGTCAAACCTGACAGGTACTACAGGGTTCCTGACTCACACCAATTTCTATACAAAAGCCATGCTGCTGACCCAGAAACTATCTTACAGGGCCCCAAGGGAATTAAGGCCTCCACTGCTAAAAATCCATTACCTTCCGAGAGAGATTCCAGATCCTTAGAAAGGTGGGGAAAAAAGGTATATACCTCGGCCACCTTAACCATGAGGGCATTAAACTGTTAGTTCCATATGCTAAAGTACCAACAGTTTTTGTTATCACAATTGAGAAGTAAAATGTCACAACCTGAACAACCAGACTTGAAGGAGTTGCAGGATTTGATGCATAGTGCAGAACAAGTGGGTAAACATACCTTACAATGTGGTTTTGATGCTCTAGAGGCCTCATGTAGAGCTGCTGTTACAGGATCAGTCATATGTAGACATGCCTGGCTCAAGGAACAAACCTTACCAGATCATGTCAAAGCTAAATTACTAGATGCCCTCTACAAAAGGATGTATTATTTGGTGCTAATGCTGAGGAGGTATTAAGGAAAATGGAGGAAAAGGCTAAATCAATGCAAACAGTGAAAGATTTTCTACAGGTACAACCCCACGCTTTCAGTAGAAATTGGCCTTCCAAAAATTGGTCCTTTCCAGCCATGGACAGACCCCAAAGAGGTAGATACAGGCGCCGAGGGCAGAGGACAATCCCAAGGATCATTTAGAGGCAGACAATGGCAAGCTCCTACACAAAGAGGTGGTGAGGATAACTCGCAACCATTCAGAAAGCAAGCCCAATGACTTTCCCTTTGCATGCCAAGCAAGACTCAAATGGCAGCACCCTTGGGCTGAAAACTGTCATTATTTTCAAAAAATTGGCATATTGTCACAAAAGACTAATGGATCCTGGACATTATAAACAGAGGCTACAGATTCCATTTTCACACCCTTCCAAAAATGAGAGGCATGCCAAACCTGCCACACAATCAAAGGGCAGAGGTACAAAGACAATTTCAGATCTCATAGACATGAAAGCTATTCAAGAGGTACCTACGCACGAACAAGGTCAAGGTTTTTATTCCAGACTATTCCTGGTACCAAGGAAGGGAAAAGATTGGAGACCGATTTTGGACCTATCCATCCTAAACACATTTCTACTGCACCAAAATTCAAGATGCTCACTCTACAGCAGCTTCTTCCCATGCTGGGCAAGGAGTCTTGGCTGGTAACATTGGACCTCAAGGAGGCATACCTGCATGTCCCAATCAGACAAAATTGCAGAAGATACCTCAGATTTCTTGCAGGTTCAACCCATTATCAATTCTCTGCATTGCCCTTTGGCTTATCTACTGCGCCCAGAGTATTCACAAAATGCCTGGCATCAGTAATTGCCTACTGCAGACTTCAAGGGATACAAATATACCCCTATTTGGACGACTGCCTGATCCAAGCAGACAGCAAGCACATTCTTCTGAAACATCTGGCTTATGTAATAATGTTGTTGAATTATCTGGGATACACAGTCAGCAAAAAGAAATCATGGCTAATACCCTCTCGGAAAATAATTTTCCTGGGTGCCAACTTGGACACAAACACCCAGATGGCCTACCTCACGCCAGAGAAGCAGGGGCAACTAACTCAATACTTCAGAACACTAGCAAATTGCACCAGGCTGACTGCAAGGAAAATCCTGCAGGCTCTGGGATTCATGGCATCTTGCATCTTACTAATCCCATGTGCAAAGCTGCATATGAGGAAACTTCAATGGTACCTGAAAAACCTATGGTCTCAACACAGCCACAGTTTGGAAACAATAATACCACTAATTCCATGTCTTCAAAAAGAATTTCTGTGGTGGGCTCAAGCATGCCAAACAAACACAGGTCTCCCATTCAACAAGCCTCAAGCAAATCAAGTCATCACAACAGACGCCTCGGACTACGCCTTGGGGGCACACATGACAGATCGGTGCATTCAGGGCAAATGGTCCCAAAAAGAAAGGCACCTTCACATCAATCAAAAGGAAATGGTAGCAGTAATAAATGCTATTATAGCTTTCAAAGACCTTCGGCAACCAGGTCAACTATTGATAAGGACGGACAACACCACAGTAATGTGGTACATAAGCAAACCGGGAGGAACCCATTCATACCCCCTATGCAGACTGGCCATGTCACTTTGGAACATGGCTCTGGACTTACAAATCGAACTACAAGCACAGTACTTGCCAGGCAAGGAAAACACGCTGGCAGACAACCTAAGCAGAAATATGACAGATCCACACGAATGGAAGTTGCATCCTCAAGTTTTTACAGAGATAATTCAAGCATGGGGAAGGCCAGACATAGATCTCTTTGCCTCCCACAAAAATCATCAATTGACAAAATTCTGCTCAAGGATTTTTCATACAAAGGCCTGAAGAGTGGACGCTCTCTCTTTCAGTTGGACATCAATGACAGTTTATGCCTTCCCACCTCTTCCTCTGCTGCCCAAAGTTCTATTAAAAACCAGAGCAGACAGACGAAAGATGATTCTAATTGCTCCAGACTGGCCAAGACAACACTGGTACCCACTCCTGAGGAGCCTGACGCATTCCCCACCATGGACCCTGCCTCTAATGCGTCTTCTTCTGACTCAGCACAGCTTCAAAACTCTTCACAGTCAGCTAAAAACACTCAGTCTAGCCACATGGAAGATTCCTTAGCATCACAACAGACCCTACTCTCCAAGGAGGTGCAGGATGTAATTTTGGAGGCCAGAAGGCAGTCTACTAGAAAAGCTTACTCTGCAAAATGGAAACGGTTTTGTGTCTGGAATGAGAAAAAGGGCCAGGATCCTGGAAAACTGAATTTACTTCAAATATTACAGTATCTAGCTGAGCTGCTAAGCAGTGGACTTTCATTCTCCTCCATCAAAATCCATGCCGCAGCCATTTCTGCAGAATACAACACTGATCCACCCTTATTCTCTCACCACCTCTTAAGACAGTTCCTCAGAGGGGCTAAGAATCTAAAACTCAAAAGAAAACAACCAATACCTGCTTGGGATCTCAATTTCATTCTAGAAAAGCTGACCTTGCCTCCTTTTGAGCCAGCTTCCTCATCAGATTTGCAATATTTGTCCTGGAAAACAGCTTTCCTTCTGGCTATTACCTCAGCTCGTAGGGTATCGGAACTACAAGCTCTCATGGCTGTGCAGCCTTTTATCATCTTCCATCAGGACATAGTTTCCTTACGAACCAACCCGTCCTTTATGCCAAAAGTGGTATCCAGGGTAGCTTTGAATCAGACTATACACTTACCTACCTTTTATCCTAATCCTCAAAACAAAGGGGAGAGATTACTACATTCCTTGGACATCCACAGACAACTGTGTTATTATTTGGACAGAACAAAGCCTTTCAGAAAATCAGAACAGCTCTTTGTGTCCTATGCTATAGGAGCTCAAGGAAAGCCAATTTCCAAACAGACAATCTCAAAATGGATAGCCCACTGCATACGCTTTTGCTATTCTTTTCATGGCAAAACTGTACCTACAGGCATCAGATCTCACTCCACAAGGGCCACGGCTACCTCTGCAGCCTTTCTCAGAGGATTGGAAGCAGCCACTTGGAGTTCTGTGCATACCTTCTCCAAGCACTACCACCTTCCATTATACTCCAAATCTAGAGCGGGCTTTGCCACTGCAGTCTTGCAGGGCATTCTGGCTCCTGCTAGTTCCACCTAGTGCCTACCACCCCTTTCTTAGCTTTGGGATTCTACCCATCTGTTATGATTGCAGCTGTATGCACGATGAACATAGTACAGTTTTGTACCTACCATAAATGTAGATGTTCGAGTGCTAATACAGCTGCAGTCCAGGTTTCCATCCCTCCTTCCCCTCTTGGGACAGGCCTATTGGCTAACACCTCCTCATGCATCCTGATTGGGGTATTCATTCTTGTTGTATTTGCTTGCACTACTGTATTTTGATTATATGACATTGATTTATTACACAAATTTATGTATTGCCTTCCTTCTGGGGGCACCTGACATCTGGGGCAAGAAAAACTGAAGAAAATGGCATCGGCTGGTTCTTTTATACCCCTGTCGCACTGACGTCAGGGAAGAAGCAACGATAACTGATGCCGGACCTAGACTTTGGAATTCGGCCGACAGTGGACCCGCCTGATGGCAGGAGAACCCATCTGTTATGACTGCAGCTGTATTAGCACTCGAACATCTACATTTATGGTAGGTACAAAACTGTACTTTCTCAATGTCTTTATATACATTTTCTTCAAATTTCCTTGATCGTGGTTCACACAATGCTTAATTTGTTTGTTCACATTGTTTTTCAGTTTTCAAAGTTGTAGTTCGAACTTTTTTTTTCCCTTTTCTTATATTTTTTTCCTCTCACCTTAATCCAGTATCTTTTTCTTATGGAAATATATCCTTCTGACATTGCGTGGCTAGATCCTTATTTTGAAAAATTTTAGATTTTTTGCATTCAAACAATTTGTCTTTCAAAACTCTCTACATTCTTTCTGCAGTTTTTCCACCGAACAGATCACTTCAATTAGTCTTGCTAAGTGATTGTTTTGCTTTCATATAATCTGTTAATTTTCTGTGCATTGGTCTAAATTTCAGTTTGGTAGCATTTCCTAGCAATAAATTAACCTATGGTATTGCAAATCAGAGATCATAAAACATGACTTGAAGTAACAGTAATTTCTTTAGGAACACAAACACTGTCTAGTATGATGTTCTTCATGTTTCAATGTTGCAGTCCTGACTTGTGGGATTTACTGTGGTGTAAGCCCTTGGCCGGCCTGACTACCAGAGAAAATTCTTTCCTCCTCCTAAGGCTGGCAATTACTGTAACAGACGGTGTGCTTGGGTATACAGAGAGCCAGCCTACATTATGAAACCAGTCTTTTCTTGCCTTTGGCGCTCAAAGTAGTGTTTCAGTGCGTTGGTCAGTCCACACCAGAGAGAAGTCATCGGAAAGACAAGTACCCATTTGGGGAACTCCTTTCTTTTGCCTTAAACTTCTGTCATTATAAAGTAAATGAGTCCACTGTGGTAAGCAAATCCCACATAGAGACTTCCACTCGTGTCACCTGTTTAGGCCCAAATCACAATGTCGATAGTTGCCGTTTTTGTGCCCGGATTAACTGTAGGATGAATCAGATACAGGGCTGAGATTTTAGCTGGATTCTTCAGTCTTGAATGTTCTCATCAGTGTCCAGTGGCATTAGCCAGTTGTTTGGACGCTGAGCAGCTTAGGTGCAGAAGGGAAGAAAAGAGACCCAAGCTTAGGCCCAAGGATGACAACCATTCTCCATCTGTTTCTCATTCTAGGCTTGTGATTGTTGAAGAAGGTGAGGTGCTTTTGCAGCTCCCTTCTTTGTCCGAGGTGGTGGCACAAGCCTCTGCTGAGACCCATTCAGAGTGTGACATGCCGTTGGGTCCCTCTCCCTCTGCACAGGCCCTTGCTTTCAGCTCATCTGTGGGCTTATGGGGCCTCTGTGCAGGCTATGGCTTCCGAAGAGTGCTATCTTCCCGAAGATGTTCCTTTGCGGCTTCGGCCTACACTGGTTCGTCTTTCATCCAGACAGTTGTTAGGATGTTAGATGTCCCTAGGCCCAAGGCCAAAGTGACTCTTATGAAAACTACTGCTGCTGGGCCTTTGCCTAGGCATACCGGCTCTCTTTCTCAGGGATGCCAACAGAACTTAGACTAGTTGAAGACCTGATTTCCATATTTAGTTCTACACAAGCACTCTGGGATGCCTCCCCAGGCAAAAGGAAAAGGGATCCTACTTCTGAAGCTTTCTCATATCCTTTTGAATCTGATGAGGATTCAGACTTTGAGGGGTCTGGTTCTGAAGGAGGACCCTCCCTCACTTCTTTTGAGGATTCAGATTCAGAGGAGAACCTGGATCCCCCCCCCCCCCCCGAGGTTATTACCTTTAATTAGATCCTCCATGCTATAAGGGAACATTTCCAGTGGGAAGCACAGGAATATCCTCAGTCTAAAAAAAGAATTAGAGTTTCCAGATCTGCCAGAGCACAAACCTCTTGCTGTTCCACCCATTTTAGAGGTAGTTGAGGATGTCTTCCAGGATTCCTCCTTGAGTCCTGATTCTCTTCCCCCAGCCCCTCGTAAACCAGACAGGTTTTATATGGTACAGGACTCTCATAAATACCTTTTAAAAATCCTTCTGCTCACCCCAGGACCCAAAGGAGCTAGAGCTAGTTCTTCTAGAAGTCCTTTGCTTAAGGATAAAGAGAGCAGGGCCCTTGATAGAGTTGGAAAAAGGTATATACATCTACCACCCTTACTATGAGGATGCTCAACTGTCAGTTTCCCATGATTAAATATCAGCAAACCATTCTGGATCAGCTTAAACAAAAGATCTCTTTATTGGAGGATGAAAACCTTTCTAAAGTGCGTTTGGATCTATGCCACTCCAGTTATCGGGTAGCAAGGCTTTTCTTACACTGTGGCTATAATGCTTGGCTTCTAGCCGGCAGCTGCCAATGGCTCAATTATTAGAAGGCATGCGTGGCTTATGGAACAATCTTTTCCTGACCATATTAAATCCAACTTTCTTGATGCTCCCCTTGACAAAGAATTCCTGTTTGGACTTAAAGGTGAGGCTGTTCTTAAAAAGCCAGAGGACAAAACTAAGTCTATACAGACTGTGAAAGACTTCCTCCAAGTACAGCCTCCTAGGTTAAGTAGGAACTTCCCCAATAAACACTGCTCCTTTCCCTCCTAACCTCAAGGCAGACGGAGGAAATCCCACTGGGAAAGGACCCTTAGGCAGCAGCAACAGTTGCAGATACCCAGGCAGTGGACCTCAGAAACTTCCAGTCAAGGGAGTTCTAGGCCTCAGGCTTCTGCCAGAGAGCAGCAATGACCCCCCCCCCAACAAGACTAGGAGGAAGGCCATCCCTGTTCAAACACAACTGGTCTTGTCACTTCAGTCACGTGGGTTCTGGACATTATTTCACGTGGTTACACACACACTTTCAAAGAGCCTTTAAAATATTCAGGCTATCCAGATATTCCTCAGAGTTAAAAAACTGAGGACCTTAAGTCCAGATTTTGTGTTCTCAGGGATCAGTGGAACCAGTTCCCAAACATCAAAAAGGAAAAGGGTTCTGCTCCAGATATTCTTTGGTTCCCTGAAAAGAAGGCTCTTGGCATCCTATCTTAGACCTGTCCAACCTCAGTCAGTTTCTCCTGGTTCCAAAATTCAAAATATTGACTCTTCAAAAACTCCTACACATGATGGCCACACGGGCCTTTATGGTTTCTCTGGATTTAAAAGATGCCTACCTGCACATTTCAATTAAAAAAACACACAGAAGCTTTTTTTGCTTTAGAGCCAGGTTCCAGTCACTATTAATTTTCAGCACTGCCCTTTGGCTTGTCTACTGCTCCAAGGGTTTTCACCAAGTGCTTAGCTCCTGCAGTTCCCTTCTTTAGGACCAGAGGAGTCCATATGTACTCCTACCTGGATGATCGCCCAATACAGGCCACAAATCTATCAAAACTTCACAAGGATCTGAAGTTTATCCATGGCCTTCTGGCATCCCTGGGCTTCACAGTAAATCTGCAAAAAAAAACACTGTTCCAACCAACACAATAGTTTTTTTCTGGGGGCAGTCCTGGACTCATCACTTCAAAAAAGCCTTTCTTCCCTCAAGCAAGGTCTCCTTTTTGACCCACTGCTTTCAAAGTGCCCAATAGAAATAATGCATCTCTGCCAGAGAGTTTCTCCGAGCACTGGGATACATGGCATCTTGTATCCTCGTGGTTCCCCTGGCCAGGCTGCACATGAGGAAACTCCAGCGGTACCTCAAAAATATATGGTGCCAGCACTCTCAGGCCCTGATAACTGAGATACAGCTGGTTCCTCGTCTCAGAGGAGTTTGCATGGTGGGTTCAGGCGTGTGCTAAAAATGAGGGCCTTCCATTCAGATTCACTCCCCAGGGCCAAACTGTCACCACAGATGCCTCAGAGATAGTCTGGGGGACCTACTTTCAACAGCTCCAGTCCCAAGAAAGCAGGAGGATCAGTTCAAGCACAGGCATATAAACATTAAAGAGCTTATGGTGGTACAGAAAGGCCTGATAGCTTTCAAGGAAAAATGGGAACCAGGAGTACTGTTAGTCAAAACAGACAACACCACAATTATGTGGTCCATAAACAGGGAGGGGGGCACCCACTCTTACCCTTTGTTACCTAATGATCAAGTTTGGGAAACTGCTCACTCTCTGGGGTTGCACCCCCTGGCACAATACCTTCCAGGTGCTCAAAATACTGTAGCAGATTATCTCAGCAGAAACTTGATGGACCGCCATGAATGGCATCTTCTGTGGGGAAATATTTCTCAGCATGGCCCATAGATGGGGAGTCCCACTGATAGACCTCTTCACCACCAAAGATAACACTGAACTGGAAAGATTCTGTTCCGGGATCAAACAGAAATCATCTTGGAGAACAGATAGCTTTTCCTTTCCTTGGACTCGTCTCTTCATTTATCCATGCCCTCCCTTACCCCCTACTACCTTGAGTGCTTCTAAAGATAAGAGAAGAGGACCCAAGGGCAATAGTGATAGTCACAGACTGACCCAGGCAGCATTGGTATCGTCTGCTTCTCAAACTAACCAACCAGAGTCTATGACTGCTGCCTCAGTGAGTCAGCCTTTTCCCTCAGGACAAGGGAAGGATTGTGCACCCCAGCTTGCAGATGCTCAGCCTTTCAGCATGGATAATTCTACAACATCCAGGAACAAACTTACCCTAAGCAAACAGGTTTAGAGTATTCTCAAGGAATCCAGAAGGCGTAGCACTAGGAAATTGTGCTCAGCTAAGTGGCAAAGATTTTCCATCTGGTGCCGGCAGCAACATCACAATATTGATTCAGCACAGATTGCTGCCATACTACATTACCTACCTAGTCTGGCTGATAAAGGCCTTTCCTACTCCTCCATTAAAATTCATGTATCTGCTATTTTGGCCCATATACCTGCTCTTCCTCCTGTCTTTTCCCATCCCTGGTTAAGACAATTTTTTAGGGGAGTCCTTCACATCAGTCCACCCAGGAAGCAATCTTCCTCTTCATGGGACCTTAACTTTTTTTCTGGAAAAATTAATATGGGCACCTTTTGAACCTGCAGCATCTGCCCCACTGAAGCTTCTAACATGAAAAACTGCCCTGCTGCTGGCCATCACCTCAGCCAAGAGGGTTTGTGAACTGCAGGCTCTCATGGCGGTGGAACCATTCCTCATCTTCCTCCCAGACAGGGTTTCCATTAGAACTAACCCTTCTTTCATGCCCAAGGTGGTCACTGACACTTTTCTAAGTCAAGCCATTTAACTGCCCACATTCTTTCCCAACCCCCAGAGCAAAGGGGAAAGAATACTCCATTCTATGGATATGCATAGGCAGCTCTGCTACTGTTTTGACAAAGCAAGAACCTTGAGAAAATCTAACCAGCTTTTTGTGACCTTTGACTCTTGCTCTGAAGAAAAAACAGCTTCTAAACAGACCGTCTCAAAATGGATCTCCCACTGTATCTGTTTGTTACAGCCATCATGGCAAAACATCTCCTGAGGCTGTCTGGTCACACTCCACTAAGGCTACTGCAACCTCTGCTGCCTTCTTGAAAGGGGTCCCTACTAAGGACATACTGGAAGCTGCCACCTGGTCATCAGTACATACTGTCAGTAAACACTACCATGTGGCAGCCTTTTCTAGGTTCAGAGTAGGATTGGCCACTGCCATCCTGCAGGGCATCCTTTCCTCTGCCTAATCTCCTTCCTCCCTCTTTTCAGCTTTGGGAATCTTCCCACAAGTTAGGACTGCAACAGTAAAACACAAAGAACACAGTGCAAGTGTTTACACTTAACATAAATATAGATGTTCGAGTGTATTCGCTGTTGCAGTCTTCTTTCTCTCCCTTGTTCCCCCTTAACCTGCTAGGTACTATACTCATAACCACTTTTCTAGCCATGGGTCCCCCCTCCCCCGTGGTCTCCTCCTGTAGGGGGTTCTCTTCCTCAGTTCCCTACTCTTCATTTGGGGCTCCTACCTGTTAAGTGACAAGAAAAAATTTATTTCATGACGTAGGCTGGCTCCCTATATACCCAAGCATACTCACATCAGTTAGGTCATCCGCCATCCTTAAGAGGAGGAGGAAAGGATTTTCTCTGTTAGTCAAGCTGGCCAAGGCCTTTCACGGATGAAAATTCCACGTGTCAGGACTGCAACAGTAAATACATTTATGGTCAGTGTACACAACTGACCTTTCTGTTCCCTGGTAGTTTTTTTTAGCAGTCTGAAACAATTGTTGTTCCTGAACATATGTTGTGAATAATTTCTTTGCTAATGTTAGTCAGCATTATTGCAGTCTGTTTCTGATAAGTCTCAAGTCCACAGCCACTATTATCCTCCTGTGTTTCATACAAGAAATTTATAAAATCCTCTAGGTCATCACCACTTGAATTGGTGGTCTTCAAAAGGAATAATTGTTAACGCATAAAATCATGGAGTTTATTCATTCCAGTACACAGACTGTCAACAATTCTGGATGCAAATACATTATTAGAAATGTATCGTGATACAAAATATCTCAATGTAGACAGATTCAACTTTATGCACAGATACAAGCCCTTTTATATTTTCTAAAATAGAATCTAAAGCATACAAGGTTAAAAACTTTTATAACTGTGAAAAAAGCCATACACACTTTTAATGTAAATGGGGTAAAGAGATGCAAATGGGAGGGTAGCTTCAAACATTTCTCATGCTATTATCCTGACGTAGTTTGTGTGTTCGCATTCAACATGCTTGTCTCCAACTATCTTCCATGTAAGTACATGTTCCTTAAAGTACGATACATAAAATTCTTTCAGAGTTGCATGATTAGAAGAAACCTTTACCGTCTGCTTGCTAAGCTCTAATGAACTCTTAATCAAGCTATGTTTTAGATGAGAAAGGAAAACATGAAGCTGTTGCAGTAGTTTTAAACTAAAAGTGTATCATAATAAGCATTAAAATAATATGTCTGTTACAGTTCCTCCTTTTACATTGTAAAGCATCACAGTCCAAGATTATTTTGAATCCTGACATTGTTAAACGTGAAAGCTCTGGGATAATTTTTTCAAGTATGACAACCATTGCATGTGTACCTTGTCTTATAAAATACCATATCAACAAATGTTTAATAATGGAATGTACAAGAGCTATGAAAAGTATGGTTATAACAAAGGCAATTAGACTTTGTATTATACTGATGCCAATGTTTCCAAGTAGATTAACCAATTACCTAAACAAGGTCCAACCAGACTCAGTTTTAGTCACTTTAATGGCCAGTTCTTCCACAAAATCAGCCACCTTTTCTTGTTCATCATGAAAGTCTGAAACAAAAATGCAGCACCGCTTTGCGATCAGATGGCAAACTCTGCCGTTTGAGGCCCTATGTAATCGAGAGCTATTTGGTTTTGTAAGGTGGCGGCTTAAACTTCAGTCTGTTCTGTATTTGCCATGTGGATATGTTCTGATCATCTTATTAGCTAGCTAATGTAAGGGACAACTGATTCACTTCATGCATAGTTTGCAGTATGCCATACTGTGCAGAAAAGAAAGCTACTGCTTGCTCAGCAGGATGTATGGCCGTCTTATTGCATAACCTTCCAGCAGGTGTAGAGAAAGAATGATAAATAGCTGACCATCATCTGTTCCACATAACAACCAGACAAGTTTTTGGGTAACCAGGGATAGGCACAGTCTCCACAGATGTAGTAATGGTTGTCCAATATTCCCATGCCCTTTTCTCCAGTCGTACATCTTCAGTCCAAGCTCTGTCAATAAATTCTAATCGTTGTTATTGCAATTGCTGTAACCTACTTGTACAGTTTCTTCTCTGGCATAACAAGTATCACTTGGGTTGATGCAGCCTATTGGTAATGTATTTTCTTAGTCCCGTCCGTAAAATTACACTGTTTGAGCTTCTACAGCAGTTTGCATTTCTAAGTCAGTCTGTTGAACAGGCACAGATAGCATTGGAGTGCCCCCCCTTGGCATCACAGCAAATAAATCCACACGCTCAGCAGCTGGAAACATTTAGGTCAGTGGCATATTGGTGTAGTATTTGAAGAAGCAGGTTTTCTGTCATGTCAATTGGAAGCAGTAGTAAGAGGAGACTCAGTGATGTCACCAGAAGCTGTGGCACCATTTCCTTTCGACTCTGGAGATAACAAGCAGGGTTTCTTGCATTGCGTAGCATGGGCCCAATTCAGTATTTTGACACACTTAACTGCAGTATTGGTAGTTAGGAGGATGATATAAGGTTCCTTCCACTGTGGTTCCAAAGAAGATATGTGCTGGAATACAGTCAATAAATGCAATTGCTCTGTCATAATTCATGACCAGGAACAGTTGCTGGTAGTAGAAGGGCATCCTGGATACATGGGTGGAAAGTCTGTAAGATGGAAACAAGTTTTGAACAATAGTTCAGCAAAACTTCATTGGTAAATACCAGTCCACAGTTTCTATTTGGTGGGAAAGGTGGCCTTCTTATAGAATGGCCCATAAGACATGCAGAGTTAGTTTACAAGTAGTGTTTACAGTTTCTCACATACTCAAAATCAGAAGCAAAGCATCTGGCCATTTTAAGTCCTGTCTCAATAGAAATATTGCTAATTCTGATTTGAAGAGTCTGGTTAGACAATGTAATTGTAAAGAAATTTTAAACACAGAACACAATTTCGTAACAATTTCAGCAGTAAAATGAGTACCCCCATCTGAATTAATGCTGTGAGGTACCTCAAATTTGGGAATAAATTCCTTCAGCAGTTTCTACACTACTGATGTTCATCGTGTTTCACTGTTGCAGTCATCACTGCAGGGTTCTTCCTGCCGGCAGGCAGCCCTCGGTCGGCCAGAATCCCAAAGTCTGGGTCCGGCGTCGGCTGTTCAGTCATGCTCCCTGACGTCAGAGCACCAGGAGTACAAAGCTGCCAGCCGACACCATGTTCTCCAGTCTTTCTTGCCGTGCGGTGGAAGCAGTTCGCAAGTGCTGGTCGGCTGACTCCTGATATTTTTCGTGCTTCATTCCGAAGACTTTCTTCTTCTTCTCAAAGCTAAGTACCCCGTTAGGGAAACTTTTTTCTTGCTCCAGTCTGATGTCAGAAAAAGTTAATAATTGTATTTCTTGTGGGAAGCAAATACCTCATAAGGATTTCCACTCTTACTGTATTCCTTGTTTAGGCCCTGACCACGACGTAGCTAGTTGTCGGTTTTGTGCTAGATTTAACCAACGTACTATTAAGCGGAGATACGATTTTGCTTTTCACTACTTTGGCAGGCGATTTAATTACAATATGTCGTCGGACTCTCTTCTGACTACCGGAGTTCACAAATGACGCAAGGGTAAGGACAGGCCTCCGAGGTCCAAATCAGACGACGGTTTACAAGTAGAGCCAGCTACAGGTTCGGCCGTCGTCATTGAGGCGCTTTCACAGCCCCTGTCATTGGCCATTACAGAACTGATTGCCGAAACGGACTGCCACGAGGAGCCAACTAGGCCTTTGAGTACTACAGCTGCGGGACCTTCGGACAATGCTCCCTTGGATGGGTCCGGAGCCGCTGTGCAGGTACCGGCTTCCGAGGGGGTTTTCAGGCCTACACAGCTTCAAATAAAGACTAAGCCAAAGACAAAGACTCCTTCTAAATCAAAGACTCAAGCCTAGGCCACTTCTGATCCGGGACCCAAGTCTCAGAAACAAATGCTTAAAATGGCGGAGGACTTACTAACTATAATTAGGGGTTCACATCCCCCTCCAGACAAAAGGCCAAGGCAAGAATTGGATTATGAATCCTCTGATCAGGCATCTATTTCTTCAGTGTCTTCCTCTGAACAGGAATATACTTTCCCTCCTTATGAGGATTCCGATGCTGAGGAATCCATTCCTTCAGCTTCTCCCCCAGAGGATTTTTCTTTTGGGGAAACTTTACATAACATGAGGGAACATTTTCACTGGGAAGGACAGGAGTACTCTGAATCTAAGAGAAGGCTTAGGGATTTCCTCCTTCTTCCCCAACACAGACCCCTGGCTATTCCTCCTATTTTGGATATTGTGGATAATGTTTTTTCTGAGGCTAATTTAACTCCTGACTCCTTTCCTCCAGCTCCTGCAAAGCCTGACAGATATTACAGGGTCCCTGACTCCCACCAGTTTCTTTATAAAAATCCTGTTGCTGATCCAGAAACCATTTCTCAGGGTCCTAAGGGTGTTAAGGCTGCCTCTGCTAAAAACCCTATTCCGTCAGATAAGGATTCCAGAGCTTTGGAGAGATGGGGCAAAAAAGTGTACACTTCAGCTACTTTATCCATTAGGGCTTTAAATTGTCAATTTCATATGCTGAAATATCAGCAATTTCTGCTGTCTGTTATGAAACAAAAGTTAGGTACCATTTCAGCTTGTGCAGATAATAAGGAACTACACGATTTGCTACATGCTACTGAGCAGGTAGGGAAGCATGGCTTACACTGTGGTTTTGATGCCTTGGTGGCTTCATGCAGGGTGGCTGCCACTGGCACAGTCATTAGAAGACATGCTTGGTTAAAGGAACAAAACTTGCCTGATCAAGTGAAAGCAAAGTTACTGGATGCCCCTGTTCAGCATAATGTTTTGTTTGGTTCTAAGGCTGAAGAGGTGATAAAGAAAATGGAGGATAAGGCAAAATCCATGCAAACGGTTAAGGATTTCTTTCAAGTTCAGCCCCCAAGATTTAGCAGAAATTGGCCAACAAAAAATTGATCCTTTCCTAGCTCGGACAGGCCTCAGAGGGTAGATACAGGCGCTCCAGAGGGAGGGCCCAAGCACAGACCTCTTACAGACCTAGACAGTGGAGTGCTTCCACCCCCAGGGGTGGAGAGGACAGGCCTCAATCTTACAGAAAACAGGCTCAATGACACCCCCTGCATGGCTCCAGGAACCTCTCTCCTGGAAGCCCCTCTAGGAGGAAAACTCTCTCTTTTTCACCAAAATTGGACTTACATAACCAAAGACAAGTGGGTTCTGGATGTAGTTTCAAGAGGTTACAAATTCCATTTTCATACCTTGCCAAGACCAAACGGATGGCCAGACCTACCAAAACACCAATGGGCAGAGGCATTAAACCAGGTGGGATCCCTCATGGCTATGAGGGCCATAGAACTGGTTTCACAATCAGAGACGGGGCAAGGCTTTTACTCAAGGCTCTTTCTAGTTCCCAGAAAACAAAATTCCTGGAGACCCATCCTGGATCTGTCAGTATTAAATACTTTCCTGGAGTTACCAAAGTTCAAGATGCTTACTCTGCAGCAGCTCCTGCCAATGTTGAGCAAAAATGCATGGATGGTGACATTGGATTTAAAAGAAGCTTACCTACACATCCCCATCCGACAGGAGTGCAGAAAATATCTCAGGTTCAAGGCCGGCTGGAAACATTAACAATTCTCTGCGCTGCCCTTTGGCTTGTCTACTGCACCCAGGGTCTTCACCAAGTGCTTGGCACCAATAGTAGCTTACTGCAGGCGCAAGGGAATTCAAATTTACCCTTATTTGGACAACTGCCTTATTCAAGCAGACAGCAAGGATGTCCTACTCCAGCACCTGGAATTTGTTCAAAATCTACTCAAGTACCTGGGATTCACTGTGAACATAAAAAATGTCAAATTTGACTCCCACACAACAGATACATTTTCTGTGTGCTCTTCTAAACACAACAACCCAGATGGCATTCCTGACATCTGAAAAATAACTTCAGCTGGCTTCAACTTTCAAAACCCTGACGTTAATGTCTCAGCTAACTGCAAGGAAATTCCTGCAGGCTTTGGGTTACATGGCCTCCTGCATCCTTCTCATACCATATGCAAAACTGCATATGAGAAAAATACAGTGATATCTAAAAAGTGTATAATCCCAGCATTGCCACAGTCTATACACACAGATTGCTGTCTTGCCTTGCCTACAAAAGGAATTTCTTTGGTGGGCCATGGCACGTCTTCAAAACAAAGGGAAAGCCTTCAGTCTACCTCCAGCCATCCAAGTGTTAACCGATTATGCATGGGGAGCCCACTAGCAGGGGAAAGGCCTGCAAGGTTTTTGGACAGAGGATCAGAAGCACCTACATATCAATTTAAAAGAAATGTTAGCTGTACAGAATGCCCTCTTGGCTTTCAGGGATCTTCTACAGCCAGGTCAACTGCTGATACGGACAGACAACACCACAGTTATGTGGTACATAAACAAGCAAGGGGGTTCACACTCCTACCCCCTTTGCAGACTAGCCATGACTCTATGGAGCACAGCTCTAGCTTGCAAAGTGGACCTACAAGCTCAGTTCCTGCCAGGGAAACAAAATATTCTGACAGACAGCCTGAGCAGGAACTTGTCAGACCCACACGAGTGGATGCTAGACACCCAAATATTCAAGATGATTACAGAAGCCTGGGGCTGCCCGGACATAGATCTATTTGCATCCCCCCTCAACTACCAGTTTCAGATTTTTTGCACAAGGACATATCACAAACTAGCATGTAAAGTGGATGCTCTCTCATTCAGTTGGAGGAACCTCTCTGGGTATGCCTTTCCTCCTCTACCTCTTCTTCCACGGGTGTTATTAAAGATAAAGCAGGACAAACCCAAGATGATTTTACTGGCCCCAAATTGGCCTCATCAATTTTGGTACTCAACACTGATGAATCTATCCCAGGAGCCTCCTTGGATTCTACCTCAGATTCCAAATCTTTTGTCCCAACACCAGGGCCAAGTTCTGCACTCTCATATCAAAACTCTCAGCCTGGCAGCCTGGCAAATTTAGGGCCTATGATTAATCCTAATCTTTCCAAACAGGTCATGGATGTCATCTTAGAAGCCACACGGCCTAGCACTAGAAAATCTTATGAGGGTAAATGGAAGAGATTTTGCACCTGGATGCATGCTCAGAATTCGGATCCTCTCATTCATAACATTCCATTGATTTTACATTACCTGACAGACATGTTACATAAGGGTTTATCCTTTTCCTCCATAAAAATACATGCCTCCGCTATCTCTGCACATTACAATACAGATCCTCCAATCTTTTCGCATCCACTACTGAAACAATATCTCAGAGGAGCAAAGAATTTAAGGCCCCCAAGGACACCACCCATACCTGCCTGGGACCTCAACTATGTTCTGGAAAAACTTACTCTGCCTCCTTTTGAGCCTGCTGCCACATCTGATATTAAGTATTTATCATGGAAGACAGCTATCCTACTGGCTTTGACTTCAGCCAGGAGAGTCTCGAGTTACAAGCTCTCATGGCTGTGGCACCTTATATTATTTTTATCAAGACAGGGTCTCTTTAAGGACTAATCCCACCTTCATGCCTAAAGTGGTTTCTAAAGTGGCTTTAAACCAAACTATTCACCTGCCAACCTTTTTCCCTAATTCACAAAATAAGGGGGAAAGGATCTTGCATTCCTTGGACGTGCACAGGCAGCTTCGTTTTTACCTGGACAGAACCAAGGATATCAGGAAAACACAGCAATTGTTTGTTTCCTATGCAGCAAATTCCCAAGGCAAAGCTATTTCAAAACAGACCATTTCTAAATGGATTGTTCATGGAATCAGATTTTGTTACTCTCATCATGGAAAGCAAATCCCAGGAAAAATTAGGATTCACTCTACCAGAGCTGCTGCTACTTCTGCTGCCTTTCTCAGGGGAGTACCTACCAAAGATATTTTGGAAGCTGCAACTTTGAGTTCAGTGCATACTTTCTCTAAGCACTATAATCTCCCTCTTATTCTAAGTCTAGGGCAGGCTTTGCTTCTGCAGTCTTGCAGGGCCTTCTAGCCGCCCCTTCCACTTTATAACCACCACCCTTTATCTCAGCTTTGGGATTCAACCCTACAGTGATGACTGCAACAGTGAAACACGATGAACTTAGTACAGTTGTGTACACTTACCATAAATGTAGATGTTCGAGTGTCTTCACTGTTGCAGTTTGGGTTACCCACCCTCCTGTCCCCTCTTATACTTTCATTAGTGTGGTTTCCTACTTCACCCTTCTTCTGAGGTGTATTTGCTACAGGGTATGGGGTTTGTTGTATGTTACATTTTTGTTTTACTATTAGCCTTCACTTTTGGGCACCTGATATCTGGGGCAAGAAAACCTGGAGAACATGGCGTCGGCTGGCAGCTTTGTATTCCTGGTGCTCTGATGTCAGGGAGCGTGATTGAACAGCCGACGCCGGACCCAGACTTTGGGATTCTGGCCGACCGAGGGCTGCCTGCCGGCAGGAAGAACCCTACAGTGATGACTGCAACAGTGAAGACACTTGAACATCTACATTTACGGTAAGTGTACACAACTGTACTTTTCAGCATCACACTTAGCACATGATTAGGGTTCCACTCATGCCGAAAAAACACAGAGACTAACCAAAATGTACAGGAATATGTAGCATACTTTTTCATTTGTTTAACGTCAATTTGGATATTTACAAAGAGTCCCCAAGGCAGAGACAAAGTAGAAGGTGTAGTTTTTACAGGAGGTACAATATTATACGCTAAACGTACATCACAGTTGTTTACCTAATGGCTAACTCAAGACTGAGAAAGAGGGGCAAACCGATCCTGAATAAGATTGAGAAGTCTCTGTGTACCAGTGTGATTCATTAAATGGCATGCCCTTACCAGCCAGGGTAGTACAGCTAAAGGTGCTACTATCCTGCCATGAGGATGCCTCCACAGTAAATTGTCTTGCTTTTTACAACCCGCACTGATCCCCCTATTTTTCACAGCCACTGAAGCTTCATTCTGCAATGCAATCAAATCATTAAAATTAAAAAAAATTGTCAAACTTTAAGGTTTCCTGTACAATGAAAACAACATTTTCAGTGATATCCAAACCAGCAGCTTGCTTTGGCTGCATAGCCTGATAGCTGGTTATCTCGTACAGTGACAGTATCTCTTTTTTGTCAGCTTGCACTTTAACTATAGCTAAAGCCTTTGGTAACAACAAAGCAACTAACAAGTCCTTTATAAACTTTCCATTTTTTATCTCAGTAGTTGCTGATGATAAAAATCCTCTCCACATTTCCCCAAAGTCATGGGATACCCTGAAACCATAACAGCTGTCAGTATAAATGTTCACAATTTTATCTTTAGTTGTTTTACTGGCTTTGGTTAATGCAATCAATTTGAGCAACTTGTGCAGAAGTTAACCCCCTTTTAGTCTTTCCTGACACAGTACTGTATTTTCAATAGTACAAGTATGCCTGCAGGAATATTTACATTTCTGTCTCTTCCACATGATCCATCCACAAACAATTCCATTTTTGTGTTGTCCATTGGAGTATTCCTCAAATCAAGACTAGGAGAAATAACATGGCACAATTGTGCAGATCAACACCTACTGTCATGGGCAGGAGGGATGCTGGGTTCAGTATCTGGCATCATTGAGTGGTGACTGAAACATTTGAAATGAGCATTAATTCATATTTTGATAACCTGGCATCTAAGAGATGCTGCATTTTAGACTTTAGCAATAGTGCAGATACCGCATGGGAAACTGCAGCTGTAAGTTTTTATCCTAGTACTAATGCTGCAGATTGTTCTACCATCAGTACAGCTGCTGCTTCTGCCTGCAGTCAGCCTGGTAATCTTCTGGCCACAGGGTATAACAATGAATTGTAATGTACAATAAATCTAAATGCATCAGTGTTTTTGATCTAGTACCCTTGCTGCATTACCCCCCCCCCCCCCCGCTTTCATGACAGAACAAAATGAAAGGTGTGTTATAATCTTGAGTCCTAAGGCTAGGGCTGTAGCAAGGGCTTGTTTAAGAAAGTAAATGCACCTTCTTTCTTTGGCAATGGTTCTGGTATGTCTTGTTTGAGCATATCAGTAAAGGTGCAGCTATTGCTGCATAGTTTAGTACCCATTGCATACAGTATCCAACCAAACCTAGAAAAGCTCATAGCTGCTTCTGAGTAACAGGGCAGGGTGCCTGTATGAGAGCTTCAAAGCATGAAGGCAGGAGATGCTTCTTCTCTTGAGTGATTGTGTCCTAAATACTTTACTTTTGGTGACTGTAACTGAAGTTTTTCCATTGATACTTTGTGTTCCTTTCTTGCTAATTTAGTCAGTACATGTATAGTGTCTTATCTTGCTGACAGTGTTAGTGTATCTGAAGCTATATATTGCATCAGTACAGATTTGCATGGAAACCAGATTTCAAGGTCCTGCTTTAATTTTTGTTTAAAGATTGAGGGACTATCAACAAACCCTTGTGGGAGCTGTAACCATGTATATTGAGTATGTAAATGCAAATAAGTACTGGCTGTCTGGATGAAGAGGGATGGAAATGAAAGCTGAAAACAAGTAACCCACAGTGGTATGTAACTCAGTATGGTTGCTGGATTTGGCACTAGAGAGGGTATGAAGGGATGACAACCGGATTTTACTGCCTTAAATCCTGTACAAACCTATATGTATCTCTGCCTGGCTTTTTAACTGAAAAAATGGGAGTGCTACAACAACTACATGATGTCTTTCTGTTCCCATGTTGCAGTATTCATACTGTGGGATTTCCAGCCCTCAGGCGACCCAACATCAGCTCCTATACAAAAGCTTAAGCCTGGCTGAGGTAGGTGCATGGGATGTCACACGTAGGGCCATAAACTATGAAGTATAAATGTGACGTCGGCATGGACAGACCTCAGAACGTTTCAGCCGTAGAAGACTATCACTTCGACTGCTTCGTTCCTATGTCCGAAGGCTTCTAAAGATAAGTACCATGTTGGGGTTTGCCTTTTTCGTACTTACTTAAGCTTTAGCTTGGTTGCTGTAGATGTTCTTTGTGTTTCACTGTTGCAGTCATTACATTTGGGTAATCTGGTTGCCCTCAATCGGCCTGATTAACAAAGTCTTGGGTCCTGCGTCGGTTGCTGTCACTTCTTCCATTACTTCAGGTCGTCAGGGATATAAAACATGCAGCCGACACCATTACATCAGTCTTTCTTGCCGCGCGGTGTCTGAAGCAGAAGCAGTTCGCAAGTGCCGGTCGGCCGACTCCTGAAATTTTCGTTTGCGAGTTTCAGAACCGAAGTCATCAACTAAAAAGCTAAGTACCCCGTTGGGGAAACTTTTTCTTGCTCCTTACCGATGTCAGTAAAAGTTAATAATTGCATTACTTGTGGGAAGCAAATACCTCATAAGGATTTTCATTTGTACTGTATTCCTTGCCTAGGCCCTGACCACAACGTACCTTGCTGTCGGTTTTGTGCTTTATTTAATCAACGCACTATCAAACGTCGGTACATTTTTGCTTCTAAATATTTTGGCTCACACTTTAATTATCCAGAAATGTCGTTGGTTAACAGTCCGACTACCGGAGTACCTAAAAAACGCAAAGAAAAAGACAGAGACAGGCCGTTGAGGTCCAAGACGCTTCTCCTAAGCCAGACGTCAGTTCACTGGTACTCAGTGAGGTGCTTTCGCAGCCCCTGATACCCGCTACTTCTGATTCGCAGGCCTCTACTGAGACCCATTCGGAGTCCGGTATGCCGCGAGATGCTTCAATTATGGAACCTGCGGATGTCTGTACCTTGGATGGGTCTGGAGCCGCTGTGCAGGCACCAGCTTCTGAAGGTGTTTTCAGGCCTACAGATTTGTATATTAGACCAACGCCATCTTCAAAACTAAGGTCAAAATCTAGACCTATGCCTAAAAAAAGATGCCTGGGCCACATGTGCAGGCCCCTATGCCTAAAAAACAAATGATCAAAATGGTTGAAGATTTAATTACTCTGATCAGGGGTAGCCAACCTCCCTCTTCTAAGAGGCCTAGGCAAGACATTGATTGTGAATCTTCTAAACAGGATTCTATTTCTTCTGACTCTTCTAATGAACAGGAATTGTCTATACCTACTTATGAGGACTCTGATGCAGAAGATTCCATTCATTCTGCTTCTCCCCCTGAGGATTTTTCTTTTGGGGAAACTTTACATACCTTAAGGGAACATTTCCACTGGGAAAGTCAGGATTTTTCATAATCTAAAAAGAGACTTGGGGATTTTCTTCTTCTTCCTCAGCATAGGCCTTTGGCTATACCTCCTGTTCTAGACATTGTTGATGATATTTTTTCAGAATCTAGTATGGCTCCTGATTCCTCAGCATAGGCCTTTGACTATACCTCCTGTTCTAGACATTGTTGATGATATTTTTTCAGAATCTAGTATGGCTCCTGATTCTCTGCCTCCAGCTCCTTGTAAGCCAGACAGATATTACAGGGTTCCTGACTCCCACAAATTCCTTTTCAAAAATCCTGTTGCAGATCCTGAAACCATTTCTCAGGGTTCCAAGGGCATTAAGGCTTCTACTGCCTAAAATCCTACCTCTTCTGATAGAGATTCCAGGGAGCTGGATAGAAGGGGTAAGAAGGTTTACACTTCTGAAACCTTGGCAATCCGAGCTTTAAACTGTCAATTTCATATGCTAAAATATCAACAGCATCTCATGGGACTGCTTAAACAGAAAATGATGTTAATTTGACTGTGTGGAAAATAAAGATTTACAGGATTTATTGCATTCAGCTGAACAAGTTGGAAATCATACTTTGCAGTGTGGTTTTGATTCTTTGCAAGCCTCTTGCAGAGCTGCTGTAACTGGGTCTGTGCTAAGAGAAGGCATGCTCGGCTCAAAGAGCAAAATCTGCCTGATCATGTTAAAGCAAAATTGTTGGATGCTCCTTTACAACAGGACCGTCTCTTTGATAATAAGGCTGAAGAAGTTTTAAAAAAGATGGAAGATAAAGCTAAATCTATGCAAACTGTGAAAGATTTCTTACAAGTACAACCTCCAAGATTTAGTAGGCACTGGTCTAGTAAGAACTGGTCCTTTCCAGTTCCTTTGAGAGCCCCTCAAGTCAAACCCAGACATTCCAAAGGCTCCATGTTTCAGTCACAAGGGACTTTCAGAACAAAACAATGGGGTGCCTCCTCTTCCAAATCTGGAAGCAACAAGACACCTCCCTATGGTAAGCAGTCTCAATGACTTCCCTTTACACTTACCAAGCACTTAATTTTTAGCCGCCCCTTAAGGGGGAAAACTGGCTCTTCATGCACAAAAGTGGCAACTTGTAACCCAGGACAAATGGGTTTTAAATATAGTATCCCAGGGATACAGATTTCATTTCCACATGTTGCCAATTCCAAACGGATGGCCAGACCTGCCCCAAATCAGTGGGCAGAGGCCCAGAAACAAGTATTTTCCCTCTTGAGCATGGGGGCTATTCAACCAGTACCAGAAGAGGAAAAGGGACAAGATTTTTATTGAAGACTTTTCCTGGTACCCAGAAAAAAAAAATCATGGCGTCCAATTCTGGGCTTATCTACTCTAAACACCTTTCTGGACATTCCAAAATTCAAGATGCTGACTCTTCACCAGTTACTTCCTATGCTAGACAAAGATGCCTGGTTGGCAACTCTAGATTTAAAAGAGGCTTACCTGCATATCCTAATCAGGGAATCTTGCAGAAGATACCTCCGCTTCAAAACAGGCTACTTGTGTTACCAGTTCTCTGCAGTGCCCTTTGGCTTATCTACTGCGCCCAGGGTCTTTACAAAGTGCCTGGCTCCAGTAATTGCATTTTGCAGGCAAAGAAATATTCAAATATATCCATACCTGGACGATTGTCTAATTCAGGCAGACAACAAGGACACTCTTCTAAACCATCTGGCATTTGTAAAAAGGGTTCTAACTTGTCCAGGGCACACTGTAAACGAAAAGAAATCACAACTGGTACCCTCTCAAAAAATTACATTCCTGGGTGCAAGCTTGAATACAACTGCCCAGATGGCTTTCCTTACGCTAGAGAAACAAACTCATTTGGTGACTTACTTCAAACAGGTGGCCACAAAAACCCTGCTTTCTGCAAGGCAAATAGTGCAAGCCTTGGGATTCATGGCCTCCTGCATTCTGATAAGTCCATATGCAAGACTGCATATGAGGAAACCTCAGTGGTACTTAAAAAGTCTATGGAGTCAGCATTGTCACCGCTTGGAAACAATGATTCCTATCATACCTTGCCTGCAACTAGAGTTCCTATGGTGGGCAGAAGCCTGCCACCAAAACAAGGGACTTCCATTCACACCACCCCCTGCTGCCCAAACCCTAACTACAGACGCATCAGACTATGCTTGGGGGGCACATCTGGCAGGGAAGTGCATTCAGGGCAGATGGAGCCCAAATCAAATGCACCTTCATATCAATCAAAAAAGAAATGCTAGCTGTACAGAATGCTCTGACCACCTTCAAGGACTACCTTCATCCAGGACAATTAATGATAAAGACAGGCAACACCACGGTTATGTGGTACATAAACAATCAGGGGGGTACACACTCCTATCCCCTTTGCAGACTAACCATGGCATTGTGGAACACGGCCTTGACATATCAAGTACAACTATAAGCTCAGTTCCTGCCAGGAAAGCTGAAAACTCTGGCAGATGAACTAAGCAGAAATCTCATGAACCTACACGAATGGAAACTGGAACCACGGTTTTTCAGCATGTTGACACGCAAATGGGGGAGCCCAGACATAGATCTTTTTTCCTCACCCCAGAACTTTCAGTTGGACAGATTTTGCACAAGAACTCATCACAAAAATGCCTGGAAAGTGGATGCTCTATCCTTCAGCTAGAAAAACCTATCAGTCTATGCCTTTCCCCCTCTGCCTCTGCTCTCCAAAGTTCTACTAAAAATCAAACAGGACAAACCAAAAATGATTTTGATTGCTCCAGACTTGCCTCGCCAACTCAGGTACCCACTACTGCGCAATGTGTCACACCTTTCACTGTGGCACCTGCTTCAGATACCTTACTTACTGTCTCCGCAGAACAACCAAATTCTGCACCCTCAGCTCCAAGCTTTGAATCTTGCAGCGTGGTTAATCACCTAAATTCACCCTTAGCATCCCTCAGCAAACCTGTGATGGGTCATTTTGGAGGCGAGAAGGCCTAGTACTAGAAAATATTATGCTGACAAATGGAAAAGATTCTGTGGCTGGAATCAATCTCAAGGGATAAGCCCAGCAGTGCCAAACATTCCTCAGATTTTGCAATACTTAACTGAGATGCTTCACAAGGACCTGTCCTTTTCTTCCATAAAAATCCATGCCTCTGCCATTTCAGCTCATTACAACACAGAACCTTCCCTCTTCTCTCATCCTCTGCTAAAGCAGTATCTCAGACGGGCCAAAAACTTCACCCAGGAGGGCTACAACTCCTGCCTGGGACCTCAATTTTGTATTGGAAAAGCTCACTCTCCCTCCTTTTAAGCCAGCTGCTACTGCAGACTTAAAATTTCTCTTATGGAAAACAGCTTTCCTTTTAGCAGTCACTTCAGCTAGAAGGATTTATGAATTACAGGCTCTTATGGCAGTGAAGCCTTTCATCATGTTTCATATGCGGACAGGGCATCTCTCAGGACCAATCCATCCTTCATGCCTAAGGTGGTATCCAGTGTGGCTCTTAATCAGACCATTCATTTGCCAACTTTCTTTCCCAATCCAGACAACAAGGGGGAGCAGATTCTGCATTCATTGGATGTACACAGACAACTTAGATTTTACTTAAACAGGACAAAATCTCAAAGAAAATCTGAACAACTGCTGGTGGCATTTGTTGCAGGGGCAGAGGGAAAGGCTATTTCAAAGCAAACCATTTCCAAGTGGATAAGCCATTGTATTCATTTCTGCTATATGTACCATGGAAAAGCTATCCCCAGGGGATCAGATCCCATTCCACCAGGGCTGCATCTACTTCAACAGCCTTTCTCAGAGGTGCTCCTACCAGGGACATTCTAGAAGCTGCTACCTGGAGCTCAGTTCATACTTTCACCAAACATCACCATTTACCACTTTTCTCTAAATCCAGAGCTGGCTTTGCCACTGCTGTCCTGCAGGGCCGTATAGCTGTTCCTAATGCTGTATAATTCCCTCCACCCAACCATAGCTTTGGGAATCTACCCAAATGCAATGGCTGCAACAGTGAAACACGAGGAACATAGTACAGTTGTGTATACTTACCATAAATGTAGATGTTCGAGTGTATTCACTGTTGCAGTCCTGGTTACCCTCCCTCCAGCCCCCTATTTTTCTCTGGCTATGCCTCTACTTTTTTCACTATGCTTAAAAGCCCATGTCCTTCAAGGATGCATCTGCAGTCCTTACAAATGGGTTGTCCTGTCGTCAGGCAGCCCTTCGGTCGGCCGGATTCCAAAGTCTGGGTCTGGCTTCGGCTGGTGTCGCACTTCACCCGACGTCATAGCTGCAGTTCTTCGGGTATAAAGGCATCAGCCGACGCCATTTTCCTCAGTCTTTCTTGCCGCGTGGCGCCCGAAGCAGAAGCTGTTCGCAAGTGCCGGTCGGTCAGATCCAGAGATTACTACTACCGAATACTACTTCGAAGACTTCTAAAAAGCTAAGTACCCCGTTGGGGACTCTTTCTTGCCTCAGCCAATGTCAGAAAAAGTGAATAACTGTTTAACTTGTGGGAAACAAATACCTCATAAAGATTTCCACTCTTACTGCTTACCTTGTTTAGGCCCAGACCACAACGTCGCAGCTTGTCTAGCCTGTGCTTCTTTTAACCGACGGACGCTTAGACGTCGGTCGGAGTTTGCCGAGCAGTTTTTCGGCTCTGATTTTGCTTATATTATGCCGTCGGATCCTCCGACTACACAAATTACCAAAAAACGCAAAGAAAAGGACCGACACTCGCGGTCCGCGGTTTCGGCCGAAACCGCTGTTAAGCAAACCGCGAGTGTCTCGGTTTCGGCCGAAACCGAGCAAGCGGTTCTTTCTTCAGCCGAAACCATGCCTTCTACCGAGGCCTCTTCTACCCTGGTAGAATCGGCTTCTGAAATCCAACCTGCTGTTGTGGTTTCTCAGGAATTATCGGACACTATTCCCTTGGATATATCAACCCCTGCACGTGGAGCTGCTAGGCCTCCTGCAGCCATGTCCATTAAGGCTTTGCCAGGGCTAAAGCAGCTAAAGCTACTAAGACTGTGCCTGTTAAGCCCCCCTCTCACAGGCCCAGCTCCAGTTCCCAAATGCTTTCTCTGGCAGAGGATCTTATTTCTTTAATAAGGGGATCCCAACCTCATCCAGACAGGGCCTCTCATCCACCTCCAGAGAAGAGACCTAGAGCAGAGCCCCCTGAGCCAGTGTCCACGGATGATTCTTCTGATGATTCAGACAATACAGACCCTCCAGAGGCTCCTTATTCTCCTTACGAAGACTCTGATGCTGAAGAGTCGATTCCTTCTGCCTCTCCACCTGAGGAATTTTCCTTTGGGGAAACCTTACATGCCATGAGGGAACAATTTCAGTGGCAGGGCCAAGATTTCTCAGACTCCAGGAAAAGGCTTAGGACCTTTTTGCATTTACCACAACATAGGCCTTTAGCTATACCTCCAGTTCTTTCTGTTGTAGATGATGCATTTAATGATGCTTGTACTGCTTTTGATTCTTTACCTCCAGCCCCTGCTAAGCCCGATAGGTTCTACAGGGTCCCGGACACACATCACCATTTATACAAGGCTCCTTTTGCAGATCCCGAGACTATCTCCCAGGGGCCTAAGGCAGTAGCATCTACCTCTGCTAAAAATCCCCTCCCCTCTGAAAGGGAATCCAGGTCCTTAGAGAGATGGGGTAAAAAAGTATACACCTCTGCTACTCTGTCAGCTAGGGCCTTGAACTGTCAATTTCATATGATCCAATATCAGGAGTTTATGCTTGATCAGTTAACTAAGAAACTGTCCTCTGATGAATCTTTAGATAAGAAATATATTCTGGAAATGGTGCATAACATTCAGCAAGTTAGTAACCATTCTTTAAAATGCGGCTATGATGCACTGGAGGCTTCCTTTAGATCAGCCATGACTGGCACAGTTATCAGAAGGCATGCATGGTTGAAAGAACAGGCCTTGCCGGACCATGTCAAATCAAAACTATTAGATGCTCCCATGGACAAGGTCAATTTATTTGGTTCTCCTGCTCAGCAGGTACTGAAGAAAATGGAAGAGAAGGCAAAATCTGTACAAACAGTGAAAGACTTCTTACAGGTCCAACCTCCAAGGTTTAGCAGGAACTGGCCCTCCAAAAATTGGTCCTTTCCAGACTCCTCTAAAGCACAGAGAGGCAGAAATAGGCGTTCAAGAGGCAGAAATCAATCCAGGGGTGCCTACAGGGGACGCCAGTGGCAGGGCAACAACCAGCGAGGCACAGACACAGCCACTACCACTGCAACAGGACAATCACAGTGACTTGGCTCTGGCACCGCCTACCAGGGAGCAGCTAGCAGCACCCTTAGGCGGAAAGCTAGCCTTACTTTCAAAGAACTGGCATTACATCACAAGGGACAAGTGGATTTTGCAAACTATAGACCAAGGTTACAGGTTTCATTTCCATACTCTACCAGGAAAAAGAGGAATGCCAAACCTACCACCAAATCAAAAGATAGAAGCTCTAAAACAAATAGCTCAATTAGTAAGAATGGGAGCTGTGGAAAAGGTACCATCTATGGAACAAGGAAAGGGATTTTACTCCAGACTCTTCCTGGTACCAAGAAAAGAGAAAAAATGGAGGCCTATTCTCGACCTGTCCGCTTTAAACACATTCCTCATTGTTCCAAAATTCAAAATGCTGACTCTACAGCAGCTTCTTCCCATGCTGGGCAAGGAGTCTTGGCTGGTAACTCCAGATTTCAAGGAGGCATACCTGCACGTCCCCATACGACCAAATTGCAGAAGATACCTCAGATTTCTTGCAGGATCAGAGCATTATCAATTCTCAGCATTGCTCTTTGGCTTATCTACTGCGCCCAGAGTGTTCACGAAATGCCTGGCATCAGTAATCGCTCATTGCAGACTTCAGGGAATCCAAATTTATCCCTACCTGGACGACTGCCTGATACAAGCGGACAACAAAAACAAGCTAACAGAAGACTTACAAAGAGTCATTTACTTGCTGCAAGCCCTGGGATATACAGTCAATATAAAAAAGTCAAGGCTGATACCATCCCAAAGAATAACCTTTTTAGGTGCAGAGCTGGACACATCAAAGCAGATGGCATTCCTAACTGTAGAAAAACAAGAACAACTTCCTCTCTACTTCTTGGCATTAGCAAAGCAGAACCATCTAACAGCAAGAAAAGTACTGCAAGCCCTGGGCTTCATGGCATCCTGCATAATTCTGGTCCCTCATGCCAGACTGCATATGAGAAAGCTACAGTGGTACCTGAAGAATTTATGGTCTCAACACAAACACAGCCTAGAAACCAAAATTCCACTAATACCATGCCTGAAGCAAGAGTTCCTATGGTGGGCTCAGGCCTGTCAACCACACAGGTTTGCCCTTCTACAGCATTCAACCAAGCCAAACCATCACAACGGACGCCTCAGACCTTGGTTGGGGGGCCCACATGCTGGACAAGTGCATACAAGGCTTATGGACTCAAGATCAGCTGCACCTGCACATAAATCTAAAGGAAATGCTGGCAGTAAAATTGGCAATCCAGTCATTCAGACCATTCCTCCAAGAAGGACAGTTGATGATAAGGACAGACAACACCACAGTTATGTGGTACATCAACAAACAGGGAGGCACACATTCATACCCTCTATGCCGGATGGCACTGGACCTATGGAATGTGGCTCTGAGCTACAACATTCAGTTACAAGCAATTTTTGTACCGGGAAAAGAAAACATTCTAGCAGACATATTAAGCAGAACTACCACGGATGCCCACGAATGGATGCTGCACCGGACATCTTCAAAGCCATCACAAGAAAATGGGGACTACCACAAATAGACTTATTTGCATCCCCACTCAATCACCAGCTAAAGAAATTCTGCACAAGGACGTACCACCCACTTGCTTGGAAGGTGGACTCCCTATCTTTCAGTTGGAAAACCTGACAGCATATGCATTCCCACCACTTCCTTTGATGCACAAGATGCTATTGAAGATCAAAGAGGAACGTCCAAGGATCATTCTGATAGCTCCAGACTGGCCAAGACAACATTGGTACCCATTACTGAGGAGCATGTCTCGGGAACAAATGTGGACACTACCCTGATCCCATTGCTGTTAACACAGAACAGCTACAACATCCTGCATCCAAACCTGAAAACTCTGCAGCTGACTGCCTGGAACATTACATAAGAGCAACTAACCCAAATTTATCCCAAAGGGTTAAAGACATTATCCTTGAGGCTCGCAGACCTTCAACAAGAAAGAATTATGCAGCAAAATGGAAAAGATATCTCATTTGGAGTACTGCAAAGGGAAAAGATGTGTCACTGGTAAACATAGCCAACATCCTGGAGTACTTGGCAGAGCTCTTCCATACAGGCCTGTCCTATTCCTCCATCAAGATACACGCATCAGCTGTTTCAGCAGAATACAGCTTGGATCCCCCTGTCTTCTCACATCCTCTGCTCAGGCAGTTTCTGAGAGGAATTAAAAATGTAAAACCTCCTAGGAAACCACCATTGCCAGCATGGGACTTGAACTTTGTGCTAGAAAAATTGACACTTCCTCCTTTCAAACCAGCAGCAACAGCAGAATTACAATACTTATCCTGGAAGACTGCTTTCCTGCTGGCAATCACCTCAGCAAGAAGGGTTTCTGAACTACAGGCATTAATGGCAGTGCAACCCTTCCTGATCTTCCATCAAGATAGAGTGTCCATGAGAACAAATCCTACATTTATGCCTAAGGTGGTATCCAGAGTGTCTTTAAACCAGACTGTTCACCTACCTACATTCTTCCCCAACCCACAGAACAGGGGAGAAAGACTGTTGCATACCTTGGATGTGCATAGACAATTACGCTACTACCTGGACAGGACCAAGTGCAATAGAAAAACGGACCAGCTTCTGGTAGCATATGCAACAGGAAGGGAAGGAAAAGCAATTTCAAAACAGACAATCTCCAAGTGGATAGGAAATTGCATTAGATTTTGTTACTCCTTCCATGGAAAGAAAACTCCAAAGAACATCAGGCCTCACTCCACAAGGGCTACAGCCACTACTACAGCTTTCTTACGAGGGGTGGCTACCAAGGACATTATAGAGGCTGCTACTTGGACCTCCGTGCATACATTTGCCAAGCATTATAATTTACCTTTATACTCTAGATCCCGAGCAGGTTTTGCCACTGCTGTTTTGCAAGGGATCCTAACTACACCATAATCTCTTTTTTCCTCCTCCCCTAGTTTGGCTATGGTATTCTACCCATTTGTAAGGACTGCAGATGCATCCTTGAAGGACATAGTACAGTGTTGTACCTACCATAAATGTAGATGTCCGATAGGAATGCATCTGCAGTCAGGATTACCCACCGCCTTCCCTCTGTGGTACTCCTAGGGTATTTGCCATCTTTCAGCTAGCTTGGGGGGGGTCTATTATGGTGTATTTGTTTGTATATATGTACATACATGCTTATTTTATGTGTTTGCTCTCTACTATTTGGAAACATTGGCATTTATCCAAATTTAGCCATCCAAGAGGGCACCTGGCATCTGGGGCAAGAAACACTGAGGAAAATGGCGTCGGCTGATGCCTTTATACCCGAAGAACTGCAGCTATGACGTCGGGTGAAGTGCGACACCAGCCGAAGCCAGACCCAGACTTTGGAATCCGGCCGACCGAAGGGCTGCCTGACGACAGGACAACCCATTTGTAAGGACTGCAGATGCATTCCTATCGGACATCTACATTTATGGTAGGTACAAAACTGTACTTTTTGGTGTATTTGCTTTTGGAACTGGAGATATATTTTTTGTGTTTTTAATTTTATTTGCTCCCCATTTGGAGGGCACCTGATATCTGGGGCAAGAAAAACTGATGTAATGGCTTCGGCTGCATGTTTTATACCCCTGATGACCTGACGTCATGGAAGAAGGGACAGCAACCAACTCAGGACCCAAGACTTTGTTAATCAGGCCGACTGAGGACACCCTGCCAGCAGATTGCCCAAATGTAATGACTGCAACAGAGTGAATACACTCTAACATCTACATTTATGGTAAGTGTACACAACTGTACTTTATTTCTCTTTAGCCGATGTCTAAGAAAGAGTAAATGTAGTTGCAGGCACTAGATTCTGCACAAACACTCCTACGACCGCTGTGTCTTTTGCTTAGGTAAAGAGCATGACCACAAGGCCTGCTCTATTTGACAATTCTTCATACCCAAGACCTTACGCAGCCGTCTGTCCATGTTAAATCTATTTTTAGAAAACCAAATGCTTAAACGCCCCGCCCAAGCCAAAAACCGTGGAAGAAGGCCAAGGTTTGTGGTCTTCTCCAGATGCCACTCCGCCTTCAGATGTCCCACCGACTATCATTCTAAGGACCGAGGGACGCCCGATTAATCCAGTTCTGACAGCTACTCTGGAAGAGGCCCTGTCCGTACCCACGGAAAGCACGTCAGCGAAGTTGATTCAGACGGTCATTACTGATGTCGAGGGAGAACCATCTCTTGACTGGCCATCCAAGACCTCTCCTACACCAGCGCAGGCCTCTGTTTCCCTGCCAACTCAGATGCGCATTCCTTCTAAAAGGAAGCAGATAACGAAATACTTGAGCCCGACTCCTCCAGCAGCCCCAGACTGGGAGTCCTTCACTTCCTCCTGGACGCAGGCCTTTGTGGCACTTAGGCCAACTGGCCCTACTCCCACTAGCATCCCTGTACTGAGCCCTAGGCCGGCTTCTGCCTCCTCCCTGCCTTTAGCATCTACTCAACCAACTGTTATCCAGGAAGACCCGGACAATCCTACTCTTCCTCTGAAGAATCTGTCTCCTATGTTTCACAGATTGCCTCTCCCGTAGACTATTGCTCACCTATTGAGGGGGACTCCCCACCTGAGCACTTATCATTTGGGGAGACTATCTCAAAAATGAAAGAGTATTTCAAGTGGGATACTTCTTTAGTCTCTGAGATCCATACTTTGAGCTTCTACACCTTGACTCCCCTTCACCTTCAGCCATCCCTTCAGTACTCCCAGCTTTCTTGGATGCCTTCACTTCTGTTTCCAAGAACTCAGACTCTCAACCTCCTGCCCCTAAGAGGCCGGATAAGTTTTACAAAGTCCCTGATGACAAGTTCCTAATAAAACCACCTTTGGCTGATCCAGCTGTTATTGCAGTTTCCCCAAACAGACAGGCTAGGCAATTGCCTTCTGCTTCCCTTCTGCCATTCGATAAAGACAGCAAAACCATGGACATGATGGAGAAAAAGGTATACACCTCCTCTACCCTAGCTTTCAGGGTGATAAACTACCAAACCCACATGGTGAAATATGTCCTAGACCTAGTCTCTCAGACCTCCACCTTGTTGGCTACCACCCTGGACTGTTCAGCCAAATCTGACATTTCCTCCAAATTGTCCCTGGCCACCCAAGTAGCGAGACACTCTATCCGCTGCAGCTATGATGCTGCAGAAGCTGTTGGCAGATCTGCTGCCACTGCATCCACCTTGCGCAGATACTCCAGGCTCAGACTACGACCTCTGCCAGATGATTTTAAAGTCAAGATCATGGGTGCTCCTTTGGATAACAACCTTCTATTTGGCAAAAATGCTGCAGAACTTTTTAAAAACTTGCAAGAAAAGAGCAAGGAACTGCAGGACATTAAGCACTTGCTGGTGGCCAGTGCCCAGATATTCCAAGAACTACCCAGCCAAAACATCCTTTGTTAGAAGGGTAACTTCCACATTTCGCCCCTCTACTGCCAGACCACGTAGGAGATCTCGGAGAGTACCTTATCCCAGACCCCCTCAAAAGCAATCCCACAATAAACAGCCCTTTCCTGAAAGAGGGGGACCCTCCTCTGCGTGACTGTCTTACCTTGCCCAAGTGCCCCTGTCCGTCCACCTTACCCAATGCCTCCCTTTTTGGAAAACCATCACTACAGATCGGTGAGTTCTATCCATCATTCAAAAAGGATACTTTCTTTCCTGGAAAGAAAAACCTACACTGATAAGGATTCCTTTCCTTCCCAAAAATCAGCTCCCTCTACTTGCTCTCATCCTGCAGGAACTAGTCTACCAAGGAACCATAGAATCAGTTCCCTCAGGTAAGGAGGGGTGAGGCTTCGACTTCCACTTCTTCTTAGTCCCAGAAAAGGATGGCCCCTGGAGACCTGTCCTGGACCTTTTTTACCTAAACCTGTTCCTACAGGTTCCCTCCTTCAAGAGGCTGTCCCTTCAAACTCTTTTACCCCTCATTCCACCTCAAGCTTTCTTGGTTAACCTAGACCTAAAGGATGCATACCTGCACATCCCAGTCAGACCCCTCCCACAGGAGGTTCCTACTCTTCTCTGGGCCCTCTTCTTATTTTCAATTTACTGCATTGCCGTTTGGCTTGTCTACAGCACCCAGAGTTTTTATCAAGTGCTTGGCCCCAGTCATCGCCCATTGCAGAACCAAGGGAATACAAATCTATCCTTACTTGGACGACATTCTCATTTTGGCAGAATCACAGACCACCCTTCTGGCAAATCTCCAATTCACCATGTCCCTTCTAAACAACCTGGGTTTCACTCTCAACCTCCAAAAATCCTCTCTCCTCCCACAACAGGACAAGGTTTTCCTAGGGTGCAGAATTGAAACAGATTTAATGAGATCCTTCTTACCACCAGACAAGGTACAATCCCTCTCCTCCAATTTTCTAAGTCTATTGACAGAATCACATCTAACTGCAAGACCGTTTCTGCAAACTGTAGGTCTCATGGCTGCCACCATTCCCATGCTCCCCCTAGCAAGGATGCACATGAGGAAATTCCAGTGGTACTTCGTATTTGGTCACAGAGCCACAGAGCCAACAATCTCTAGACAGACTCATCCCCCTTCTGCCTTGTCTAAACCTAGAGCTGAAGTGGTGAATTCAGCAGGTTTCCGACAACTATGGAATTCCTCTTCAACTTCCTCCCACTTCCCAGTCTATGCACGCAGATGCATCAGACGTAGGATGGGGAGTAAACCTGCAGGGCTACAGGGTACAACAGTGTTGGTCTCCTGCCCTGCAAAAACAGCACATCAGTGTCAGGAAAATGACTGCTGTCCTCCTAGCTCTAAAAGTCTTCCTTCCCATGCTGCAACCAGGAGTACTCCACATTGTGACAGACAACACTACTGTCATGATGTCCTTCATGGATGCATCTGCAGTCATAACAACTGGGTTGTCCTGTCGTCAGGCAGCCCTTCAGTCGGCCGGATTCCAAAGTCCGGGTCCGGCTTCGGCTGATGTCGCACTTCACCCGACGTCATCTCTGTTGGTCTTCGGGTATAAAGGCATCAGCCGACGCCATTTTCCTCAGTCTTTCTTGCCGCGTGGCGCCCGAAGCAGAAGCTGTTCGCAAGTGCCGGTCGGTCGGATCCAGAGATAACTTCGAAGACTTCTAAAGCTAAGTACCCCGTTGGGGACTCTTTCTTGCCTCAGCCGATGTCAGAAAAAGTTAATAATTGTTTAACCTGTGGGAAACAAATACCTCATAAAGATTTCCACTCTTATTGTCTGCCTTGTTTAGGCCCAGCCCACGACGTAGCAGCCTGTTCGGCCTGTGCTTCTTTCAACCGACGAACGCTTAGGCGTCGGTCGGAGTTTGCTGAACAGTTTTTCGGTTCTGTTTTTGCGTACATTATGCCGTCGGATCCTCCGACTACCCAATCTGCCAAAACGCAAAGATAAAGACCGACACTCGGTCCGCGGTTTCGGACGAAACCATGGTTAAGCAAACTGAGTGTCTCGGTTTCGGCGAAACCGAAAACTGATCAAAGTACAACTGAATCTATCTCTACAACTGAGGCCCCTGCTACCACTCTTGAATCGGCCTCAGAAATTTTATCCACTACGGTGGTTGCCACTGACTTATCAGACACCATTCCCTTGGATGTCTCTACCCCAGCACGTGGTGCTGCTAGGCCTCCAGCAGCCATGTCCATTAAGGCCTTTGCCAGGGCTAAAGCAGCCAAGACTACTAAAACAGTGCCTGTTAAACCCCTTACAACCAGGCCCTCCTCTAGTTCTCAAATGCTTACTCTGGCAGAAGATTTAATTTCATTAATTAGAGGATCTCAATCTCACCCAGACAGGGCCTCTCAGCCCCAGAGAAGAGACCTAGGGCAGAGCCCCCTGAGCCAGTGTCCTCTGATGATTCTGCCGATGAATCAGACGTAACTGACCAGCCAGAGGCTCCTTTCTCCAATTTTGAAGACTCAGATGCTGAAGAATCCATTCCAGCTGCTTCCCCACCAGAAGAATTCTCCTTTGGGAAACCTTACATGCCATGCGAGCAGTTCCAATGGCAGCAACAGGATTTTTCAGACTCCAGAAAAGACTTAGGACCTTTCTGCACCTTCCACAGCACAGGCCCTTAGCTATACCTCCTGTTCTCTCTGTGGTGGATGATGCTTTCAATGATGTCTGCTCCGCACCAGATCCTTTACCTCCAGCCCCTGCCAAACCAGACAGGTTTTACAGGGTACCAGACACTCATCACCACCTTTACAAGGCCCCACTTGCAGATCCCGAAACTATATCCCAGGGTCCCAAGGCAGTAGCCGCGACCATAGCTAAAAACCCTATTCCTTCTGAAAGGGAAGCAAGGTCATTAGACAGATGGGGCAAAAAGGTCTACACTTCAGCTACTCTCTCAGCTAGAGCTTTAAACTGTCAGTTTCACATGATACAATACCAAGAGTTTATGCTTGAACAGTTAACAAAAAAGACAAGTGGATTTTACAAACCATACATCAAGGTTACCGGTTTCACTTCCACACTTTACCAGTCAAAAGAGGAATGCCAAATCTACCTCCAAATCAAAAAACAGAGGCTCTACAACAGATAATGCAGTTAGCAAACATGAGAGCTGTGGAAAGAGTGCCAACAGCAGAGCAAGGAAAGGGGTTCTACTCCAGACTATTCCTAGTTCCAAGAAAGGAAAAAAGTTGGAGACCTATTCTCGACCTGTCCACCTTAAATACATACATCATTGTCCCAAAATTCAAAATGCTGACCCTACAGCAACTTCTTCCCATGCTGGGCAAGGAGTGTTGGCTGGTAACTCTAGATCTCAAGGAGGCATACCTGCACATCCCCATCCGACCAATCTGCAGAAGATACCTCAGATTTCTTGCAGGATCAGAGCACTATCAATTCTCAGCATTGCCCTTTGGCTTATCTACTGCCCAGAGTATTCACAAAATGCCTGGCATCAGTAATCGCCATTGCAGACTACAGGGAATTCAAATTTACCCATACCTGGACTGCCTGCTACAAGGGGACAACAAAAGCAAGCTGACAACAGATTTACAAAGGGTCATTTACTTGCTACAAGCACTGGGATACACAGTCAATTTACAAAAGTCAAGGCTGATACCATCCCAAACAAGGACATTCTTGGGCGCGGAATTGGACACAGTAAAACAAATGGCATTCCTAACTACAGAAAACAAAAGAACTCCCTCTTTACTTCTTGGCACTAACAAAACTGAACAAGTTAACAGCAAGAAAAGTACTGCAGGCCTTGGGCTTCATGGCATCATGCATAATCTTGGTCCCACTTGCCAGACTACATATGAGAAAACTACAGTGGTACCTAAAGAATTTATGGTCCCAACACAGACACAGCCTAGAAACAGAAATCCCACTAATTCCATGCTTAAAACAGGAGTTTCTATGGTGGGCTCAGGCATGCCAGTCAAACACAGGGCTACCCTTTCGCAGATGTCAAGCAAGCCAGACCATCACAACAGACGCTTCAGACCTAGGATGGGGGGCCCACATGCTGGACAAATGCGTGCAAGGATTGTGGACACAGGATCAACTTCACCTGCACATCAACCTAAAAGAAATGCTGGCAGTAAAACTGGCAATCCAAAAGTTCAGACCATTTCTCAAAGAGGGCCAGTTGATGATAAGGACAGACAACACCACAGTCATGTGGTACATCAACAAACAAGGAGGCACTCATTCATACCCCTATGCAGAATGACTTTGGAACTGTGGAACCTGGCACTCAGCTACAACATCCAGTTACAGGCAATATTTGTACCGGAAAGAAAATACTCTAGCAGACATATTAAGCAGAACCACATCGGATGCCCACGAATGGAAGCTGCACCGGACATCTTCAAGACCATCTCAAAGAAATGGGGAATGCCTCAGATAGATCTATTCGCATCACCTCTCAATCACCAGCTCAAAAATTCTGCACAAGGACATTCCACCCACTAGCATGGAAAGTGGATTCGCTCTCCTTCAGCTGGAAAGGCCTAACAGCATATGCATTCCCACCTCTTCCCTTGATACACAAGGTATTACTAAAAATCAAGGAAGAACGTCCAAGGATAATCCTGATAGCTCCAAACTGGCCAAGACAACACTGGTACCCACTGCTGAGGAGCATGTCTCGGAACAATATGTGGCCAATACCAGTGATGCCTTTGATGTTAACTCAGAACAAATACAGCATCATACATCCAAACCTAAAAACGTTGCAACTGACTGCATGGAACATCACATAGCAGCAGCTAATCCAGGACTTTCCCAAAGAGTTAAAGACATTATTCTTGAAGCACGCAGACCTTCAACAAGAAGGAACTATGCTGGAAAATGGAAAAGGTTTGTCATTTGGAGTACTGAAAGAGGAAAAGATGTGTCAAACATAGATATGCCTAACATTCTGGAGTATCTGGCCGAACTTCTTCATTCAGGCCTGTCCTACTCCTCCAACAAGATACATGCATCAGCTATTTCAGCAGAATACAGCTTTGATCCACCTGTTTTTTCGCACCCTTTGCTCAGGCAGTTCCTCAGAGGAATCAAGAATGTAAAACCTCCAAGGAAACCACCATTACCAGCTTGGGACTTAAACTTTGTGCTAGAAAAGTTGACACTATCACCCTTTGAACCAGCAGCAACAGCAGACCTACAACACCTGTCATGGAAAACTGCTTTCCTACTGGCAATTACTTCAGCAAGGAGGGTTTCAGAACTACAGGCCTTAATGGCAGTGCAACCCTTCCTAATCTTCCACCAAGATAGAGTGTCCATGAGGACTAACCCTACATTTATGCCTAAGGTAGTATCCAGAGTGTCTTTAAACCAGGCAATCCACCTACCTACCTTCTTTCCCAACCCACAAAACAGAGGGGAAAGAATACTGCATACCTTGGATGTACATAGACAGCTAGGCTACTACTTGGACAGAACAAAAAGTAGCAGAAAGACTGACCAACTTTTGGTAGCCTATGCAACAGGACGGGAAGGAAAAGCTATTTCCAAACAGACACTCTCCAAATGGATAGGAAATTGCATACGATTCTGTTACTCCTTCCATGGAAAACCAATTCCACAGAACATAAGACCTCATTCTACAAGGGCAACAGCCACTAACACAGCCTTCTTACGAGGAGTGGCAACCAAAGACATTATTGAGGCGGCTACTTGGACCTCCGTGCATACATTTGCCAAGCATTATAACTTGCCTCTATATTCCAGATCCCGAGCAGGGTTTGCCACTGCTGTACTGCAAGGGATCCTAAACACACCATAATCTAGTTTTATCCTCCTCCCCTAGTTGGCTATGGTATTCTACCCAGTTGTTATGACTGCAGATGCATCCATGAAGGACATAGTACAGTTTTGTACCTACCATAAATGTAGATGTCCGAACTGGATAGCATCTGCAGTCAGGATTACCCTCCCTCCTTCCCCTCTCTGGTACTCCTAGGGTGTTTACCCTCCTAATAGCTAGCTGGTTGGGGGGGAGTCTTTTATGGTGTATTTGTTTGTATATATGTACATACATGCTTATTTTTGTGTTTACCTCTATCTTTTTGGAAACATTGGCATCTATCCAAATTTTAGCCTTCAAGAGGGCTACTGGCATCTGGGGCAAGAAACACTGAGGAAAATGGCGTCGGCTGATGCCTTTATACCCGAAGACCAACAGAGATGACGTCGGGTGAAGTGCGACATCAGCCGAAGCCGGACCCGGACTTTGGAATCCGGCCGACTGAAGGGCTGCCTGACGACAGGACAACCCAGTTGTTATGACTGCAGATGCTATCCAGTTCGGACATCTACATTTATGGTAGGTACAAAACTGTACTTTGTACCTCCGCAAACAAGGAGGGAGAAAGGCATACCGGTTATGTCAGATAACCTTGCTAATCTGGGAAATGGCAGCAAAACACAACATCTTCCTGAAACCTTCATACATCCCCTCTCAGGAAAACAAGCAAGTGGACTTCTCAGCAGAACCACATCTCTGTATCACGAGTGGATGTTACACAGGGATACCTTCCTACTCATAGTCCACCAGTGGGGCACAACACAACTGGATCTGTTTGCCTCCCCCCAGAACAGACAACTGAACAAAGTTTGCAGCAGGACTCACTCACCACTAGCTTGGAGAGTGAATGCCTTCAGTTTTTCATGGCAGGGAATGTACTTATACGCCTTCCTGCCAATTCAGAGTGTCTTTCTGAAAATCAAGAAGGAACAACCAAAAATCTTGCTGGTGAATCCCAATTGGCCAAGGCAACACTAGTTCCCCCTTCTGTTTTCACTAGCCAAGGGCAATCACCACAAATCACCCCACCAGGTGGACTTACTAACTCAACAACAGGGATCCCTCCTGCACCTACAACTGCCTTTACTGCAATTAACTCTGTAGGTGATCAACTTTTGATCCCTTTTAGACAACACTACTCAGAAGATGTGCTGTCTGTCCTGAGGGAGGCCAGGAAAGCAAAAACTAGAAAAAACTATTTGTCTAAATGGCAGAGATTCTCGAAATGGTGTTCTCTGAGAAACAAGGACCCATTTCTAGCAGATTCTCTCCTGGTCCTGAACTATACCTGTGGACTCGTTAAGGAGGGACTAGCTTACTCTTTTGTCAAAGTCCATCTCTCAGCCATGTCTGCATGCTTGCCTTTACAACCACCTCATCTCTGATAGACTGGATGTAAAACTTTTCCTGAGAGGGGTCTTGCATATCAGACCACCAAGAAAGCCCATCCCTCCACCCTGAGATCTCAACTTCGTGCTGGAAAAGCTCACCCTACCCCCTTTTGAGACAGCCAGCACAGCATTCCTTCAAATGTGCACATGGAAAACCGTCCTTTTAGTGGCCATTGCCTCTGCTGCAAAGGTGTCTGAATTACAGGCCCTGATGGCTTGCCCTCCTTACACCACCTTCCACAATGACAGGGTTCCCCTGTGCACTTAACCCCTCCTATATGCCCAAAGTAGTTAATGAGCTTTCCTTAAACCAGTCTATTCACCTACCCACCTTCTTCCCCTCTCCTACTAACTCCGTGGAGAGGATCTTGCATTCCCTAGATGTACATAGGCAACTGAGATTCTACTTGGACAAAACCAAGTCTTTCAGAAAATCTGGCCAACTGTTCGTTTCCTTCCATCCCAAGGCATTGGGTAAGGCAGTCTCCAAACAAACCATCTCCTCCTGGATCAGAAAATCAATCCTTTTTTGCTACTTTCATCATCTCAAAACTTGCCTCAAGGCGTGCGAGCTCATTCTATCAGAGGCATGGGCCAGCTACCTCTAAGGCTTTCATGAAAGGACTAGACACAGCATCCATCATGGAGGCATACTCCTGGTCCGCAGGCCATACTTTCACCAAGCACTAGAAGCTGGACCATGTATCTAGGGCCAGGGCAGGATTGGCCAGGGCAATCCTGCAAGGATTCCTAGAATCCTCCACCTCTGCCACCTCCCAACATTCCTGTTAGCTGTGGTACTCTCCCACAGTATGAATACTGCAACATGGGAATAGAAGGACATAGAATAGTTGTGTAAAATCTTACCATAACCATAGATGTCCTTCTCTTCCATGTTGCAGTATTCCTTCCCACCCTCCATCCCCCTGATATCCTCTATCCTCTCTAGGGTATACCCTCACTGCAGGCCACTCCCTGCAGCCCTGCAAGGACATTTGCTTTTCCTTCTCCTTGGCCTTATAGTCTCTTCTCTGCGCTTCAAGTTCTGAGGTCTGTGCGTGCCGATGTCCCATTTATACTCCATAGCTTATGGCCCTACGTGTAACGTCCCACGCACCTATGGCGGCCAGACTTAACCTTTTGTATAGGCGCCATTGTCGGGTCCCTGAGGGCTGGAAGTCCCACAGTATGAATACTGCAACATGGAAGAGAAGGGCATCTGTGGTTATGGTAAGATTTTATACAACTATTCTTTTTTGCTAAAATTCCCTGCTGAAGCAGAGATTCAATTACAGGTTTGATTCTCTGTTCTGCATCTGGTTTTAAAGGGTACTGTGCTATGTGAAAAAGTGGCTTCACAGGATCCACACACATTTTCATAGGTATGGTAGATTTTAACAGACCTGTCTCTTTAGAATGTTTTGCCCAAAGAATTTCAGGAACCTGCTGTAACAGTCTGTCTGCACTCGAACATGGCTTCTCTGTTCTTTTCTCAGTAACACTAAGTGAGGCAGATTCGGCCAGTACGTACAAATAAACACGATTTGCAGTACAAAAGATAGTACATTTAATTTTTATAAAGCAGATCCCTACCCATTAAATTTGCTGGAGCGAAGGTACTTAATAGAAAGGCATGCTTATCGTCCCTAAAGAGACCAGACTAGGTTTAGATACAGGAAAAATAGTGGGAGTGTTAGTGACACCCACTGCTTACACCTTTTCAGATGATACTGGAATTTTATCCTGGTCACTTATTTTCAACACAGATTGAGTCACAGCAGTGTGTTTTTCACAAATTGAACATCTTTTTGCCCTGCTTTTAACCTAATGCAAGTAGATCAAGAAAGACCTTGTGTTAATGCTCTTAGGCTTACCTTATCCCCCCCCCGAGTGTTCAGTATTTTCTTCCTGACGTTTGCTGCATCTCTGGTGGTGGGGGTTGTAGAGAAACATTGGAAGGATTTTGATTTTGACACTGCTGCATTTGCTGCTGTTGCAGATTAGGTTCTTAGGTAGGTACTAGGCTATTTGCCCTAGGGCCTATATAAGTCTAGCCAAAAATGTACCCTGGCTTTTGCCACCCAATAAAATTATATTCCTGTGCCCCTGTCGGGCAGAGCCACAGAAGTGATCCCCGGGGTGAATTTCCTATCTCCCATCCAATCATCAAGATTTTTCTTGAAGAGTGCTAATGAGGAGCTTTGTTTGACATAGATAGGTAGTCTGTTCCAGAGTATGGGATGTCTCTGGGACAGGAATCTATCCCTCCAGCATGTTCTGTTTATTGTGGTGACAAGGTTTAGGTCCCTAGAGCGTGTAACTTGGAGGGATTGGAATTTCTTTAAGTAGAGCATGTCCAACAGCTCTGGGTTTGACATAGCTTTGTATGTTAGGCAGAGATCACCTCTAAGTAGGCGATATGCGATGGAGTAAAGCTGGAGTTATTTGAGACTGTCTGCATAGGGCATCTGTTTGAGGCCAGTAATCCTCTTTGTGAGGTATTTCTGTGGTCTTTCCAGTTGTAGATGTCTTGTGAGGTACATACCAAAAGGGGCGTTGTACTCTATAATGGGTCTAATGAGTGATGAGTAGAGGGGAACAATGACCTCTCTTTTTCTGGATGAGAAACCTTTTGTGATGAGGTGAGCCACGTAGAAGGATTTCCTGACCACTGTGGCGATGTGATTATCAAAGGAGAGACTACTGTCCACCTGTGTCCCAAGGTCTCATCATATTTTTGGCATTAAGTAGACTACCAGCTATGTGGTAGTTTATGGGTACAGAGATTTTTACCAAAGGGGATGACAATACACTTTTCTGGCATTGAGCTTCAGGCCGTGGCTTTGACACCAGGCATCTGTCTCAGTGTGGCCCTTTTGTAGTATGTCCACATCGTTAGGAGTTTCGATTATGGCTCCTAGTTTGCAGTCCTCTGCAACCTTTGTTAGCCAAAGACCTTCTGTGTTAGCCTGTACTACAGAGAAGTAGATTCCAAACAGGCGAGTACCCAGGACTGAACCCTGTGGTACTCCACTTGTCACTGGTCTAAATTTGGATTTGGAGTCTGCTATTTTCACAGTGTGGGTTCTGTCCATGAGCCAGTTGGCAACCCATCTTGTGACATAGGGATTTATACCTAGTTTAGTGAGCTTATCTATAATTCCAGAGTGGGGGATGGTGTTGAAAGCTTCGGCGAGGTCTAGATAAGCTGTGTGAACCACCTTACCCTCATCTATGGCTTTGGTGACTGCTTCAAAGAAGTCAATCAGGTTTAGGAGACATGATCAGCCTTTTACAAATCCGAACTGGGTAGGGTCCAGAGTTTGGAGATTACCAATATCATTGTTTGAGTTCCATGATGATACGTTCCATGGCCTTGCAGACCAGGCTCATCAGGCTAATGGGGCGGTAGTTCCCGGGGTCCGTCGTTGCTCCCCCTTTGTGGAGTGGGATAACCGTCGTGGTGCACCATTCTGTGGGCACAAAGCCTGAGGTGAGGCTATGATTGAACATGGTACTTGGGTAGGGTGCCAGTTCATTCCGTAGATGTCCTTCAAGGATGCATCTGCAGTCCTTACAAATGGGTTGTCCTGTCGTCAGGCAGCCCTTCGGTCGGCCGGATTCCAAAGTCTGGGTCTGGCCTCGGCTGGTGTCGCACTTCACCCGACGTCACAGCGGCAGTTCTTCGGGTATAAAGGCATCAGCCGACGCCATTTTCCCCAGTCTTTCTTGCCGCGTGGCGCCCGAAGCAGAAGCTGTTCGCAAGTGCCGGTCGGTCAGAACCAGAGATTACTACTACAAGTACCGAAGACTTCTAAAAAGCTAAGTACCCCGTTGGGGACTCTTTCTTGCCTCAGCCGATGTCAGAAAAAGTGAATAACTGTTTAACTTGTGGGAAACAAATACCTCATAAAGATTTCCACTCTTACTGCTTACATTGCTTAGGCCCAGACCACGACGTAGCAGCTTGTCTAGCCTGTGCTTCTTTCAACCGACGGACGCTTAGACGTCGGTCGGAATTTGCTGAAGAGTTTTTCGGCTCTGATTCTGCTTACATTATGCCGTCGGATACTCCGACTACGCAAATTTCTAAAAAGCGCAAGGAAAAGGACCGACACTCGCGGTCCGCGGTTTCGGCCGAAACCGCGGTTAAATAACCGAGTGTCTCGGTTTCGGCTGAAACCGAGTCCACGGTTCTTCCTTCGGCCGAAAGCTTGCCACTTACTGAGACCTCATCCAGCCTGGCTGAATCTGCTACTGAAATCCCACCTGCTCCTGCAGGTTCACAGGATTTATCTGATACTATCCCTTTGGATATTTCAACCCCTGCACGTGGAGCTGCTAGGCCTCCTGCATCCATGTCGAATAAGGCCTTTGCCAGGGCTAAAGCAGCAAAAACTACCAAATTTGTGCCTGCTAAGACCCCCTCTCACAGGCCTAGCTCTAGTTCACAAATGCTTAGTCTAGCAGAGGATCTCATTTCTTTGATCCGGGGATCCCAACCACATCCAGACAGGGCCTCTCACCCACCTCCAGAGAAGAGGACTAGAGTAGAGCCCCCTGAGCCAGTTTCTTCAGATGGCTCCTCTGATGAATCAGATAATTCAAACCCTCCAGAGGGCCCCTTTTCTCCTTATGAGGACTCTGATGTAGAAGAGTCCATTCCTTCTGCCTCTCCGCCTGAGGAATTTTCTTTTGGGGAAACCTTGCATGCTATGAGGGAACAATTTCAATGGCAGGGCCAGGATTTTTCAGACTCTAGGAAAAGGCTTAGAACCATGCTATGAGGGAACAACTTCAATGGCAGGGCCAGGATTTTTCAGACTCTAGGAAAAGGCTTAGAACCTTTTTGCATTTGCCACAGCATAGGCCTTTAGCCATTCCTCCAGTACTTACTGTTGTGGATGATGCCTTTAATGATGCTTGTACTGCTCCTGATTCTCTTCCTCCGGCCCCTGCTAAGCCCGATAGGTACTACAGGGTTCCGGACACACATTATCATTTGTATAAGGCCCCTTTTGCAGATCCCGAAACTATCTCCCAGGGACCCAAGGCTGTAGCAGCTACCAAAAACCCCCTCCCCTCTGAAAGGGAATCTAGGGCCTTAGAGAGATGGGGTAAAAAAGTTTACACTTCTGCTACTCTTTCAGCTAGGGCCTTGAACTATCAATTCCACATGATTCAGTATCAGGAATTTATGTTAGACCAATTAACTAAAAAACTGTCCTCGGATGAACCATTAGACAAAAAATCTGTACAGGAAATGGTACATAACATTCAGCAGGTCAGTAATCATTCCTTAAAATGCGGCTATGATGCACTGGAGGCTTCCTTTAGATCAGCCATGACTGGCACAGTGATCCAAAGACATGCATGGTTAAAAGAGCAGTCCTTACCAGACCATGTTAAATCAAAGCTCCTAGATGCTCCCATGGATAAGCTCAATTTGTTTGGCTCCCCTGCGCAACAGGTGCTGAAGAAGGTGGAAGAGAAAGCAAAATCTGTCCAGACAGTCAAGGATTTCTTACAGGTCCAGCCTCCAAGGTTTAGCAGGAACTGGCCTTCCAAGAATTGGTCCTTTCCAGACACCTCCAGAGCTCCGAGAGGCAGGAATAGGCGCTCAAGAGGCAGGGGTCAATCCAGAGGTGCCTACAGGGGACGTCAGTGGCAGGCTAACAACCAGCGAGGTACAGCCACAGACCCAGCCACCACCACTTCCACAGGACAATCACAGTGACTTGGCTCTAGCACCGCCTACCAGGGAACAACTAGAGGCACCCTTAGGCGGGAAGCTAGCCTTATTTTCAGTAGACTGGCATTACATCACAGGAGACAAATGGATTTTACAGACAATAGACCAAGGTTACAGGTTTCACTTCCATACTCTACCAAGGAAGAGAGGAATGCCAAACCTACCTCCAAATCAGAAGACAGAAGCTCTAGAACAAATAACTCACTTACTAAGGATGAGAGCTGTAGAAAGGGTACCATCCATGGAACAAGGGCAAGGATTTTACTCCAGACTCTTCCTGGTACCAAGAAAAGAAAACCAATGGAGACCTATTCTCGACCTGTCCGCTTTAAACACATACCTCATTGTTCCAAAATTCAAAATGCTGACCCTACAGCAACTTCTTCCCATGCTGGGCAAGGAGTCTTGGCTGGTAACTCTAGATCTCAAGGAGGCATACCTGCACGCCCCCATACGACCAAATTGCAGAAGAGATTTCTTGCAGGATCAGAGCATTATCAATTCTCAGCATTGCCCTTTGGCTTATCTACTGCGCCCAGAGTATTCACAAAATGCCTGGCATCAGTAATTGCTCATTGCAGGCTTCAGGGAATTCAAATTTACCCTTACCTGGACGACTGCCTGTTACAAGCGGACAACAAAAACAAATTAACAAAAGATTTGGAAAGGGTCATTCATCTACTACAAGCCCTGGGATACACAGTCAATATAAAAAAGTCAAGGCTGATACCATCCCAAAGGATAACCTTCTTGGGTGCAGATCTGGACACATCAAAACAAATGGCATTCCTGACAGTAGAAAAACAGGAGCAACTCCCTCTCTACTTCATGGCATTAACAAAGCAGAACCAGCTAACAGCAAGAAAAGTCCTGCAAGCTCTCGGTTACATGGCATCCTGCATAATATTAATTCCACATGCCAGACTACATATGAGAAAGTTACAGTGGTACCTAAGGAATTTATGGTCTCAGCACAAGCACAGCCTAGAAACCCACATTCCAATAATTCCATGCCTGAAACAAGAATTCCAATGGTGGGCTCAGGCCTGTCAATCAAACAAGGGACTACCCTTCCACAGCACTCAACCAAGCCAGACCATCACAACAGATGCCTCAGACCTCGGTTGGGGGGGCACACATGCTGGACAAGTGCATACAAGGCTTATGGACTCAAGACCAGCTGCACCTACACATAAATCAAAAGGAAATGCTGGCAGTAAAACTGGCAATTCAGGCATTCAGACCATTTCTTCGACAGGGTCAACTGCTGATAAGGACGGACAACACCACAGTTATGTGGTACATCAACAAACGGAGGCACACATTCATACCCTCTATGCCGGATGGCAATGGACCTCTGGAATGTGGCACTGAGCTTCAACATTCAGCTACAAGCAATTTTTGTGCCAGGAAAAGAAAATATACTAGCAGACATCCTAAGCAGAACTACCACGGATGCCCACGAATGGATGCTGCATCCGGACATCTTCAAAACCATTACAGGGAAATGGGGACTACCAGAAATAGACTTATTTGCATCCCCACACAATCACCAACTGAAAAAATTCTGCACAAGGACGTACCACCCACTTGCTTGGAAAGTGGACTCCTTATCTTTCAGTTGGAAAACCTGACAGCATATGCATTCCCACCTCTTCCTTTGATGCACAAGGTGCTATTGAAGATCAAAGAAGACCGTCCAAGGATCATTCTGATAGCTCCAGACTGGCCAAGGCAACATTGGTACCCATTACTGAGGAGTATGTCTCGGGAACAAATATGGCCTCTGCCCCTAGTTCCCTTGCTGTTAACACAGAACAACTTCAAAACCCTGCATCCAAGCCTGAAAACACTACAGCTGGCTGCCTGGAACATTGCATAAGACCAAATAACCCAGATTTATCTCAAAGGGTTAAAGACATTATCTTGGAGGCTCGCAGACCCTCAACAAGAAAAAATTATTCAGCAAAATGGAAAAGATATTTCATTTGGAGTACTGCAAAAGGAGTGGATGTGTCACTGGTAAATATAGCTAACATCCTGGAATACTTGGCTGAGCTCTTCCACAACGGCCTGTCCTATTCTTCCATTAAGATTCATGCATCAGCTATTTCAGCAGAATACAACTTGGATCCTCCAGTCTTCTCACATCCTCTGCTCAGGCAGTTTCTGAGAGGGATTAAAAATGTAAAGCCACCTAGGAAGCCACCATTGCCAGCATGGGACTTGAACTTTGTGCTAGAAAAGTTGACACTCCCTCCTTTCGAACCAGCAGCAACAGCAGAATTACAGTACTTATCATGGAAAATTGCTTTCCTGCTTGCAATCACTTCAGCAAGAAAAGTTGACACTCCCTCCTTTCGAACCAGCAGCAACAGCAGAATTACAGTACTTATCATGGAAAACTGCTTTCCTGCTTGCAATCACTTCAGCAAGAAGGGTATCTGAGCTACAGGCATTAATGGCAGTACAGCCCTTCCTGATCTTCCATCAAGATAGTGTCCATGAGAACTAATCCTACTTTTATGCCAAAGGTGGTCTCCAGGGTATCTTTAAATCAAGCTATCCACCTACCTACATTCTTCCCCAACCCACAGAACAGGGGAGAAAGACTGTTGCACACCTTGGATATACATAGACAATTACGTTACTACCTGGACAGGACCAAGAGCAATAGAAAAACTGACCAGCTACTGGTAGCATATGCAACAGGAATGGAAGGAAAAGCAATTTCAAAACAGACAATCTCTAAGTGGATAGGAAATTGCATTAGATTTTGTTACTCCTACCATGGGAAGAAAACTCCAGAAAACATCAGGCCTCACTCTACAAGGGCTACAGCCACTACCACAGCTTTTTTACGAGGAGTGGCTACCAAAGACATTTTAGAGGCTGCTACTTGGAGCTCCGTGCATGCATTTGCCAAGCATTATAATTTACCTTTATACTCCAGATCCCGAGCAGGTTTTGCCACTGCTGTTTTGCAAGGGATCTTAACTACACCATAATCTTATTTCTCCTCCTCCCCCCAGTTTGGCTATGGTATTCTACCCATTTGTAAGGACTGCAGATGCATCCTTGAAGGACATCGTACAGTTTTGTACCTACCATAAATGTAGATGTCCGATAGGCATGCATCTGCAGTCAGGATTACCCACCCTCCTTCCCCTCTGTGGTACTCCTAGGGTATTTGCCCATCTTGTAGCTAGCTGGGGGAATCTATTATGGTGTATTTGTTTGTATATATGTACATACATGCTTATTTTTTGTTTGCTCTCTACTATTTGGAACCATTTGCATTTATCCAAATTTAGCCTTCCTAGAGGGCACCTGGCATCTGGGGCAAGAAACACTGAGGAAAATGGCGTCGGCTGATGCCTTTATACCCGAAGAACTGCCGCTGTGACGTCGGGAGAAGTGCGACACCAGCCGAGGCCAGACCCAGACTTTGGAATCCGGCCGACCGAAGGGCTGCCTGACGACAGGACAACCCATTTGTAAGGACTGCAGATGCATGCCTATCGGACATCTACATTTATGGTAGGTACAAAACTGTGTAGAATGCAGCCTGGGATATTGTCAGGTCCCATGGATGCTGTGTTCTTGGTTTTGGAGAGTGTGTTTTTTACCTGTGCAACCGTGATTACAGGAACTTTGCATTTGTCCGGTATAAAGATGGGCCCTCTAGGGGGTGAGAGGGGGGTAAAGTTAGCACTGAACCTATCTGCCAGGATGTTGGCAATATCAGTTGGTTCTGTATATTTAGTGCCATTGTGCTTTAACTCAGAGCAGATCTGAGTGTTGCCATTGAGATTCTTGACATAGCTATAGAATGCTTTGTGGTTGTCTTTAGAGTCAGTTGCAATTTTGTTTTCATAACTAGCTTTGGAGGATTTTATGAGGGATTTCAACTTCTTACTGAGGTTGACCAGGGAGTTCCTCCAGTCGTTGGATTTTACTCTCTGTTGCAACAGTTTCTTTCTTCTGTTGTAGAGTTTGTTTATGGCAGAGGACCACCAGATTGGCTTCCTTTTTTTGGAGGATAGCATCTTGGTTCTATTAGGGATAGCATGATCCATGCACTCGTGTAAGTGCTTATAAAGTGCATTTGTGTAGGATTCAGCAATTTGTACCTCTATTGTCCGTCTACATGGGTGTCATGAAGTTTGCCACTTCTGTCTTAAGAAGTGTGAAGTTGGCTTTGGCGAAGTATTTTATGATGGGTTCCCTACTTGGGGGTGGGGGTGGGATGTGGGTGTCTAGGGTGATTAGCTTGTGGTAAGATCTGACGAACAAGGAATTGACTTCTGGTGTGGAACACCGGTTGCCCATGTTGGTAATGACCAGATGTCCTTCATGGATGCATCAGCAGTCATAACAACTGGGTTGTCCTGTCGTCAGGCAGCCCTGCAGTCGGCCGGATTCCAAAGTCCGGGTCCGGCTTCGGCTGATGTCGCACTTCACCCGACGTCATCTCTGCTGGACTCCGGGTATAAAGGCATCAGCCGACGCCATTTTCTTCAGTCTTTCTTGCCGCGTGGCGCCCGAAGCAGAAGCTGTTCGCAAGTGCCGGTCGGTCGGATCCAGAGATTTCTACTACCGAATACTACTTCGAAGACTTCTAAAAGCTAAGTACCCCGTTGGGGACTCTTTCTTGCCTCAGCCGATGTCAGAAAAAGTCAATAACTGTTTAACTTGTGGGAAACAAATACCTCATAAAGATTTCCACTCTTACTGTTTGCCTTGTTTAGGCCCAGACCACGACGTAGCAGCCTGTTCGGCCTGTGCTTCATTCAACCGACAACGCTTAGGCGTCGGTCAGAGTTTGCTGAACAGTTTTTCGGTTCAGAATTTGCGTACATTATGCCGCCGGATCCTCCGACTACCCAAATTGTTAAGAAATGCAAAGAAAGACCGACACTTTCGCGGTCCACGGTTTCGCCGAAACCATGGTAAAGCAAACATGAGTGTCTCGGTTTCGGCGAAACCGAAAACTGATCAAAGCACAGCTGAATCTTTGACTACTTCTGAGGTTCCTGCTACCTTACTTGAATCGGCCTCTGAAATTTTACCTACTACAGTGGCTTCTAGTGAATTATCAGACACCATCCCTTTAGATGTCTCTACCCCAGCACGTGGTGCTGCTAGGCCTCCTGCAGCCATGTCCATTAAGGCCTTTGCCAGGGCTAAAGCAGCCAAGTCTACTAAATCAGTGCCTGTTAAACCCCCCTCAACCAGGCCTACTTCTAGTTCACAAATGCTTACTCTGGCAGAAGATTTAATATCCTTAATTAGGGGATCTCAATCTCACCCAGACAGGGCCTCTCAGCCCCCAGAGAAGAGACCTAGGGCAGAGCCCCCCGAGCCTGTGTCCTCTGATGATTCTCATGGATGACTCAGATATTACAGACCAGCCAGAGGCTCCTTTCTCTAATTATGAAGACTCAGATGCTGAAGAATCCATTCCAGCTGCCTGTTCACCTGAAGAATTCTCATTTGGGGAAACCTTACATGCCATGCGAGAACAATTCCAATGGCAGCAACAGGATTTCTCAGATTCCAGAAAAAGACTTAGGACTTTTCTGCACCTTCCACAACACAGGTCCTTAGCTATACCTCCTGTCCTCTCTGTTGTGGACGATGCCTTTAATGATGTCTGCTCTGCACCAGATTCTTTACCTCCAGCCCCTACCAAACCAGACAGATTTTACAGGGTACCAGACACGCATCATCACCTATACAAGGCCCCTCTTGCAGACCCCGAAACTATATCCCAGGGGCCTAAGGCAGTAGCCTCGACCACAGCAAAAAACCCTATTCCTTCTGAAAGGGAAGCCAGGTTTTTAGACAGATGGGGCAAAAAAGTTTATACCTCAGCTACTCTCTCAGCTAGAGCTTTAAACTGTCAGTTTCACATGATACAATACCAAGAGTTTATGCTTGATCAGTTAACTAAAAAACTATCCTCTGATGACTCTATAGATAAGAAATATGTATTAGAAATGGTAAATAACATACAACAAGTTAGTAACCATTCCTTAAAATGTGGCTATGATGCACTGGAGGCTTCATTTAGATCAGCCATGACTGGCACAGTGATAAGAAGACATGCATGGCTGAAGGAACAAGTCTTACCGGATCATGTTAAAGCTAAGTTATTAGATGCTCCTATGGATAAGACCAGTTTGTTTGATACACCTGCCCAGCAGGTAATGAAGAAAATGGAAGAAAAGGCAAAATCTGTTCAAACGGTTAAAGATTTCTTGCAGGTTCAGCCCCCAAGGTTTAGCAGGAACTGGCCTGCCAAAAATTGGTCCTTTCCTGACTCCACAAGATCCCAAAGGGGCAGGAATAGACGTTCCAGAGGCAGACACCAATCCAGAGGAGGTGCCTACAGAGGACGACAGTGGCAAGGTAATAACAGAGGCACAGACTCAGCCACTACCACTGCAACAGCACAATCTCAGTGACTTAACTCTACATCCGCCTACCAGGGAACAAATAGCAGCTCCATTAGGCGGAAAATTAACCTTATTTTCGAAAAACTAGCACTACATCACAAAAGACAAGTGGATTTTGCAAACCATAGACCAAGGTTACCGGTTCCACTTTCACACTTTACCAGTCAAAAGAGGAATGCCAAACCTGCCTCCAAATCAAAAAACAGAAGCTCTACAGCAGATAATGCAATTAGCAAAGATGAGAGCTGTGGAAAGAGTGCCAATAACAGAATAAGGCAAAGGATTTTACTCCAGACTATTCCTAGTTCCAAGAAAGGAAAAAAGTTGGAGACCTATTCTCGACCTGTCCACCTTAAATACATACATCATTGTCCCAAAATTCAAAATGCTGACCCTACAGCAACTTCTTCCCATGCTGGGCAAGGAGTGTTGGCTGGTAACTCTAGATCTCAAGGAGGCATACCTGCACGTCCCCATTCGACCTATTTGCAGAAGATACCTCAGATTTCTTGCAGGATCAGAGCATTATCAATTCTCAGCATTGCCCTTTGACTTATCTACTGCGCCCAGAGTATTCACAAAATGCCTGGCATCAGTAATCGCCCACTGCAGACTACAGGGAATCCAAATTTATCCATACCTGGACGACTGCCTGCTACAAGGGGACAACAAAAGCAAGCTGACAACAGATTTACAAAGGGTCATTTACTTGCTACAAGCACTGGGATACACAGTCAATTTACAAAAGTCAAGGCTGATACCATCCCAAACAAGGACATTCCTGGGCGCGGAACTGGACACTGTAAAACAAATGGCATTCCTAACCGCAGAAAAACAAAAAGAACTCCCTCTTTACTTCTTGGCTCTAACAAAACAGAACAAGTTAACAGCAAGAAAAGTCCTGCAGGCCTTGGGCTACATGGCATCATGCATAATCCTGGTTCCACATGCCAGACTACATATGAGAAAACTACAATGGTACCTAAGGAATTTATGGTCCCAACACAGGCACAGCCTAGAAGCAGAAATTCCACTAATCCCATGCCTAAAACAGGAGTTCCTATGGTGGGCACAAGCATGCCAGTCAAACCCAGGCCTACCCTTTCACAGCTATCAAGCAAGCCAGACCATCACAACAGACGCCTCAGACCTAGGATGGGGGGCTCACATGCTGGACAAATGCGTACAAGGATTGTGGACGCAGGATCAACTCCACCTGCACATCAACCTAAAAGAAATGCTGGCAGTAAAACTGGCAATCCAAAATTTCAGACCATTTCTCAGAGGGCCATTTGATGATAAGGACAGACAACACCACAGTCATGTGGTACATCAACAAGCAGGAGGCACTCATTCATACCCCCTATGCAGAATGACTTTGGAGCTTTGGAACCTGGCACTCAGCTACAACATCCAGTTACAGGCAATATTTGTACGGAAAGGACAATACTCTAGCAGACATATTGAGCAGAACCACATCGGATGCCCACGAATGGATGCTACACCGGACATCTTCAAGACCATCTCAAAGAAATGGGGAAGACCACAGATAGATCTATTCGCTTCCCCTCTCAATCACCAACTCAAAAAATTCTGCACAAGGACATTCCACCCACTTGCATGGAAAGTGGATTCGCTCTCCTTCAGCTGGAAAGGTCTAACAGCATATGCATTTCCACCTCTTCCCTTGATACACAAGGTATTACTAAAAATCAAGGAGGAACGTCCAAGGATAACCCTGATAGCTCCAAACTGGCCAAGACAACACTGGTACCCACTACTGAGGAGCATGTCTCGGGACAACATGTGGCCAATACCCCTGATGCCTTTGATGTTAACTCAGAGCAACTACAGCATCATGCATCCAAACCTAAAAACGTTGCAACTGACTGCATGGAACATCACATAGCAGCAACTAACCCAGAACTTTCCCAAAGGGTTAAAGACATTATCCTTGAAGCCCGCAGACCTTCAACAAGAAGGAACTATGCAGGAAAATGGAAAAGGTTTGTCATTTGGAGCACTGAAAGAGGAAAAGATGTGTCAATTATAGATATGGCTAACATTCTGGAGTATCTGGCAGAGCTTCTACATACAGGCCTGTCCTATTCCTCCATCAAGATACATGCATCAGCTATTTCAGCAGAATACAGCTTTGATCCACCTGTCTTTTCACATCCTTTACTCAGGCAGTTCCTCAGAGGAATCAAGAATGTAAAACCTCCAAGGAAACCACCATTGCCAGCTTGGGATTTGAACTTTGTGCTAGAAAAATTGACACTCGCACCTTTTGAACCAGCAGCTACAGCGGACCTACAGCATCTATCGTGGAAGACTGCTTTCCTACTGGCAATAACCTCAGCAAGGAGGGTCTCTGAACTTCAGGCCCTAATGGCAGTACAGCCCTTCCTAATCTTCCACCAAGATAGAGTGTCCATGAGGACTAATCCTACATTTATGCCTAAGGTGATATCCAGAGTGTCTTTAAACCAGGCAATCCACCTACCTACCTTCTTTCCCAACCCACAAAACAGAGGGGAAAGAATGCTGCACTCCTTGGATGTACATAGACAGTTACGCTACTACCTGGACAGAACAAAAGTAGCAGAAAACTGACCAGCTTTTGTAGCCTATGCAACAGGAAGGGAAGGAAAAGCAATTTCCAAACAGACAATCTCCAAATGGATAGGAAATTGCATACGGTTCTGTTACTCCTTCCATGGAAAACCAATTCCACAGAACATAAGGCCTCATTCTACAAGGGCAACAGCCACTACCACAGCCTTCCTACGAGGTGTGGCAACCAAGGACATTATTGAGGCGGCTACTTGGACCTCCGTGCATACATTTGCCAAGCATTATAACTTACCAATGTACTCCAGATCCCGAGCAGGGTTTGCCACTGCTGTGCTGCAAGGGATCCTAACCACACCATAATCTAAATTCTTCCTCCTCCCTTAGTTGGCTATGGTATTCTACCCAGTTGTTATGACTGCAGATGCATCCATGAAGGACATAGTACAGTTTTGTACCTACCATAAATGTAGATGTCCGAACTGGATAGCATCTGCAGTCAGGATTACCTCCCTCCTTCCCTCTGTGGTACTCCTAGGGTATTTACCCTCCTAATAGCTAGCTAGTGGGGGGAGTCTCTTATGGTGTATTTGTTTGTATATATGTACATACATGCTTAATTTCTGAGTTTGCCTTCTATCCTTTTGGAAACATTGGCATTTATCCAAAATTTAGCCTTCCAGGAAGGGCAATTGGCATCTGGGGCAAGAAACACTGAAGAAAATGGCGTCGGCTGATGCCTTTATACCCGGAGTCCAGCAGAGATGACGTCGGGTGAAGTGCGACATCAGCCGAAGCCGGACCCGGACTTTGGAATCCGGCCGACTGCAGGGCTGCCTGACGACAGGACAACCCAGTTGTTATGACTGCAGATGCTATCCAGTTCGGACATCTACATTTATGGTAGGTACAAAACTGTACTGTCTAGGATATTGCTGCCCCTGGTGGGGGTGTGAATAAGTTGATCCAAGGCACTGGAATTTATGAATTTCAGAAAACGTTGAGCAAAAGAGTTGGTACATGAGTAGATGTTCATTGTGCACACAGCTGCAGTAATCACAGATGGGTTCTCTGCCGTCAGGCGGGTCCTCGGTCGGCCGAATTCCAAAGTCTAGGTTCGGCGTCAGTTGTTGTCGCTTTCTCTCCTGACGTCAGTGAGGCAGGGGTATATAAGACACAGCCGACGCCGTTTTCTTCAGTCTTTTTTGCCGCGTGGTGCCCAAAGCAGAAGTAGTTCGCAAGTGCCGGTCGGCCAGCTCCTGAATTTACGAAAAATTGGAAACCGAAGTCTTCATTAAAGCTAAATACCCCGTTGGGGAAACTTTTCTTGCCTCAGACCGATGTCAGAAAAAGTTAACAATTGTATTTCTTGTGGGAAGCAAATACCGCATAAGGATTTCCATTCCCTCTGCATACCTTATTTACGCCCAGACCACGACGTCTCGGGCTGTCGCTTTTGCGCTACTTTCAATAAACGCACTATTAAGCGTCGGGCGGAGTTCGCCCAACACTTTTTTGGTAAAGCCTTTGATTATAAAATGTCGGAGACTCCGACTACCGTTTTGTCCAAAAAACGTAAGGACAAGGACCGACACACGAGGTCCGCGGTCCCCACCGACACCACGCCAAAACCGGCTACACTTGGTCCGGTTCTCAGTGAGACGCCTATGCAGTCCCTGACTACCGACGACACTTCTTTCGCGGTGTCTTCTGTAACTGAGACCGCAGGTACCTCGGCCCAGACCCAGACTACAACCACCGAAGCCACTGTGAGTGTTGAGCTTACTAATGTGGACAGGTCCACTTCCACCCATGGTGTCTTTAGACCCTCTTCTTCCTTTTCCATTAAGGCCTTTACCAAGTCCAAATCAGCCAGGCATCCCAAGAGGCCTGTTGCACAGGACCCATCTCCAGGCCCCATGCCTAAGAAGCAGATGCTTAAAATGGCTGAGGATTTAATTACTCTTATCAGGGGATCCCAACCCCCTCCAGACAAGAGACCCAGAGTGGAGGAAGATTCTCCCTCTTCTGATCAGGGCTCCATTTTTTCAGAACATTCTGATGTAGAGGAGCACTCTTACTCCCCTTTTGAAGATTCTGATGCAGAGCAGTCCATTCCTTCTGTATCTCCTCCTGAGGATTTTTCTTTTGGGGAAACCTTACACACCTTGAGGGAACACTTCCATCGGGAAGGCCAAGACTTTTCTGATTCCAAGAAAAGACTTAGGGAATTTCTTTTGTTACCTCAACACAGACCTCTGGCGATACCTCCTGTTTTGGACATACTTGATGATGTTTATTCAGAGGCTTGCCTTAATCTGGATTACCTGCCTCCTGCCCCAGTCAAGCCTGATAGGTACTACAGAGTTCCTAACTCTCACCAATTTCTTTACAAAAGCCATAATGCTGACCCTGAAACCATTTCTCAAGGCCCCAAGGGAATGAAGGCCTCTACTGCTAAGAATCCACTACCTTCCGAAAGAGAGTCAAGATCCTTAGAAAGGTGGGGGAAAAAGGTATATACCTCGGCCACCCTAGCCATGAGGGCCTTAAATTGTCAGTTTCATATGCTTAAATATCAGCGGTTTCTGTTATCACAATTAAGAAATAAAATGTCTCAACCTGAACAACCAGACTTGAAGGAGTTGCAGGATATGATGCATAGTGCAGAACAAGTGGGTAAACACACCTTACAATGTGGCTATGATGCCCTAGAGGCCTCAAGTAGAGCTGCTCTTACAGGATCAGTCATTCGTAGACATGCCTGGCTTAGGGAACAAATCTTGCCTGATCATGTGAAAGCTAAACTATTAGATGCTCCTTTACA